>NC_034595.1:90379125-90384917 GCF_900095145.1 Mus pahari
TGAGCCACCATGTGGTTGCTGGGATTTGAACTCTGGACCTTCGGAAGAGCAGTCGGGTGCTCTTACCCACTGAGTCATCTCACCAGCCCCGGTTTATCAGTGTTTCTTAAGGTCTAGAATTTTCCTTTAAAATGTCTTGTTAGGGTGCTATTTTGGCCTCATAAGTCTGACATGCTTCATCCTCCCACTCTGACCCCCCTTCCCCCCCCTGGAGAGTTTGTATAAGATTTTTTTTCTCCCATAGGTTCTTAGAAAAGTTCACTCATAAAGGTTGATTTGCACTTGGATTTTTGTTAAGGGGAGATTTTTTTAAAATACAGAATCATTTTTTTTTGTGTGATAGAAAATTATTTCAGTTAATTTATAAATCAGTTTTGGCATTTTGTGTTTTATCTAGGATGTGTTCATTATGTTGAAGCTGTCAGTTTGGGGCATAAAGTTGTTTATAATACTTTTAAAAATAATAATTATTATTAATTTGCTCTCTCTCTCTCTCTTTTTTTTTTTTTTTTTTTTTTTTTAGTTTTTTGAGACAGGGTTTCTCTGTGTAGTACTGACTATCCTGGAACTCACTCTGTAGACCAGGCTGTATTAATTTGCTCTTATAAGAGAGGGTCTCACTAAGTACCCACAGCTAGCTGATCTGAAACTCACTCAGAGCCCCAGCTGCTCTTGATCTCAGATTCCCCTGCCTCAGTCTCCTGGATGCCGGGATGGATTGTAGGGATGTAATACTGTGCCAACCCTTATTTGGTTAATATTGTAGGCTTATTCCTAAATATCTGGCTCCTCATTGGCCGCGGTGGCAGGAGGCGGGAGCGTACTCCGCTGGGTCTTGTCTATATGCCACTCCATGTCTCCTGTACATTCCTTGGCCTTGCAGGCTACACATGGTTCGTCTGATGCTGTTGGAAAGATTACTGCAGACACTGCCCCAGTTGCGGACTGTCGGAGGTGTTCGGGCCGTCCCGTACATGCAGGTATCTCCAGTCCCTTGACCCACTGCGTTACCCTTGGGCTACCTTGGCAATGCACTTCTTTTTCAGGGACCTCAGAGGGCTGGTATTAAGGTCACAAAAGTATGGCATGCAGCGTGAGCTGCAAGTTGCAACCCTTCAGGTTATAGCTGTGGTTAAAGGTCTCCATGGTCATCCAGCTAGGTAATTGACAGACAGAACTTGGAGGTTTGAAAAGGGTCCTGACACCCACTCAGTTGGCCTTCTTTCTCCACCCTGAGTGGAGTACATGTTGTGCTCTTTAATCCTTCGATCAGCACAGTGTCTTCTCTCACACCACTGGTATTGGCTTACTCAAGTTATTTTTATAAAGTTTTTGTAAAGCCTTTTAGTGGTGTCCCAAATGTCTCAGGTGAGTTTTACAACCCTGGGCACTTAAGCTAGGACAGTCCTGGAGTCTGGAATGCCCCCCTGCATCGCAGGCTAGGGCAGAGAGTCAGAGGTCAGGATTGCTTCCCAACACACATGCTCCACCCTGCCGTCAGAAGTCGGCTCTCTGTTCACTCTGCCTTCTAGGTCATTCTCATGCTCACTACAGATCTGGATGGAGAAGATGAGAAAGACAAGGGAGCCTTGGACAACCTGCTCGCACAGCTCATCGCTGAGCTGGGCATGGACAAAAAGGTAAGGCGGAGAGGCGTACCGTGCAAAGAGCAGGGCTCAGCCGGGAAAGGTGTGGTGGCGGTGTGAGGGCTTAAGTCGGGAGGCTCCCTCAGGTTCCCCTCCTTACAGGAGCTTCCTCTGGGTTCTAGTTTTATCCCTGGTACTGGGACACAAGTAGCACGGGGGGGGGGGGGGGGCTTATCTGGCTCGAAGCTGAGGTTATAGCCCATCACTGCAAGAAAGCAGGGATGGATGCAGCTCTCTCTGTTCACACAGTCTTGAGCACAGATCCCACTTCCTAGGTCTCCCTACATCCATTAAAGCAGTCAAGTCACTCACCGAGACTCTTCTCAGGTGACTCAGGTTATGTCAGGATGACAGTTAAGGAGTACAAATGACAAGTAGGACAAAGTTTGTGCCATTGTCATATATTCCATGGCCTCTGACTGCAGTGGCGTCCATTGCACCAGATATAATCCACAGCCCTACTGGAGGCAGGGGTGGTCTTGTTGGAGCTTAGAGGAAGCATAGGTGTCTGGGCTTCTGCCTGCAGGATGTCTCCAAGAAGAACGAGCGCAGTGCTCTGAATGAAGTCCATCTGGTCGTGATGAGACTTCTGAGTGTCTTCATGTCCCGCACCAAGTCTGGGTCCAAATCTTCCATCTGTGAGGTATTTGTGCTTTGAGCTTATGGGTTTGAGGCAAAGTAAGATAGTGAAGTGGTTAGCACAGAGTTGAGGACAGAGGTGATAGTCCTGTTAGAATAAGACCGTCGCAAACTAGGGAAGTACCAACCTGTCCCTCTTGAGGTGCAGAACTTCTCACCTTTTTGGAATCCCTGCCAAGCCCAGGTCCTTCCCAACAAACCCTCCAGTGGAAGGGTTAAATAAAGAAGGGGCTTGGAGGTTTCACCGTTGAAAAGCAAGGGCCTGTACTGCAAAGCACAGAGTAGCTAAGAGGATCTCCAGTGTCTGTTGCTATAAGGTATGGTAATAGAGTAGAGAGAAAGCCAGTGTGTGTGGGGAAATGAGATTAGCACAAAGCAGAGACGGTGGAAATCGGGGTTGAACTGCATCCAATCTTAATGAGCTTATGAGCTGTGGGGTTTGCTGGGATTTCCAAGGTCTCCTAATGGTCTTATGTCCAGAGCTTTGCTCCTTCCTGCTGCTTATGCGTGTGTCACCTACCGTCTGGCTCCCTTGGAGACTAGTTTTCTGGAAGAGCCCCTACTGGGAGGGTGAGGTTGCCAAGAACCTAGAGTGGAACTTTTTGTCTCTCTTTCAAATGAGGTTCTGATCGCTTTGCTTCAGCGGGCACAGAGGTGTAGGAAGGTCAGGTTAAGAGCTAGTATTTATTTTCTCTTAGATACAGTTGTTGCAAAGAGCTGGGGAGAGTGACTTAGCCAGCTGAGGAACTTGTACTACCACAGACTGATGAACCCCTGTCAGTCAGGGCTGTGCCTATGACAGCAGTGTGCTGAGTGCTGCGGTCTGACTCAGTCCAGTTTTTACAACCCGGCCTTGCCTGCTCTGTGTGTTTTCTCCCTCAGTCCTCTTCCCTCATCTCCAGTGCCACGGCAGCAGCCCTGCTGAGCTCAGGGGCTGTGGATTATTGCCTCCATGTGCTCAAGTCTCTGCTGGAATACTGGAAGAGCCAGCAGAGTGATGAGGAGCCTGTGGCTGCGAGCCAACTGCTGAAACCACACACGACTTCATCTCCTCCAGATATGAGCCCATTCTTTCTCCGCCAGTATGTGAAGGTAAGGCCTCTGGTCGGAGGCAGCTCTTGACTCTCCTCAGAGCTGTGTGCTCTGCTTTTGATAAGTAAAGCTAGGAAGGCTAGTGTTAGGAGCCATGCAGGACGTGGGTTCTAATCTTATCGTGGCCTAATAGATGGCCACTCCTCCCAGCTGGCTCTGGAGGGCTTCTCATTCCTGCCTCTGTTGTCAGCCTGAGGAAGCAAGTGCAGTCAGTCACTTCCTCTCACATGAAACTTCTTGGGAAACTGAGAGTGTACATGAGATAAGGTGACAGCAGCAGTAGTCACTTGTCCTCCATACCTCTTCAGAAGCTTAAGCATGCTGGGTAGATGAGCCCAGGGAAAAGAAGATCTCCTGTAATCTAACCTACTAGCCAGGGTGCAGGGCAAGATCCTAAGCAGTCTCAGCAGGCCTCAGCTACTGTACCTGGGGAATTAGTGTGAAATCTTAGCTGCTCCACAGCGTTATGAGCACTGCCAGCTTAAGATTTATAAAGGTCTTAGCACAGGGCCTGGCATACACCAGTGTGCCATCAATGGTGATGGTTGGTACCCTTTACTCCTATTGAATCAGTTAGTGGAGCTAGGAGGGTAGACCATTGGGCATGTCAGTCTGACCATGTACTTCTGTCTTGCTCTCTCTTTAAATGGCCGCTAGTTTTGTATAGCATATATTTATTGATTGATTGGTTGACTGATTGATTGCATGTCTGTGCATCTGGTGCCCACGGAGGCCAGAAGAGGGTGTTAGATATGCTGGGACTGTGGAGTTACTGATGGTTGTAAGCTGCCATGTAGGTGATGGGAATTGAACATAGACCCTCTGGAAGAGCAGCCAGTGTTCTAGTCATTAATGGCTCAGCAGTTCAGAGCACAGGTTCTTAGTCTGTTCCCATTACCAGCACCCTGTCAGGCTGCTTACAGTCACCAGTACTCCCAGCTTGCAGGGAGCCAGCACCCTCTTCTGGCCTCCGTAGGTACCCAAATACATGACATTTACACAGACACACACATTTTTTTTTGTTGTTGTTGTTTTTGTTTTTGTTTTTGTTTTTCAAGACAGGGTTTCTCTGTATAGCACTTTGTAGATCAGGCTGGCCTCGAACTCAGAAATCCGCCTGCCTCTGTCTCCCGAGTGCTGGGATTAAAGGCGTGTGCCACCATGCCCAGCTCAACACACAATTTTTTAAGAAAAAATTTTTTACTTGGGAACTTCAGAGATGACTTAGTAGCTAAAAACACTTGTTACTCTTGGAGATGACCTGTGTTCAGTTCCCAGCACACATACGACGGCTCACACCTGTCTGCAACCCCATTCCAGGGGACTCACAGGCATATAGATTATGCACATATATGCATGCATGTACACAAAACATTCATGCAATAGGGTGAAATAAAACTAAAAACATAAAAAATTGTATTATAATTGAAAAAATGTTTATATGGGTGTGCACATGTACACCCCTGCATTCTCTCTCTGTCTCTCTTTCTTTCTCCCCCCACCCCCCCCGTGTGTGGGGGTGGGAAGTTCAGAGAACTCCTTTCGAAAGTCAGTTTTCCTTCCACCATGTTGATCCCAGGGATCAAACTCAGGTCATAAAACTGAGTATATCTGCTGAGCCATCTTGTTGCCCAACTCTTTTAAGGGCCATATGCTCTGTCTCCTGTTATTCTTGCATGTCCCAAGAAACCTAGGCTCTTCCTATGAGTGAGTTTTGGCTCCAGCTTTGAAAGGACTCATAAGGCTTAGTGATTGGCTAGCTTGTTTCCTGGTTGTGGTCAGGGAAGACTGGTGAGCCTGGGTCCTTATAAAGATGTTCTTCCCCAGGGCCATGCTGCTGATGTCTTTGAAGCCTATACCCAGCTGCTCACAGAGATGGTACTGAGGCTTCCCTACCAAATCAAGAAGATCGCAGACACCAGCTCTCGGATTCCTCCTCCTGTCTTTGATCACTCCTGGTTCTACTTCCTCTCTGAGGTAAGCGAGGCTCTGAGCAGTCTCCTACTCAGTGTCATCACAGAGCCCCTCATGCCCTCAGGTCCTGCTTATGCCCCTTTGGGGGGTGTATTGTGTAGTGACACTGGGGTTTGTGTATCAGAGCAGCTGTTGGCTCTTGTTTCTGTCCCTATAGGGTTGGCAGCCATTTAGTCTTTCAGTTCAGTCAGGAAGATAGACCAGTGCTTCGCTTCCCATGCTGGTCAGTGAGAAGACTGGTGACTGGCTAGGTAGCTCCCTGAGAAACAAGCAGATAAGAAGGGAGCATGGGCCGGGCGTGGTGGCACACGCCTTTAATCCCAGCACTCGGGAGGCAGAGGCAGGCGAATTTCTGAGTTCGAGGCCAGCCTGGTCTACAGAGTGAGTTCCAGGACAGCCAGGGCTACACAGAGAAACCCTGTCTCGAAAAACCAAAAAAAA
>NC_034595.1:90384968-90401550 GCF_900095145.1 Mus pahari
AAGGGAGCACGGTGGCCACACAGAGACTCCCACCAGCAGCCCTGCAGTACAGGGGACCCAGCATCGTGGTCATAGCTCTCTGGGAGGAAGTACTATGCCTGGTGCCTAGGAGCTCTCAGGAGACACAGTGTAGACATGGGTGTGAAGGGAAGCTGCTAAGGAAAGCCCTCTCTAGCTCTTTGAGTGGCTATTGCTGGGTCTTGGACATTGTGAAGGCCTGAGCCAGCCCATGCCTCCTGCCTTCAGCTTCCCTTGAGGGCACGTAGTGGCAGACACTAAGAAGAAAGGTGCCGGCACCAAGAGGCAGTAGAGGTTGCCCAGTTCTAGCCAAGCCTCACAGTAGAGGATAGTGAATGGTTTGGAGCGAAGACAACAGTTTAACCAGCACAGTAACTCAATATCAGCTGAGTGGGAGAAGGCCGAGTGCCTGTCCCTAGCTCCTTAGCTGAAGAGTAGAGTTGGATGGATGTTTCACCCTGGGCTGAGGTGAAGACCAGCAGCCTCCTTGTAGATTCCTAACTGCTTGAGAAGAGGAACATGAATATTTGATTGTCCCCTAGTTAACATTTTTTTCTTTCTGTGTTACTCCCTCCTGGTCCCTTTAAGGAATTTTCAAGTTCCTCAGAGGCCAGTATGGCTGGGAGTTGACCCACTTGGCTGTTGGTATCCATGTGTGCTGCACCCACAGATCTAACCAACTGATCAAACACATAATAGCAGCAGTAAAAAGGACTCCTGTGCTGAATGTCTAAGTGTTTCTCCCAGTGTTCCTGCACAGCACAGTATAATCACTTACAAAGCATTTACACCATAGTATGTGTTGGGGAAAAATCTAGAGATGATTTAATGCTAGAAGGATGTGCATAGGGTATCTACAAATACAATACCCTCTTACATAAGGGATCAGCGTCTGAAGCCTGTGGGAATCCACCCCACCCAGTTCCCTGTGGATGAACGTGACTTATACTCTGTTAAAGTTTTTAGTAACAGTTTGTTAAATACAGACAAAACCCCAAAACCAACCAGGGTGTTGTAGCTTCGGGTGGTAGTTACAATCCCTGAATAATACTAACTGTGTTGTTTAACCCCTCCAGTACCTAATGATCCAGCAGACCCCTTTTGTCCGCCGCCAAGTTCGAAAACTTCTGCTCTTCATCTGTGGATCAAAGGAGAAGTACCGACAGCTCCGAGACCTGCACACCCTGGACTCCCATGTGCGTGGGATCAAGAAGCTGCTGGAGGAGCAGGGCATCTTCCTCCGGGCCAGTGTGGTCACAGCCAGTTCCGGCTCCGCTTTGCAGTATGACACGCTCATCAGCCTGGTACGAGGGTTGCGATGATTGGGCCAGAGGCAGGCATGTGATAAGGCTCGGCCAAGGAGGTACTAGCACAGGGCAGTGCAGGGTTTGTAAATGTTTCAGAGAATGCTGTGTCTGGGGGTCAAGCACCAGGTAAATCGCTGGCTCTGAGGAGTTGAACTTAGGGTTCCTTACCTGTGAAGTGGGTCAGTTGAACATCTTACCAGGGTTCACTTGTTATACATAGGGTCCACCTTGGAGTTTGTCCTTAAGTACTAAAGCTTGAGTATAACAATAAGCATTGTTCTGCTGCCTAAAATGAGAGTAAATAGAGTGTTTCACATTTAAGTGTCTCATCTTTGGTGTTAAGGACAGCCTAGCTTGCTCATTTAGTGTCCTTGTTCTTATAGTGAAGAAAGAGAAGTAGCTTGTAGCTTCTGGGTGCATGGCCCTCCCTTGCCTTAGTAAGTAGCCTGCAGCTTTCCAGAAAACTGAAGGCAGGATGCTGGGGGCAGGGAGGGCAGGGGTAGTGGGGTGGGAGCAGACAGGGCCATTGTGTTTAAGCTGCAGGTGATTGTGGGCCCTGTTCCCAGGTCCACCAGCCAACTCGGAGGACACCTGCCTCACATTGAAGACCAGGGTTTTGCGGTCTCAAGCCAGGCCTGACACACAGAGCAGCCTATACTGTTTGTCGTATCGCTCACCTGTGATTGGCTCCTGTTTCAGATGGAGCATCTGAAGGCCTGTGCAGAGATTGCCGCCCAGCGAACCATCAACTGGCAGAAGTTCTGCATCAAAGATGACTGTAAGCGGTCCTCCCTGGGTTGCCACTGTGACGTCTGTGGAGAGCTGTCTGCATTAAGCTGTGAACTGGGCACTGGAGATACAGTTGCTAACAGAACACAAGCCAGAACTTCACTGATGGGGGTTGCTTGTCAAACCTTGGGCACAGGAGTACAGAGCAGGACTCCCAGACTGTAGCAGTAAAGTCGCACAGAACAGGACTGTAGAGCTTGTTTACTTGAGGCCTAGGGGCTGGATCCCCACAGTGTGCTCACCCCATGCCTTTGTGATCACTCCACGACTCCTGGTAACATTGAGCAGAGAGAGCTGGGAGAGAAAGCCTCGTCCCATCCCACAGCCGCATGCTGTGCTGTAAGTAGTTGAGCCGTTCCAGAACTGACTCCACTTTTCTCCTCACAGCTGTCCTGTACTTCCTCCTGCAAGTGAGTTTCCTGGTAGATGAGGGGGTGTCCCCCGTGCTGCTGCAGCTGCTCTCCTGTGCTCTGTGTGGCAGCAAAGTTCTCGCAGCCCTGGCGGCCTCCACGGGGTCTTCCGGTGTGGCTTCCTCCTCAGCCCCTCCTGCAGCCAGTTCTGGACAAGCCACAACTCAGTCCAAATCTTCCACTAAAAAGAGCAAGAAAGAAGAAAAGGAAAAAGATAAAGAGGGTGAGGTCCTATGCTCGGTGCTCAGCCCTGTGAGTGCATCGTATCATTGCAGATGCTGAAAGGTTTTACCCGAGTGTGTCCAGATGTTCTTTACTGTCTCCTGATCACATTTCCAGTCATGGTGAAAGGAAGGGACACCATTCACTGTGACTTTCTGTGATAGAGACAGGAAGGACCAGGGTGCACTGAACATAGTGCAGCACTGTCTAGTCCCTGAGTACACTGAGGGACTGAGCAGGCCGGCCTGCCTGCCTTCCTTCCTTCCTTCCTTCCTTCCTTCCTTCCTTCCTTCCTTCCTTCTTTCCTTCCTTCCTTCCTTCCTTCGTTCTTTCCCCTTCTGTTTCTCTACTTCTCATAGTCCTTGAAGACCTGAGGCAGATGATCAGAGGTGAAACAAACACTGAGTTAGCCATCTCTGAGGAGGACAGAGCAGCTTTCACTATTGGGGCCTGCTGTAGCTATTGGCTCAGTGTCAGGCTTACTGTCGTGGTGGTGGTGGTGAGGCCAGCTGTGGCCAAACCATTTGTGCCCCAAATAACTGGAAATTGGCAGATTCCAACCACTTAGAAGCTACTTTTAGAACAGATACGTTTCCTTCCTGTCCACCGGGTTATAAGACCCCGGGCCCTTGGGTCCCTACTTGGATGTTGCAGGTGAGAGCTCTGGTAGCCAGGAGGACCAGCTGTGCACAGCTCTGGTGAACCAGCTCAACAGATTTGCAGACAAGGAAACTCTGATCCAGTTTCTACGCTGTTTCCTGTTGGAGTCCAACTCGTCCTCAGTGCGCTGGCAGGCCCACTGCCTGACACTGCACATCTACAGGTGGGCCAGGGCTGCCTCTGGTACTGGGAGCTCCGAGTTCTGCTCAAATGCTCATGGTCACATACCAGTATCTGTGCTGATCTCAAGCCCTGGAGGTCTCTTTGTTGAGCTATTGGCTCTGTTGCTACTAAGCTCATGCCCTTGGTGGGACAGTTTCCACTCAGAAGGGTATGGTCAGGTGCTCCTAAAATGACAGTTGGCTAAAGAAAACTCGCCTCTGCTCTGGAGTAAGATGGGGTGCCAACAGTAAATTGATAGTATTCCATCTGCTGCGGAGCCACAGGACCCTGAGCCATGACTGCATGGGAGAAGCCAGTGCAGACACAGTTTCAGGCCTTAGTGATGTCTCTCTCACTCAGTGCTGCCTGCTAACTGAGCTGCCATTTACCTACAGAAACTCCAACAAGGCTCAGCAGGAGCTCTTGCTAGATCTCATGTGGTCCATCTGGCCGGAACTGCCAGCGTACGGCCGGAAGGCTGCCCAGTTTGTGGACCTACTGGGCTATTTCTCCCTGAGAACTGCACAGACAGAGAAGAAGGTAAAAGAGAAGCCTCTACCCCCACTTCCCTCCCCTGTGTGGGGTCTTTTTTTTTTTTTTTTTTTTTTTTAAATAAATATTTGTTATTTATTTATTTTAAAGATTTATTTATTATATGTAAGTACACTGTAGCTGTCTTCAGACACTCCAGAAGAGGGCATCAGATCTTGTTACAGATGGTTGTGAGCCACCATGTGGTTGCTGGGATTTGAACTCTGGACCTTCGGAAGAGCAGTCAGTTGCTCTTACCCACTGAGCCATCTCACCAGCCCGTGTGGGGTCTTTTGAGTGAAGAACATTATGGTGGTCATCTCTACACATGAACTCTCTCTTGACTCTGTCTAGTGTAGTAACATTGTGTGACATAGTGTTACAGCATTGTTACTGTTGAGTACCATTTGCCTTTCTTCAGTCTAACTGTAGCATAGATGCACAGCAAGTGGCTGGCAGAGAAGTGGGCCACATGGGGAAGAAAGGTAGCTGGCCCAGCTTGGGAAGGAAGTACTGCTCATTTGAGCTAGGAGGCCTGCTTGGGAGCCAAGAATATGCTAGGTAACCACACTGATTCTCCCTAAAAGGGCGTTGTTAATCTTTTCCAAGTGACAAAGGCTGCCTAGAGTCCAGCGATTATGGGTGCTTGTGAAGAAGGTAGACTCTTAGCCAATTGGGAGTTAGGAAAGACAGAAGCAAGTCTTCCGGTAGGATGGATGGATGCATGCATGCGTGCATATATAGACGTACATGCCATGGTGTGCATGTGGAGATCAGAGGAGAGCTTGCTGGAGTCATTTCTCTCCTACTGTGGGCCTGAGTATCAAATTCCAGTCACTAGGTTTAGTGGCAACACCTCTATCCCAGAGGCACCTTGTGAGCTCAGGACTCGGGTTTTTAGCCAATTTTCCTGAATTGTGTTTCAGTTGAAGGAGTATTCCCAGAAGGCCGTGGAGATCCTGAGGACTCAGAACCACATCCTCACCAATCACCCCAACTCCAACATTTACAAGTGAGCTGGCTGGGTTTGAAGAGCAGTCACGGCTTTTGGAGTAGTTGTTTGCTTTCTGGTTGTGCATGGTGGAATGCTCATGAATTCAGTGGCACCTTAGGTGTCACCCAGCTAGTTGCTTGAAGCTTTCTCTGGTGGAGCCAAGGACTTCGGGCTCTGGCAGTTAAACTGATGTGATTGCCAAGTGCAGAGTGGTGACCAGAGGCTGTGGGAGGGCTGATCTCAAACCTTAACCTGACCAGATAAGGCAAATCCACACACATCTTCCTCTTTTATTAGAAGAAAAAGGACTCCTGTGTGTGCGCATGTAATATCTAGAGGCTTGCATTCGATGCATACATGTGGAGATCACGGGTCAGCCCTGTGGAGTCAGTTCCCTCCCCTCCCCTTTTTGTGGGTCCCAGGGATTGAACTCAGATTACCACACTTGCTCAGCAAGCCCCCTTCTCCATCTTGTTAGCCTGGGGGCAGGGAGGGGGCGTTTAAATGAGGACATTGCTTGTTTGTGGTTTATTGTTATGCTGGCTTAGTATTGGCCATTTAAGTGTGTGTTTGTGTATGGTATGTCTGTGTTCTTGTTTGTGGGCACATGTGTACAGCATGTAGAAGCCCAGGCTCTTAGATAATCTCTGTCTTGCCTGATGAGGCAGGGCTTCCCAGTTGAACCCAGCACTCGCTGTTGTATTGCCAGTTTGCTTTAGCTCCCCG
Organism: Mus pahari; assembly: GCF_900095145.1. NCBI lineage: Eukaryota > Metazoa > Chordata > Mammalia > Rodentia > Muridae > Mus > Mus pahari. Next base: position 90,390,788 of record NC_034595.1, read on the forward strand.
GACTCTGCTCCCCAAGTGCTGGAATTGTAGATGAGGTGCCATGCACATCCAAATTTGATGTTGGATCTAGGGATCTAACTCATGCCTACATGGCAAGTGTCCACTGACCCATCTCACCGGCTCCTTAAGTAGTGAGTTTTAGAAAACGACTTTGAGTATCATTTGTATAGCATAAAATTTATGTATTTTAAGCATGATTTAGGAACTTTTTTAAATAGTAAATTTAATCATGACTCTTTTGAGTGAGATTTTAATTCCTTTCTGGATTTGTACATCAACTAGAAGTAGGAATCACCTGAGTTGATTATTTGACTTTTCTTCCTATGCCTACTATGTCTGTCTGAGGTGTAGTTTTTCCCTTACAGGGACCTGGGGGAGTGGGAGGTGGCTCTGGCATGGCTGTAGAAGGGGACTTGGCTGATACTGAAACTGCTTTTCTCCCCAGCACCTTGTCTGGCTTAGTGGAGTTTGACGGCTATTACCTAGAGAGCGACCCCTGCCTGGTGTGTAACAATCCTGAGGTGCCGTTTTGTGTAAGTAATATTTTAAGCAGGGCAGTCCTGAGGTTTTCAGGTAGTTGCTGCCTGGCACTGTGGATTCTTGCCCACCACACTGGGTTTCTTGAGTAGAAACTTCATCTGTGGGTAGAGAGGAGGTTATGTTGATGAATGTTGAAGAATGGAGATGGACTCACTGTGTTGTTTTGTGTGCTCTTGTATTTAGTATATCAAGCTGTCTTCCATTAAAGTGGACACACGGTACACCACCACCCAGCAGGTTGTAAAGCTCATTGGCAGTCACACCATCAGCAAGGTGACAGTGAAAATTGGGGATTTGAAGCGGACCAAGATGGTGCGGACGATCAACCTGTACTACAACAACCGAACTGTGCAGGCCATCGTGGAGTTGAAAAATAAGTACGGACTTTGCAGGTGTCCTCTAGCTGTGCCCTGCAGGGTGCAGACAGACACACCCAAAGGCTGTATCCTCTCAGTCACAACAGTGTTGGCATAGGGACAGCAGTGAGGCTGTTAGCAAAGAGGGGTCAAGAAAGGTTCCTGTCCAGGGTGGGGGCATTGAAGAGGGGCTGCGGGTTCTCTTGCCTTGAGGAAAGTAGCTGGCATTTGGGAAAAGGCAGCCATGGGTCTGCTCACAGAGCAAGTATTCTTCTGTATTCTCTCCATTGCATTTTCTTCCATTTCTGCATGTGCCTGCCCTCCCTGTCTGTCCCTGTGATGTCGTAGGCCTGGCTGCCTTATGTTGATTCCCCAGGGACCAAGCAGTTTGTGAGAGTCTCAGGTGTTAGCGCTGAGCAGAGGTAGTTGTGACTGGCCTGTTAAGGCTCAAGTGCTGCTATGCCACAGAAGGAGCAGGCAGCTCGCAGTAACCAGTGACTCCTGTCTCTGCCTAAAGTCTGCTCCTGGAGAAGTAGTTAGCCTTAAAGAACTGCTGCCTGTCAGGATAGACTTTCTCCCCAGAGGCATTCGCTTGGTTTTCTGTATTGCTGAGTAAGCACAGCTACTGGTTGAGTGGATCTGCTCCAGCTCTGCCTAGTCCTGTGACCTTAAAGTGCTTCATTTCAATTCCTGTGATATAAAATAGAAGTTCCTGCCCTCAGGGTCTCCCTCTAAGAATTCAAGTAGTCGGTGTGTGTGAAGAGCTGGGAGCAGAGCCTCAGCCCTTGTAAGTGCTTGATCGATACAGCGGAGCTCCTGGTTCCTGGTTGTAAGCAACCTGTGCGGTTCTGCCTGCCCACATAGCAATGCTCCTGCATCCACAGCCCCTTCCTCGTGGTTGTCTCTTGACAACACTCGTGTTTCCTTCAGAGACAGCCATGAAGATGAGCAGTCTGCTGACCACCTCAGCGGACTTCCTGTGGCGTGCTCCGGAGTCTTCCTTGATGGAGGCGCTGCTGGTTTTCTAGGGTCTCAAGTTAGCAGAACGATTTAAAGAGTTTCTGTGTCTTTTTATATATTTTTAAGATTATAGTATAATTGTATCATTTTCCCCTTCCCTTTCTTCTCTCTTACTCCTCCCATGTAATCCCCCTCCTCATTCAAATTCATGGCCTCTTTTTTTCTTTAATTGTTGTTACATGTCCATGTGTGCAGGCTTACATAGTCCCAACATGTAAATACAGCTCGTTTAGTCTATATGGTGTTCCTTATGATTTCAGGCCTACTGCTTGATGCTGGACAGTAGTGTGCTCTTCCCTGGAGAAGACTGTTCCTCCTGCTCTCAGCATCTCTTAGTTGTCCGTTGTTCTTGTCTATAGATGAAGCCTTGTGTTTTCCCAGTCACATTAGCAGATTTATTGCTACTGTCTTACTCGGGCCCTGTTTAGGCAGCAGTGTTGGCAAAGCTATATGCGTGTAGCTTCTCTGACATGGCTAAGAGACAGAATCTCACAGTAAGCTTCCTTTTCCTCTGGCTGTTAGGATTCTTGTGGAGGTTGCGTTGTGGGTGTCCAGTTGGACTGGGCTCGCGGCAGTTGGGTCAGTTGTGGTTTGCCGTACTGGTCTCTGCTGTGATGAGAAGTTTCTTTGATGGTGGGATGAGGACTCACTGACCTGGCAGGACCCTGGACAAGTGGCTCCCTGTCTCCTTTTTTTTTTTTTTTTTTTTTTGCTTTTCAGAGGAAACAGATTTTTTTTTTCTTTGACTAGTCACTTAATTGCCTTAGGAAACTAGGCAGGGTAGCCCACCTCCCACTACCAGTCCATCATCACCAAGGGTCACATGGGAGGCTTTTGTCTTTAGCTTTTGTTGTCTCTCCTAGGCCAGCTCGATGGCACAAAGCCAAGAAGGTTCAGCTGACACCTGGACAGACAGAAGTCAAGATTGACCTGCCTCTGCCCATCGTGGCCTCTAACCTGATGATCGAGTTTGCAGACTTCTATGAGAACTACCAGGCCTCCACAGAGACCCTTCAATGTCCTCGCTGCAGTGCCTCTGTCCCTGCCAACCCAGGCGTCTGTGGCAATTGTGGAGAGAATGTATACCAGTGTCACAAGTGCAGGTGACTTGTTCTACAGGCCTGGGCAAGCATGTTCTGTGTTCTCTTCTGTAGCAGTCTCAGGATGGACAAGTCCCTGTCTGGTACCCTGTGGTTTAAGGGATTATGGAATTATACAGTGGTCTGGGGGGGGGGGGGGAGGCAGAGGCGGAGGCAGAAGAGGGTGTGTGCACGAGTGTGCTCTACTTACTGAGCTGCTCGTACCCTCTCACCTGTTGGTTGTTATCCCTTCAGTAATTCCTGTCGTTCCCAGAGTAGACACAACCTCTCCTTCTCCTTCTCACCCTAACCCTTTGTTCCCACTGACCTGGGCACTTTGGTTATTCAGGTCCATCAACTATGATGAAAAGGATCCCTTCCTCTGCAATGCTTGTGGCTTCTGTAAATATGCCCGCTTTGACTTCATGCTTTACGCCAAGCCTTGCTGCGCAGTGGATCCCATTGAGAATGAAGAAGATCGGAAGAAGGTAAGCCTGCATCTAGCCTAAGTCCCCACCATTGCTTGGCTCTGAACTTCGGAGGAGAGATGTGTGGTGAACTGAGCCTTCAGCTCCCAGTTAATGAGCCTCAGAGAAAAGTGGCAAATGTGCCTGGCTTTTGGGTAGAGCCTACAGTGACCAAAGATGTGCTAGGCTCAAGCATAGGATTAGAGAAGCATTGTTAGTGCCAAAAGAGCACCTTAAGGAGTATCTCCATTCAGATTAAGAAGGACAGAGGAGCCGGTGACATGCGCTCCTTTGTCCCATGGTCAGCCTCAGCAGAGAAAGCCTGTTGAGGGTGACAGAGACGGAAGGACAACATTTCTCACAGCACTTGTGCACTTGTGCTGTTTTGTGTTCGTGTGATCTGCCTTGAGTAGCTTCTCAGCACTGAATTGTTTGAATCCAGTTCGTATACATTGCATATTTCTTTAAGGGTTGTTCTGAAGGACTGTGGAGCCATGTGCCTGGTCTGTATGGGGAACATGTTTCATAGGTGACGAGCAGTTAGGGCCATGGAGGGAAAATCAAGCTATAAAGTCTTGCCTCCTTCAAGTGCCTGTCTTTTTGATCTAGGCCGTTTCCAACATCAACACACTTCTGGACAAAGCTGACCGTGTGTACCATCAGCTCATGGGACATCGGCCCCAGTTGGAGAATCTGCTCTGCAAAGTGAATGAAGCAGCTCCAGAAAAGCCACAGGTGCTCCCAGACTAGAGGGTATTTTTGAGTCTGGAGTGGAGGGCTACCCTTAGTGAGGTCATCCCTAGGGTGGAAGTCTGACACTTGGCCCCTTGGGATTGCAGGAAGACTCAGGAACAGCGGGAGGCATCAGCTCCACTTCAGCCAGTGTGAATCGCTACATCCTGCAGCTGGCTCAAGAATATTGTGGAGACTGTAAGAACTCGTTCGATGAGCTCTCCAAAATTATCCAGGTAGGCAGTCCTCGCACTATCCAGGCTCCCTGTCCAACCCAGTGGGCCCCACTGGCCCCGAAGCTGCATCAGTGGCTCTTTCCACCCTCAGGTGATGGCCGCTTGTCAGATCTCTTTGCAGTCAGAAACAGCATAATGGAGGTGCGATGGACATTAGTAGACAACAAATCTTTGCTTAATAGAGGGATTCCAGGTTTTTAAAAATAATGCTAAGACTTTGCTCCCTGTTCTCGGATGCTGTGTTTACAGGCTGGAGGTTTAGAGCACCCCGGCTGCAGGCAGCCATGTTTTCCTTGACTGTTCTGTGGCTAGGATGGTTTCTGTGGCTAGGAAGCTGGCCAGCAGCAGAGGACCCATCCCAGAAGAGCAGCCAGTAGCCCCGCCCACTCAGCCAAAGAAGTGTTGCCGGGCATGGTAGCACACTCCTTTAATCCCAGCACTTGGGAGGCAGAGGCAGGTGGATTTCTGAGTTCCAGGACAGCCAGGGCTACACAAAAACCCTGTCTCAAAAACCAAAAAATAAATAAATAAAAAGAAAAAAGTGTTAAAGTGTTTGCAGCAAGCGAGGAGTTCGCGCTTGGGATTATTCTGATTTCCAGTTCTGCCCTTGCTCTTGATCAAGCCAGTCATTCAAAGTGCCAGTTCCCTCCTGTTATGAGAATAAAAGAAATAAGTGGTAGAATTCTTGAGAAGAATAAGTTGTATCATACACATTTCTCATGTATTTATTTATTTACTTATTTTTATTTTGCCAATTTCTTTGTTTCCATTCTTAGAAAGTTTTTGCTTCACGCAAAGAGCTGTTGGAGTATGATCTACAGCAAAGAGAAGCAGCCACGAAGTCATCCCGGACGGCCGTCCAGCCCACGTTTACTGCCAGCCAGTACCGTGCTTTGTCTGTCTTAGGCTGTGGCCACACCTCCTCCACCAAGTGCTATGGCTGTGCCTCAGCTGTCACGGAGCATTGTATCACACTACTGAGGGCCCTGGCCACTAATCCAGCCCTGCGGCACATCCTCGTCTCCCAGGGCCTCATCCGAGAGCTCTTTGATTACAACCTCCGCCGTGGTGCTGCAGCCATTCGAGAGGAGGTCCGCCAGCTCATGTGCCTCCTCACCAGGTCAGAGCTTCCTTGACGCTGCAGTGGGTAGGGGCAGCGGTGATACCGGTGATACCGGCACCAGTGGAATGGGAGGGAGGTGGGAGGTGGGAGGTGGGAGGTGGGAGGCGGGTAGATGTTGGAAGCACTGCTTTCAGTTCCTGTGATTGGTCTGTTAATGAGCTTTGTTGGTTGAGGTGGTGTGCCCTGAGGGAACTTCTGGGTCTTGGTCGTAGAGGAGAAGAGAGTGAAAGAACCCTTGGACTTAAGAATATCCCAGAAAAAAACTCAAAAAAAGGGGTGTAGGGATAAGTGGTTAGACTCTGGTCAGAAAGGACTAGCTCAGCATCTGGCATTGGGTACCACATTGTGCCTCAGACAAAAGACTCATCCGAAAAGTTCCAGTTATAAAAAAATACCTTAAAGACATGGAGTGACCAAGGTCAAATTTCAGTAATTCAGGGCTGGAGAGATGGCTCTGCCTAGAGTACATGTATTCCATTTACAGGGAGCAGCTGGAATTCATCACTCAGCCAACCACATTGAGTGGTTCACAGTTACCTTTAACTCCAGTTCCAGGGGCTCCAGCATCCTCTTCTGGCCTCCTTGGACATTATACACATGCTGCAAAAGACCTCACACAGTTTTCTCTCTCTCTGTGTGTGTGTGTGTGTGTGTGTGTGTGTGTGTGTGTGTGGTTAAAAACAAAATACTTTAAATTTAAGTAAATAACTCAAGTACTGTTGAGTACTTAGGGAATTTTGTACCCAGTTTTGTGTAGACTGCTTATTATGTAGCATAAAATCTGGACCATTGCTGGAGGGTAGTGGGAAAACTGGACCATCTTAGGTGCTGGATACCTTTTTTTTTTTTTTTTTTTGGTTTTTCGAGACAGGGTTTCTCTGTATAGCCCTGGCTGTCCTGGAACTCACTCTGTAGACCAGGCTGGCCTCGAACTCAGAAATCCGCCTGCCTCTGTCTCCTGAGTGCTGGGATTAAAGACGTGCGCCACCACGCCTTTTACAGGCTGTGCTGTATACTCCCATTTAACATGTCCTGAACACTAAGCACTGTGAACATGCAATGACTTATGCTCTAGATGAGGAATGTTGCAGTAAATAATGACAGATACTTTGGAAAATAAGGTTACTCAGCTAGAACAGGGCTGGTGGTCCCAGGTATAGGATGGCTTCCCTGAAGCGTGGCCCATGAGCATAGGCTTTCTAGAAGCAAGGCTGTGGCCTGCATGTGAAGAAGCGGCTACTGGAGAGGCTGAGATGGACATATGCCCAGATGCTGAGTAGATAGGCCTGCAAAACTGGAGGGCGTGTAAAGAGGGGAAAGGAGTGGTTAGCACCTGGAACAGAGCAGATCCTAGGGTCTTGGATGCCCATTTGAGGGTGCATTTTGTTGCTAGGAAGGTGCATAGCTGGGAAGTGAGGTTGTGTGCAGAAAGTGACATGGGGCCCTGAGTGTGACATTGAGTGTGGACTCAGTCAGCAGCTCCTGAGGTCCTGCTGTCTGCAGTGCGGACCTCCATGTTGATGCTTTTAGCTTCCTTCTGTCCCTGTCTCTCAGAAAGGGGACTTCCTCTCATCGGAAACCCCTTAAAGAAGAATGTAGAAAAGTCTAGGCCTGTAGTTGGAAAGAGGGGCCTCGTAGCTTTCATTGTGACTAACAGGGACTTCTGCTTTGCTTCCTTAGAGACAACCCAGAGGCCACCCAGCAAATGAACGACCTGATCATTGGCAAAGTCTCCACTGCACTGAAGGGCCACTGGGCTAATCCTGACCTGGTAAGCAGACCAGCTCCTGTCTGACCTCTCCCTCACGGTCCTTCTCTAGGCACAGTTGGAGACGGAGATGGGAGAGAGCGGCCTGCTTGCAGAGTTCATGTCCCAACTAAAACTTGTAGTACAGGGTCTCCCATGTCTCCTTGTCCTGGAGGACACCCATGACTGGAGATATTAGTAGGGGTTCTATAATCAGAGTTTACCCTGGTCCCTGGACTCATTAAGACCCCACTGATTGTCCTCATCCTGCTGGCTTTCCAGGCTAGCAGCCTTCAGTATGAGATGCTGCTGCTGACAGATTCCATCTCCAAGGAGGACAGCTGCTGGGAACTCCGCTTACGATGTGGTGAGCTTGGGGCCATCGGGCGGGCACTTTTCAGAAACAGAAAGGTGCAATCCTGGTACCCGGGCGAGAGGTGGGAGCCCCTGGGCAGCCTGCTGGGGCAGGTGGCCCGCGTGTGCTAACCATGACTGCTGTCCATCCAGCACTCAGCCTTTTCCTCATGGCTGTGAACATCAAAACGCCAGTGGTTGTTGAGAATATCACGCTCATGTGTCTGCGGATCTTACAGAAGCTGATTAAACCACCTGCCCCAACCAGCAAGAAGAACAAGGTGCTGTGACACTGAGGGGGTGGCAGGGACAGTGGGGCTGCGGGAGATACATAGCCTCTTAGTGCTGGGCTCTGCTTCCTCAAAGTCAGCTCACTGACTGAGGTGAGCACCAGGCTTTAGTTTACTTAAGTGTAGCACCAGTCTGCTTTAATACGGCAGAGGTGGGTTGGGATTTGGGGGATGTGTGAAATAATATAAACTCAACGGCATAGAAGCCTAGAGCAGAGTGAAGGCCTTGAAGCTGAAACAGATGGCCCATGACTCCCACGGCCATCACACCCTTACCCACATCTGCACATGCTCTACACACAGAGATAGGTAGAAATCCATGGTGCTAAAACAGACTTGGTATCAAATATGGCTCTCCTGGTTCCTGACCCCGAAGACTTCGAGCAAGCTAATTATGTTCCTCAGTTCCCTCATCTCTAAGACACAAAGCAGTGCCCACCTGGAATGTTACTTAAAACAAATGACATAGTAAATGCCTTGGATCTAAAGATGGCCTGACTTAGTGTCTAGGACAGAACTTTGTGTGGTCTCAGCGTGCAGGTTGCTCAGTGAGTCTTTACTAAGTGGACAGTAAAACTACACTTTCATTCTCAAGTAAATGTAGCCACATGTTTGTGGCTGTAGGAAGAAAGCCAGCACTTCCAAGTCAGTGGCCTCAGTGTAGGTGTGGAGATGGCAGTCCTCACGTGGGTACAGATAGCAAGAGCCCCTATGGGGCCGACAAAACTACATGGTGTTTTTCACGTCACTTCTGGAGTGTCAGTGCCATCCCACGCAGCGGCCCCATTTCCTCTCCTGTGTCTGGCAGGTACTCTTTACCCCAGCAACACAGGCAGCAAGCAAGGCAGGCAGCCTGTACCAACTGGGACTCTCACCTTGTGCTGCCCCCTCATCCAGGATGTCCCTGTGGAGGCCCTCACCACGGTGAAGCCGTACTGCAATGAGATCCATGCCCAGGCTCAGCTGTGGCTCAAGAGAGATCCCAAGGCATCATACGAAGCCTGGAAGAAGTGCCTGCCTATCCGAGGTGTGCCTCTTCCTCCTGCCACTCCCAGCAGCCTCTGCTTCCCCCAGGCTTTCACACTTACCCCTGCCTTCCACCTTGGCCTTGCAGGGGTGGATGGCAATGGGAAATCCCCCAGCAAGTCAGAGCTCCACCGTCTTTACTTGACTGAGAAGTACGTGTGGAGGTGGAAACAGTTCCTGAGCCGGCGGGGGAAGAGGACCACCCCACTTGACCTCAAACTGGGCCACAACAACTGGCTGCGGCAGGTGCGGCCTCTCACAGGTCCCTTGCGAGTGCTTTCTGCCTTCCGTGCTTTGCTCTGCTTTCCATCTACTGTTGGTCACTTCCCTTCAACAACAGACAGGTCACAACAGAACTGTCCTCTGCTCTTTGACATCCCACCCTGTTCCCTCAAACGAGCAAACCAGAGCATAACACAGAGCCAGGGGCGACGAATTAGTTAGCTGGTGCTGTAGGCCTAGAAAAGCACGGCGTCCTCTGAGCCAGCCGCATTTCCTCTCGTGTGTCTGGCAGGTACTCTTTACCCCAGCAACACAGGCAGCAAGGCAGGCAGCCTGTACCATCGTGGAAGCTCTTGCTACTGTCCCCAGCCGCAAGCAGCAAGTCCTTGACCTCCTCACCAGGTACCATGTGGGGTGGGTGGGGACGGTGGCTAGCATAGTTGAATGCCTTTCCCGTGCTCACGGGTGAATACACAGATCAGGGCTGGGAGGCACCCCAAGTGGTATATAACCATCTCAACCTGACCACAGAAACCAGTGCTTTAGGGTATTAGCAGTAAAGCAGCAGTGGGTGTTTGTTGAGCGCCTCTGAGCACAGACGTAATTGTCACTCATTGTCCTCCGCAGTCCTCAGGCAGTGAGCACGGAGTCACAGATGCTCAGAGGCTTGGCAGCCATTCCCTGAAGTGTTGTGAATCCTTTCAGCGAGGGAAGTGTGGGGTTTCTCAGATGGCCTCCGTCCACCTGTAGGAGGAGGAGGAGGAGGAGGAGGAGAGGCTGAACAATAGATATAAAGGAGGGAGCTCCTGGCTCTCAGTCCTTGCTCTCTAAGGGTGTCCGTCTCCGTCTGTCCGGTGCAGTTACCTGGACGAGCTCAGTGTTGCGGGAGAGTGTGCTGCAGAGTACCTGGCTCTCTACCAGAAGCTCATCGCCTCGTGCCACTGGAAGGTCTACCTAGCTGCTCGTGGAGTCCTGCCCTATGTGGGCAATCTCATCACCAAGGTGACCTGCCCCTCCCCACTTCTCCTCTCTCTACTTTTGTCTGTTCTTGCTTGCTGAGAAGACACACTTGTGGGGATTAATTAGTTCCAGACTTTAGCAGGATGGCTGTGGCAGTCTGTTGAGGGTATCTGAGCTGTTTTGGGGTAAACAGTCTCCAGCAATACTTGAGCCTCTTTAGCCTCTTGAAAAGGCATTTTTCAACGATTAGAATGGAAGTGTGGCTTTTGTGCACCTCTGCTGGGAGCTGCATCCTGGGAGGTGGCCCTATCACACTGCTTGTTGTTTTGTTTAGGAAATTGCCCGCCTGCTGGCCTTGGAGGAGGCCACGCTGAGCACAGACCTGCAGCAGGGATATGCCCTCAAGAGTCTCACAGGTAGAGAGCCACCCAGCCCTTCCCTTGGGTGTCTTGGGGATGCATGAGGCCTGAGCCTCCGCTCTTGGGGCCAGTTGACTTACTTTCTCTCTCTCTCTCCCTCTCTCTCTCTCTCTCTCTCTCTCTCTCTCTCTCTCTCACTTTTCTCCTACTAGATGGGTCTGCACTTTTGAGCTCTTCACTGCCAGCCATTTG
>NC_034595.1:90402450-90403895 GCF_900095145.1 Mus pahari
AATCCGCCTGCCTCTGCCTCCTGAGTGCTGGGATTAAAGGCGTGCGCCACTACTGCCCAGCAGAGCTGTGACTTCTTATCTCCGAAGTTTATTGTGGAAATTCTTTAGAAGCAAGGAATGATAACACCCGCCTGTTAACCCAGCACTTGGGAAGTTGGGGCAGGAAGATTGGCCTGGGCTACAGGCAAAACCAAGAAAGGAGCTGGAGAGATGGCTCAGTGCTCAAGAGCAGTGGCTGCTCTTCCAGGGCCCGGCTTTAGTTCCAGCATTCATGTTAGACAGCTCATGACCACTCACTCTCAAGGGATCCAGCATCCTCCTCCTTGTCCTCCAAAGGTGCACATGCAAGTCCACACATAGTAGTGAAAAGAAGAGAAAAAAACATTCTTTAGGCCCCATGCAAGCTGGTCTTCTTCACTTGGGTTTGTGACTACTGCCTCTGTAAGGCCCCTAGGCTGTCCCTGGCATTCTTTCATCCAACTTCCTCAGCCTTTGAGGGAGTTTGGGTGCCACATGTGGGAGGAGACAGCTTTAGCTCTCATGTGTCCCCATTACCATGATTGTAAGGAAGGACAGTTTGCCTTCAGTTATGTGGTTGTGGAAAAGAGAAAGTGGCCCTAGCTGTGCTGCTGAGGGAGCAGGTGCTGGCCAGAGCAGTGAGGGCTGCTTCCTGATGGCTCTTCAGCTCAGCTGACCTAGGACTCTGTCCAGCACTTGGCTTCTGACAGGCCATGAAAACTGAAGCTTCAGACCAAAACTGCTGTAGGCCCTGCTTCTCTGGGGCCCTGAATTCTTTCCATTTGTAGGCTTTTATTCTTCACTAGTGTAATAGTTCACTGATAGTTTGTTTGAACTTGTTTTCAAGTGGCAGGAGTGAAAAGTTATGCTAGCCAACTTCATCTGCCTGACTCCCCAAAAGGGAAGCCCTGTGTTGCTTTTGAGAGCCTGTTTTGGCAAAGGGATGCTAGTTCTTCTCCTTAAGGGAAACTTGATTTGGGGTGGAGAGCTTCTCACCGAGTGTTGTTGATGGTACCATGCAGAACATGGCGCGTCATTGTCTCAGCCCTGCTCATGGAGGCAAGGCTCTTTCCTAACTCTTGGCTGCTTTGCTTTCTGCCAGGTACAGAGTCTGAAACCAAGGCCTTCATGGCTGTGTGCATTGAGACAGCGAAGCGCTACAATCTGGATGACTACCGGACGCCTGTGTTCATCTTTGAGAGGCTGTGCAGCATCATCTACCCTGTAAGCAGTGTGCTTGCTCCCCACAGCCTACACATGTCAGCCTCAGCAACTCTCCCACATGGAGGATAATTTAGTATCTTTATCACCAGGTCCACTGACAGAGAGTAGATGCAGCTTCCTAATTTCCCTCCTCTAATGAGGGAAGCCAGTGGTCTTTCTACCTGAAGGCCAAGATTAGCCATTTTTTTTTTTTTTTTTTTTTT
>NC_034595.1:90403925-90445643 GCF_900095145.1 Mus pahari
AGCTGTCTTCAGACACTCCAGAAGAGGGCGTCAGATCTTGTTACGGATGGTTATGAGCCACCATGTGGTTGCTGGGATTTGAACTCCGTACCTTCAGAAGAGCAGTCAGGTGCTCTTACCCACTGAGCCATCTCACCAGCCCAAGATTAGCCATTCTTAAACTTAGGCCTCACTTCCCATTGCAGGGGCAGCAGCATTTCTGGGGTAGAGTTGTGTGTATTGCCATCCTCTTCCTCTTCTACGCCTTGGGTTCTTCATGCATGCACGGCACATGTGTGTCTTCCTATGGTCTGGCTCAGAGGCCTTTCTCATTGTTGAGGGAAACAGCAGTGTCCTTGGTTACTGACAAGAGAGCATCAGGGTTGGCCTGCCTGAGCATGTCACAGAGAAAGAAGCCCCTCCGGCTCCAGGTGTCCAGTGACTTGCCTGGCCTCAGACTGTCCACATCTCAGCAGACTCCCTGGCCGTTCAGCGCTCTCTTGTTAATCTGTGAGGAGTGCATGATCTTCAGGCTGCTCGAGTGGTGTTTTGAGTGGTTTCCATGGTCTCTGGCCACTTGCTAGTTAACGTGTTTAACATGTGGGCATGGTACACATTATGTGCCCACAGAACTGCTCAGTGCTGGTCCCTTCCCACATGTCCCTCTTGATCCTTTAGGAGGAGAATGAAGTCACAGAGTTCTTCGTGACCCTGGAGAAGGACCCCCAGCAAGAGGACTTTCTACAGGGCAGGATGCCTGGAAACCCATATAGCAGCAATGAACCAGGCATTGGGCCTCTTATGAGGGACATAAAGAACAAGATCTGCCAGGACTGTGACCTGGTGGCTCTTCTGGAGGATGACAGTGGGATGGAGGTAAGAGCTGGACTACACTGGTCACTCACCAGGAGCACAGCTTTGAGCCACTGATTAAGCATGCAGGAAGTTAGTCTGTAAAGTCCACTGATGGGTCCATCTTCCTGCTTCTCCTGCTGTGAGGATGAAGAGGACTGGTCCTGCCATGGAACAGCAGGGTGCTTGATGGTTGTTGGTCGGAGCTGTGGTAGGCTTTTGTCACCATTGCTTCTGGCAGAGTTCTGTAGAGATTGCAGGTTAATGGAGCCCCAGGAATCATGGTGTTTTGACACCAGTACATGAATACTGGCCATAGCCCCTGTTAATACCAGAGCCTTGCAGACTTCTTGAGTCTGGTGTTACCACCCGAATGACTAAAGACAAAGGTGATTTTTCTGGTGCTCAAGGTGAAAGATCCTCAGTTGGAGCTAAGCTGGAGTCTGTGGTGGGTTAAGGGTTTGTCCCCCAACGTTGTGCACGAAGTGCTGGGTTTTGTGCATATACATGCATTTCCCTAGAGGGTGAGCGTCGACAGAGCCCCGGGATGAGCCACAAGGGTAGCCCGTGAGCCTTGTCGTAATCCTCTATTTTCCAGCTCCTGGTGAACAACAAAATTATCAGTCTGGACCTTCCCGTGGCTGAGGTTTACAAGAAGGTGTGGTGTGCGACCAATGAGGTATGTGCTTGCTTTCTCTCCAGGAACCGTGGGTGGGCTGCCTTTTCTGTCCTCAGGACTGACCAAGTGGAGCTGCTGTTAATCACTGTGGCCTTGTATAGCTGCTGTGGCTTTACTTCCTTTCTGGGGAAGTCCATCATTTTGTCAGCTCAGGAGGCATCTAGCTGATGTCGGCCAGATAGCTTCAAGGAGGCATGCATGAGGTTGTGCCTTTGCTTTTCTCTGAACTGAGGCTGGGCCTCTGCAGTCCGCAGCTTGGTGCCTGGCATAGGCAGACTCTCCCAACAGCTGCTTCTGTCTATTCCAGGCTTTGTGTGTGTTAAGCTGCTGATTAATCTCTCTCTATCTCTGTGATGAGTGGAGGCCCTGCTGTCTGTGGGCAAAGACCCGCTCTGGGTTCCTGAAATTTGCACTACATTCTTTGGTTCAGATGCAGTTGTTTGTCCTGTGTCCTTTGGATTATGTCCCCTGTGGGCTGAGCGAACTCTTCCTAAGCTCAGCACAGTCTTAGAATTGGGCCTTTACTTCTAGCCTAGGAAGTCGCTGTTGGAGCCCTTGCTTACCCAGTGCTCCAATGGAATCCAGTAGGAGTGTGTGTCCGCTGCAGTGCTTCTCCTGGGGCCTGGCCTGCAGCAGGCACTGAACGGAGTGAGTCTCTTCCACATGTGAATTAGAGCCTTTGAGTCTCAGAGACTTCCAGTCCCTATCTTGTTAGAGAAATGGAGGCTCACATCACCAAGGCACTGAGCAAGTCCAAAGGTGAAGACTTACAGTTTTTTCTAGGCCTGTTTATGTCTACCTTTCCAACTTTTCTCTGCTTAGGGAGAGCCCATGAGGATTGTTTATCGGATGCGGGGGCTACTGGGAGATGCCACCGAGGAGTTTATCGAGTCCCTGGACTCCACCACAGGTACAGCCACCCTCTCCACATACGATGCTGCATATTGGACTCAGGCCAGAGCAAGCATGTCCCAGAGTACAATAGCCTGTGCTCTGCATCACAGTTGTCAGGGAGGAAGATAGGCATCTGTGGGCTGATTCCCTTTTGGGATGAAACGTTTAGGCTACCAAAGATGCAGTTAGCAGGCTTGTGGTCAGACTTCTCTCCACCTTGGCTTTCTGTTCCATTGACAGTGGCATTGACTTATGCTTTGCTGTAATGTCAGAAAACTATAGTTGACTTAAGCCTTGAGCAAGGCCCCTGAGGGAGTGAGTGCAGGTCGGTTATGGTAATGACCTTAGTTCCAGCCTGGGGAAATGTTGGGACCTAGAAAAGGGGGGCCCTGGGGAAGAGGGGGTGGGGAGACCCACACCCCGCCAGAGTTCTACCTATTCTCTGGTCAGTCAGGCGTGGGAGGGCTGCTCTCTACCTTCCACTCATTCCCCCGGGTGGGCATTTAAGCCCCTGACCCACTCTTCAGGAGGTAGCAAAGGGGCAGCCCTACCTGAGAGCACCGGAGCTACTTTGCTAAAGCCACCAGGGTTATGTCAGAGAGGGGTGAGGGAAGAGAGGTTCCCAGCACCAGTGAGAGTGAGCGCAGCGGATCTTTCCTGGAGCAGAGACTGTCTATGGTTTTAGAGCTTTATTGTAGAAAGGCAGGGGGAAAGAAGGGAGGAGGGGGGGAGGGGGGAGGAAAGACTAGAAAGAGAGTAAGAGGGAGAGAGGGAGAGGAGAGGAAAGAGGGTGAGAGTGAGGAGTAAGAAGTAAGAGGAGAGCAGTGAGAGAGAGCAAGCAGGGGCTGAACAGCCCTTTTTATGGTCTTTACTGGGGAGGAGTTTAGCCTGAAGGTCAAAAGCTTGGGCCATTGCCTACGTGACTTCTAACCATGCTTCTCTTGTGGGGGCTGTGGGGGGCGGTAACTTAGGCAGGAGCCAGAGTTCCAGGAGCATGAGGGAACGCCTACCATGTCATGAGGGTACTTTGGGGTTCAGACCTCAGCTCGACTGGAGACCAGCCTGTCTATGCATAGCCCAATTCCCCACAGGGAAAGGGCTGTGTGCCCTCAGCCCAGGAGAGGGCTGTGTGTTCTGATCTAAGCACTTATTCCCATTTTGAACTTCTGCTCCTCTTGATCTCCCTTTTCTCCCAGATGAAGAAGAAGATGAAGAGGAAGTGTACAGAATGGCCGGTGTGATGGCCCAGTGTGGAGGTCTGCAGTGCATGCTGAACAGGCTGGCAGGAGTCAAAGATTTTAAGCAGGGGCGCCACCTTCTAACAGTGAGTTGTGGGTAGTATGACAGGACCAGGCTCTCTACCTGAAGCTGAGGTCACTGAGCCACTTGACACTAGAGGGCAGCATGGTACAGCAGAGACCAGTGCTAGTGCCGGCTTTCACCAAACCTTGGACATCTAAGCCTCCCACTGCTCTCTTCCTGGCCTTAGATCTGGGCTGCCGCGGTCTTCTCCGGTACCTCTCTAGGTCTCAGGAACCATGACTGTTTCTCCCCTGTAACTGCTCTTGTGCCAGTCATTGTTGGTTTACGATTGCCTTTAAAATAGATTTTGTAATGTAACTCACTTCTCTGTCATAGGCTGCTGTTTAGAGGGTCATCTGTCTCACTAGGCAGGGCATTCCAAAGTCACAGAGACTTCACTAATGTCTGTCTTGTGAGCTGTACAAGGACAAACACTCTTGTGTTATTCAGATGGCCTACCTGGTTTTAGGCCTCTATAGGCCATGTGGGCCAGGGTTTTCTGTCTGCTGCTAGTTCAGAGACTAGATTGGTGCTGGATTTCCCTGGGATAATGGGACACCACCTGATTTATTAAGAATCACTGTCACTTCCGTCAATTAGGGGAGCAGAGAAGATGGTGACCACTTAAGATGGTGACCTAGAATGAGAGCCCAGGGTCACCTCTCCTTGCTCTTCAGGAGAAGTGCCTGCTGATTGAGAAGTCACCTTAGAGCAGTGGTTCTCAGCCTCTGGGTCAAGACCCTTCGGGAGTCACATACCAGCTTTCCTGCATATCAGATATTTACATTACAGTTCGTAACAGTAGCAAAATTACAGCTATGAAGTAGCAACGCAAATAATGTTATTTTGGGGGTCCCCATGCCATGCTGTATAGAGGGTTGGGGTCCCCATGCCATGCTGTATTAGAGGGTTGCAGCACTAGGAAGGTTGAGAAGCACTGGCCCAGACCCTTTTCTGTGGCTGTGTCTTGTATGCCGTCCACTCCCGGATGCTCTCATGGATCTCTGGGCTGGCTTCTCTTTACAGGTGCTGCTGAAGCTATTTAGTTACTGTGTGAAGGTTAAAGTCAACCGGCAGCAGCTGGTCAAGCTGGAAATGAACACTTTGAATGTCATGCTGGGGACTTTAAACTTGGTAAGCAGTGTGGGCTACAGATGCTGAAGAGGGAGCTTTGGCACACCTGAGAGATTGCAGTACCAGGCCTGGCCCTTCAGCTCACTTTCCAGATGACCCCAACTCGTACTCTTCAGAGCTTCCTGTCCCTTTGCTGAGTGTAGACTCAAGACCAGGAGCAGGAATTGTGCAGAACAGAATCAACACTGCAATAAAATTGTGCATCTCAGGGCACACACACTAACACACACGGGCGCGCATGCAGCTCCTGGCTTTAAGACCATGGAAGGCAGTGGAGCTCACAAGTGACTGACTATGCCCTGGGTCTGTCTCCCCTTCAGGCTCTGGTAGCTGAGCAAGAGAGCAAGGACAGCGGAGGAGCAGCTGTGGCTGAGCAGGTGCTAAGCATCATGGAGATCATTCTAGATGAGTCCAACGCAGAGCCCCTGAGTGAGGACAAGGTGAGTGGGGAGGGGGGCGCCTAGTCCTTCTGCCCATAGACACTGGGAACCTGCAGTGGGCTTATCTGGAGCTAGCTGATTTCAGCCCAGAATGGCTAAGCCCTCTCGTTAGAAATGGCCAGTTTCTACTTAGGGTGATATCATTGCACTGAGCCTGAAACCTTTGCATTTAGAGAAACGAAGCTGCCAAGGACATTCTGTCAGGTTGAAGGTACTCACTGATGGAAGCCGGTCATGACCTGGCTGAACAGGCAGTGTTGTAGCTCAACCCTCTACCCTACAGTTGGCCTGACTTGTGAGTGATGCAGTCAGGCCTCGGGGTTGAAATCAGTCTGCAATGAAGTCTCCCCAATGTGCACCTGGAACTTCCTGCCTCCCAGGGTTGGTGATTTGGCCAGGCCTATGGTCCCAGGAGTATATAGCCATCTCTGTTCTCCTGGGGGAGCAGGGTATTGTATTGGTGTAGTTTGGCCACCTGAGAACCATCACAGTAGCTCCGACACTCATCAGGGGGACCCAGGCTGCTTATTGTCTCCAGCAAGCACTAAGGAACAGTTCTGTCTGTTGGGGGGTGGCAACTTTTGAGGGTCAGTTCTTGGCTACAGCCATCATCCTTATTCCCACCCTTTTCTGTTGCAGGGCAACCTCCTCCTCACAGGTGACAAGGATCAACTGGTGATGCTCTTGGACCAGATCAACAGTACCTTCGTTCGATCCAACCCTAGTGTACTCCAGGGCTTGCTGCGTATCATCCCATACCTGTCCTTCGGAGAGGTGGAGAAGATGCAGATTCTGGTGGAGCGGTTCAAGCCATACTGCAGCTTTGAGAAGTAGGAGCCTGAAGTTTGATACAATGAACCTCTGGGGAGAGCCCACAGAGTCCCAAGCTAGACTTGTGAGACTGAGCAGAGCTGCCTGGGATTTTGTTGAGTGTCTGTGTCCATGATCTGGCACATGGGAGCTTTGTTTAGCTGGAGAAGCAGTCACCAAACCCTAGTGTATTGAAGCAGTAGTAGGAAGGGTATGAGAGGGGAAAGGGCCTGACAGGGTACCGGGAGCTGCGTTTGCAAAAGCCTGAAGATGCAGAACAGTGCAAGCCTGGGCTTAAGGCAGGCAAGAGGAGAGGTCTGGTCTGAATCGAGTTTAGACTGGATCCTGTAGATGGTTCACCTCATTGTTAACCAAGAGGGTGACTGAGCTCTGCCGTCATGCTGAGACTTTATGCTCTCCTAGGTACGATGAAGACCATAATGGGGATGACAAAGTCTTCCTGGATTGCTTCTGCAAAATCGCTGCCGGTATCAAGAACAACAGCAATGGTCATCAGCTGAAGGACCTCATCCTGCAGAAGGGAATCACCCAGAATGCCCTGGACTACATGAAAAAGCACATCCCCAGTGCCAAGAAGTAAGGCATCCTCTCTGGGGCACATGGCTGTTTTCCCAGCATCTTAGTGTGGTGCTTTTTCTGTGCCCTCTGCCCCTCCCCCTTTGGAGACATGTCTGGTGGCCACTCATCCTAAGGTTTTTCTGCTTCTGTTCAAGCGCTTGTTTTTATCTGGCTTCTGAGCTGGGTCTGCCGTTAATGGTTCCTTATTATTAATACATTATTGAAAATGAAATCCTGTTCAAACCAGCCAGAATCAGCAGTGAGTCCCCAGCACTGCTTCCTAGTTGCTGATATGCCCTTGTCTGTCTTGCAGTTTGGATGCTGACATCTGGAAAAAGTTTTTGTCTCGCCCTGCTCTGCCATTTATTTTGAGGCTTCTTCGGGGTCTGGCCATGCAGCACCCTGCCACCCAGGTGAGTGGCCAGCATGTCTGTAGACCTCACTCTGCCGGCAACAGACTTGACAGGTAACAGGAGGGAGTCATGAACAATCTTTATGTAGAACCAGCAAGTCACCCATAGTGTGGCTTACCCTGGCGCATGAAGTTCTCTGTGTGTGCTTGATGGCGAGTTCCACACCCAGGGCTCAGCATGCAGCAGTGACTTGAGAGAGTTCTGCCTGACAGTTGAGATTGCTGCCAGTTCAGTCACTAAGAAACTTGAAATGCCATCACCACCATTCCTGCTCTGCCTCGGGCCACTGACCACTTAGCATGCATGCCCCTGGACCTTCTGCGTTAGATTACAGAATCCATACACGGGTGGAAGGAGAGAACCTGATCAGATAGTGTCCTCTGCCCTCCACACACATGCGCACATGCTCACATGGACACCTCACACACCAGTTAGAAGATGCTGCAGACTCCCCTGGAGCAGCAGGCCCACTTCACTTCAAGGTGGCTGTAAGGATGGAAGGTGAGATAGTGTGTGAAGCACCCAGCAGGGCTGTACAGGACACCCGGGCAGAAGCCCTGGATTCATAGCAACTCCCCAAGTTCTGCATATGAGCATCTGCAGCCGTCAAACCTGTGCCAGTTCTCCCAGCCTACAAGATACTAGAGGCAAAATTCCAGCCTGTGGGAGTGGAGATGACAAAAAGTTAAACAGCTACCAAGCCTGTTCTTGGCAGGGCTCCTTCAGGGCCCTGTGGCACTATGCGGTGCAGTGGGAGCTGAGGCAGGTGCGGTGGAGAAAGGCCTCCAGGTCAGTCTGGTGGGTGGTCTAACAGTATCACCGAAAGCCCTGCTCACCATCCTGGTAGTGGTGGAGTTACACTGACAGCAGCAGAGCCACCCTCAGAGGTGAAGGCTTAAGCTGCTGCCTCAGATCACTCACTAACTCGTAAATCCACCCTCACTATAGGAACCCACACCTCAGCAAAACTGCATGTTATCTCATGCCTTGTATTCCTAAATGCTGAGTGAGTGCGCCCATGTTTAAGACCTTGCAAACTTTTCCACAGGCACCCACACCCCAAACTTAACACCCTAAGTGTTTACTGTGAGCATACATGTGCGTACATGGAGATGTGTGTGCAGTAGGTGTAGGAAAACCACCAACACCTTGTCCACGCAAAGCTCATACACAAGCAGGGAGGGCAATGCACCGCTCCGCTCTGTGCCCTCAGCCTTTTCCATCTCCTCGGATGCACTGCCATTCTCCTCATCACTCAGCCAAAGGACAGAGAGCTAAAGTTACCAAGCCCTTTCTCTCCAAGCAGCCACTGGCCAATCATGACAAAACCCAGCACCCGCCCTTCACCTATCTCACCTCTTGGTACGCATGTAGCGAGCGCTGCTCCTGTGGGGAGAGCCACACTCATATACTGAGTACAGCGGTGCACACCTGGAGTCAGAGCACTCAGAAGCTGAGGCAGGAGAACTGCTGGGAGTTTGAGGCAAGCCTGGGCTTCAGAGGGAAGACTTGGCCAGCTAGGGCTGCACAGTAAGATGTGTGAACAGCCATCACATGTTGCCCTCAACCAAATCACAGCTCTGTTCCTTAGTATCCCATGCAAAATACAGCTGTTGTAAAGAAGACGACAGTGTAGGCTGGGAGAGCTGGCACAGGTTTGACGGCTGCAGATGCGCATATGCAGAACTTGGGGAGTTGCTATGAATCCAGGGCTTCTGCCCGGGTGTCCCGTACAGCCCTCCTGGGTGCTTCACGCACTGTCTCGCCTTCCATCCTTACAGCCGCCTTGACATTCCCCCTGTTTTATGTGTAGGATTCGAGAACTAACTAGTCAGAGGTCACGGGATAGCCAAACTCCCAGGTGCTCTGACCTCTGTGAAACCAGTAACACAAGACAAGCTTGTGCACTTGGAATGATCATACAGTACTGACTGGGCCTGGGTGACAGGGTCCCTCCATAACTGGAAAGGTTGTACATGCTTGTACTGTCAGAGGCTTTGCCCAGCCTTTAGTGGAAGGCAGTGTCCATGACTAGATACCTACATCTCTCTGATTCTTTTTTGATAGGTTCTGATTGGAACGGATTCCATCACGAGTCTGCATAAGCTGGAGCAGGTGTCCAGTGACGAGGGCATTGGGACCCTGGCTGAGAACCTGCTGGAGGCCCTGAGAGAACACCCAGATGTGAACAAGAAGATTGACGCAGCCCGTAGGGAGACCCGGGCAGAGAAGAAGCGCATGGCCATGGCCATGAGGCAGAAGGCTCTGGGAACTCTAGGCATGACGGTAAAGTCCCCACCATGACAAGGTGCCACTACAGGCAGACTAGTGCTTCCCAGCAGAGCTGAGCTTGACGGTGTGTGAGTGTGCATGGAGGAAGACCCAGGAATTAGCTGTGCCAGGCACTTTCAGTTACAGCTACTGCTGTGCCACTTGGGGGGAGGGGGAGAGGAGGGGGGACTTGGGGTAAAGTGACCTGGCAGGTTTGTGCAAACAGTAAAAATGGAGATACCAACCACTGTGTGTCCAGGATCTGGTGCACTGCAAGACCTCACATGTCAGATGTACTTGACATCACTGTACCCATTTCCAGATGAAGAAAGTGAAGCACACTTACCATAGCACGTAGCTACTAAGTGCTGAACAGGACTGTGCACAGGGTCTGGTCAACACAAAGGGCTCTGCTGTCCTACTTTGGAGGAAATGGTGGCCCTGGAAGACTCTTGTCTTAACAAGCAAACTCGTGTGTCAGTGGTTTGACACTTGCTGGGGACAGTAAATGACGAGAGCACAGTGGCCCTTGGCAGCTGAGATGGTGCTGGCACAAGATGAAGGGGCTTTTTGGTAACAGATGGCAGTGTGCCAGCTTCCCACTGCATGGTTCCCTCTGCTTTGGTGACTCCTGGACACATGAAGGGCTCGCCCGCAATAGAAGGCAGTGGAGAGGCAGGTATGTGGCTGGTGGTTTGCCACTTGCCTAGCCTACCAGCACAGCACAGCAGAAGGCCTCTTCTCCACATAGCATTCCTGTGTCAGTGTGTGGTCATCCCAAGCCAGGGTGAGAGGGCATATGACATGCTGCCTGTGTTCTTCTCCAGACAAACGAAAAGGGTCAGGTGGTGACCAAGACTGCACTGCTGAAGCAGATGGAAGAGCTGATTGAGGAGCCGGGACTCACGTGCTGCATCTGCAGGGAGGGGTACAAGTTCCAGGTATGGCTGCTGGACAGTGGGCAGCTGCACGTGCTCAGCCTGTGGTACCTCAGCCTGGTTCTGTGTCTAGACTTGTCTATCTCCTGCAAGCCGTTTTGTACTGACGTAGACTTGTGCTTTGGGAGATGACATGGGGCCAGCTACTGGCCTTGAAGGCAGGAAGGCAACTGATGTGAGCACCTGGAGAGAGCCTTCTGGCACCCATGTCAGGGCCAGGGCACTTGTGCAAACCATGGAGCAATGTCTTTAACCCCTCCCCACTAAAGTTCCCAGCTGATGGGTAAGAGCGTAGAGGGCGCCTGGCAAAGCCAAAGTCCAGCCTGGATACTGCAGGTCACTGCGTTGCTTTTGTTCAGGATGCCTGATAGCAACTAGAGCCCCATTTCTAAGTTTGTCCACTGAGGTGGCACCTGGAAGGCAGTGCACAGGTAGCCTCTTGGCTTCCTGACGATGTGGGATGAACCTCTAACTCAATAGCCCAGCTTTGCTCCTGGGCTGTGGAAGGACAAGCGTCTTGCTTGGTTGGTACGACTGCCTGAAAGTTTTGAGAAGCAAGCAGCCATGGAAGCTCTGTGTGCTTGCCTTCTAGATGGATGGAGCACACACAGGATGGCCTAGGCTGGGGGCTAGGGTGTGGTAGAGTGGTGAGTGCTTACCTGGCATGCACAAGGACCCAGCTCCCATTCCTAGAACAATACATCCGTACACAGGTTAGTTAGCTCATGGTACTGGAGGTTCAAGAGTGGGATGCTGGGATCTGCTGGGTCTCTGGTAACCCCACAGTGGGATCTCATGACCTCTTTAATGCCCCAGCTCCTCTCAGTACTGCCCCCAAGAAATCAGGCCTCATACTAGTTTGTAGCAGCAAAAGATGCTCATCCCAGAATGGTCACTTTCCCCATCTGAAATCCATCTGAAGGGGGCACTCCGTTCTCCATGTCTTGTCGGCTCCTTGTATAAAAGTAACTTTTATTCCTTTACATAATTGTCATCTCAGAGGCTTACTGCCTCAGTTTAGTAACCTAGGCCTGGTCCTGGAAGCTTCTAGCCTCTGTACAGTCTTATCTAGGTCTAGAATGGTTTCAGCCTCTGACTCACTGCTGCATAGGCTCACCCTTTCTAGTTCTTTCTGAAGTCTGGCTGGCTGTTCTGACTCAAAACTCTTCTACACTAAGCTGGTCTCTCTCTCTCTCTCTCTCTCTCTCTCTCTCTCTCTCTCTCTCTCTCCCTCCCTCCCTCCCTCTCTCTTTCTCTTTGTTTTTCCCCTCCCCTCTCCCCCCCTCTGTCTTCACCTGTCTCTGTAAAACTCTTCTTTGTTCTTCTCTGTGCTGCTCTCCCTTACTAGCGTCCCTTTCCCCTCTCTCCGCAGGAGAGTTGGGCATATCCTATTCTGTCCAATCTTTCTCTGATTAGACATCACTTTCAAACATGGACGCTTCCACACTAACGTTACCTTCACTGTTCGGGATAAAAAGTGTGTACTAAGGGCATGTCTATATTTCAGCCAGAGGGATTAAAGGTGTGTGCTAAGAGCTGAGCCATACCACAACTAGAAATAATGCTTTTCAGTAACTAAGAAAAATCTTAGGCTCACAATGTGGCCATGTATCCTGCCGCATCTTGGTGGGGAGTTTCTCCTCACTACTCCTTTCTCTGCTGGTCTTGCAGCCCACGAAGGTCTTAGGCATTTACACTTTCACCAAGCGGGTAGCCTTGGAGGAGATGGAGAACAAGCCCCGGAAACAGCAGGGCTACAGCACTGTGTCCCATTTCAACATTGTGCACTACGACTGTCACCTGGCTGCCGTCAGGTAGGCTTGGCTCTTGCAGAGTGGCTTCCGATGAGTGGGCCCACAGCTAAGGTCCTGGGTTGGGGCTGAGGTTACTGACTCTGGGGCCTCGAGGCTTCAAGCCTGATTTTCTGGTCTCCAAGGGAGACTCTTGTAGGCCCACGAACTGTACTTGCCATGTGAGAAAACGTGTTGGGCTCTGAATGTTTGGCCTTGGCCAAGGCTGGTGGAAGCAGTCTGCTTGCCTGAACTAATGAGGCATTGACCAATGGAGCTTACACATGGCTAGTTGTCTCCCTAGGGCCAGGGCTAGTGTTGGCAAGCCCTTAGCACCTGGTGCCTCATTACCGGGTTAATTCCAGCAGTTGCTTGTCCCTGCCCTCCTCCCTGTCCCCATCCAGGTTGGCTAGAGGCCGGGAAGAATGGGAGAGTGCTGCCCTGCAGAATGCCAACACGAAGTGCAATGGGCTCCTTCCAGTCTGGGGCCCCCATGTCCCTGAATCAGCTTTCGCCACTTGCTTAGCAAGGTGAGTGTTGAGTGTTTTCATAGCAGAAAGGGGACAGTCTCCAGGAGATGGGAAGAAGACGTGGCATCCATGTCTGCCTGTGCTGTTCTGAGCAGATAGGGCTGACTAAAGCCAGCTGCTGAGGTGAAACCAGTGTTCTTGAGTGACATGTAAATGTGCCATGTCGTGAGGGCCAGAGTTTCCCAGAGTCCACTTGTATGGTGTATGGCTCTGATGTTTAAGTTGTGAAAGCAGCTGGGGGTTGGTAGCTCCCTCTAAGGCCTCTCTGGCATGTCCGAGGTCCTCATGTGTTTGGGAAACCTCGTGGAGTTGTTAGTATACAGCTACCTGGCGGCAATGACAGTGATGGCTGTGCACTGTGGGTTACCACTACACACATGTACACACTGGGGCACGAGTGGAGTCGTTCCCTAGGGTCATCCAGTTAAGAAGCAGAACCAATTGTATATTGATTCAGGGAGGAAAACCTATTGTAGGGTGAAAGATCATTAAGGATAAGACATCTTGTCACCACTTGTGGCAATGACATTTGTCAGTTAAGAAATGAGTCCCGGGGCTGGTGAGATGGCTCAGTGGGTAAGAGCACCCGACTGCTCTTCCGAAGGTCCGGAGTTCAAATCCCAGCAACCACATGGTGGCTCACAACCACCNGCAACCACATGGTGGCTCACAACCACCCGCAACAAGATCTGACGCCCTCTTCTGCAGTGTCTGAAGACAGCTATAGCGTATTTACATATAATAAGTAAATAAATCTAAAAAAAAAAAAGAAAAGAAAAGAAAAGAGCCCCCAGGCTGGGCGTGGTGGCGCATGCCTTTAATCCCAGCATTTGGGAGGCAGAGGCAGGCGGATTTCTGAGCCCCCAGCCTGGTCTACAGAGTGAGTTCCAGGACAGCCAGGACTACACAGAGGAACCCTGTCTCGGGGGAAAAAAAAAAAAAAAAAGAGCCCCCAGCTGGGTGGTGGTGGCATATGCCTTTAATCCCAGCACTCAGGAGGCAGAGGTAACCGGTTTTCTGTGAGTTCCAGGGCAGCCAAAGCTACACATAGAGAAACCCTGTCTTGAAAAAAGAAAGAGGGCTGGAGAGATGGCTCAGAGGTTAAGAGCACTGACTGCTCTTCCGAAGGTCCTGAGTTCAATTCCCAACAACCACATAGTAGCTCACAACCATCTGTTATGGGATCTGTGTCTGAAGGCAGCTGCTGTGTACTCATATAAAATAACTAGATAATTCTTAAAAAGAAAGAAAAAAGAACCCTCAAAGTGATGGCTCTCCCGTATTGCGAGCTTCACGTGCAGTCAGGAAGCAGCCGTGTCCTGGGCTCTGTCCTCCTGAGCACCAGCTCCCATTTGACTTCTGCAGTCAGCAGGCTGAGGGCTCCAGAAAGAGCTCTGCACTCTAGCCCAAGCTTTGGCCAGGAGTCTGGCTTCTGTGTCATGGTAGCTCTGCTTCTTCGTAGGCACAACACGTACCTCCAGGAGTGTACTGGCCAGCGGGAGCCCACGTACCAGCTCAACATCCATGACATCAAACTGCTCTTCCTGCGCTTCGCCATGGAGCAGTCATTCAGTGCGGACACCGGCGGGGGCGGCCGCGAGAGCAACATCCACCTGATCCCATACATCATTCACACTGTGCTTTATGTCCTGAACACGTCAGTACCTTGTGACCCAAGGCACTTCCTTGGCTGACACTCCCTGTGCCTCTCTGCTTAGCTAGATCCCCCAGCCTTTACTGAGGAGGGGCTTTTAATCCACAGTTGAGGGTTGTAGACTATAACAGTGATGGGAGTTTCCTTCCCAAAGCTTTCCCCCGTCCCCCTTTAGACAGTTGGGCTCTAGTCTTGGGCTGGCCTTCAGACGGAGCAGGAAAGGAGAAGCTACTGCTCTCCAAATGAGGGGGCATAGGCAAGAGTCTCACCGGGACCTTCGTCAGGGCACATGGCCTGCACAGCTGCAGGTTTCCAGTGGATCTAAGGCTGCTGCATAAGGGGAACACTGGCTTTCTGAGCCGGTCAGTAATGCTTCTGGTAAGGACGAGAGGGCTGTCGAATCCTGAGAAAGCAACTGAACAGGAGTGCAGCCAGGGAGAAGAGCTGTTTGTGCCTATGGGGTTAGACATGGCTTAAAGAGGCCTCTGAGGGGCAGAAGCCATCCCACTCATGGCCTGGTTTAGAAGCAAGTTAAGACCCTCCTGTGCCTGCACTCTTTAGTTTCATTTGACTGAGTGCAGACGATACCCTTCTCTCCAAGATTCATAGCTCTCGAGGGCAGAGCTGGTAGCTATGGGAAGACTGGGCACAGTCCACCCATGCAGCTACCATGCTGTTGAGGTTCCAGAGTGATAGTCTCTTCCTTTCCCTGTCAGTGGTTTGTTTTCCCTTCCTCCCTTTTTCTTGTGAGATAAAGTCTGACCTTGAGATTGCAGGCTTCATTGTTAAATCTCAGGGTAGGGCTCATGACATCATCTGCAAACGCCCTGGCTATCAGAACAGACACCTGGCATTGCCAACAGCACAGACCTTCTACTGTCTGGAGCCTTCTGCAGGCCTCAGCAGTGCTAATTGCCAGTGTTGTTGGGGCCCTGACAAAGGCTATGAGTTTTGCAGAGACATGTCTCTTGGCAGCCATGAGCTAGAATGGACTGCTCAGGCAGAGACCGGGTGAGGAAAACACTTCCCAGGATTGACCCTGCCTGACAGAACTGGTGACTTCAGTTGTCAGCTCTGTTGTAGTTGACCAGGCAGAGCTAACCCTGAAGCCACCTCAGCCACAGGCTATTTCCTTTGCTAGCCAGTGGGCAGTGGAATGACCTTGGTGATATGGCAGTTGGACCTCTGATGGGACATTCACTCACAAAGGCAAGTTTGCTGCACGAGTGAGCAAACCCAAGCCTGAGCAGAGCCTGCCATGGCCAGAAGCCTGAGGTTCCCACAGGGATGGAGATAGAGTTAGGCTCTGGCTGGGTCTGGGCAAGCCCATTTACAGGAGAAAAAAAAAAAGCAAAGCAAGGTATTTTTGCACCAGCCTCCTGTATCTTTATAGCCGTGACTATGGCCCTGCAGTCTGGACACTGGGTTTCTTGGTATTGTTTTGTTTTCTCCACATAGATGAGCACCAGGTTATAGGGACACTGCTGGAGCTTTCTGGCCACTGGCAAGACTTTGTCATGAGAGAGGAGTAGGGCTTATGACAGATTCTAGAGCTGGGCTGGTGCCTCAGTCTAGTGTTTGCTTGGAATAGTGCCAAGTTCCCAATACTGTGGCCTGCTCTCCTGCACACTTGGGATGGGTGGTTCCTCTCTCACTGGGTTCTTATACAGATTAAGTGAGAGAATCCACAAGCACCTCTGAGATTGATACTGGCAATCCGTGTGTGTGTGTGTGTGTGTGTGTGTGTGTTTTCACATGCTGTGCAGACCACATCCGCATAACGGGACGTGTGAAGAAGGCGGGCTGTTGACTGTATCAGGGACTTTGACAAATTACCTCCTTCCCTGGGCTTCTAGAAAAATCAGGACAAGTCCACATTGGAGAGTTGTTAACCATGCCCTGCCCAATAGTCACAGACCTGAGAGGAGGAGGCTTGGGTTGTTGGAGTGGGGTGGAAGGAAGCTCAACAAGCTGAGAGGCTTTTCCAGTGGCCTCCTAGTTAACTCGGCCCCTTCCTTGCTGCCATTAGAATTCCTCTCTTCCAGGACCCGAGCAACGTCCCGGGAGGAGAAGAACCTCCAAGGCTTCCTGGAACAGCCCAAAGAGAAGTGGACAGAGAGTGCCTTTGATGTAGACGGGCCCCACTACTTCACCATCCTAGCCCTGCACGTCCTCCCCCCTGAACAGTGGAAAGCCATTCGAGTGGAGATCCTACGAAGGCTGCTGGTGGCTTCGCATGCCCGGGCAGTGGCTCCAGGAGGAGCCACCAGGTCAGTACTTGCTTTGGGAAGTTGCTGCATTCCGTGCCTTCCAATGTGTTCCCCGGCTGTCTTGGTCATGAGTGTTGGTTGGAGGTGAGCTCCTTTGGGCTGTTGATCTGCCTCCAGCCTGTCACTCTAAGTGTCTAGGCTGCTGGTTGACAGTTGCTTGAGCCCCTCTGGGTCTCATGGTTAGCTACTGAAAAGGTAGACCTGTTGAGAATTCAGAGGAAGACAGCCAGGCCTAGGGAGCTAGGACGAGGCACTTAGGACCAGTGAGCTCAGCTAGGGAGCTGGCCTTTCTGCCTCATGCCAGCTTTGTTGTGTATCAGGGAAGTTTCAGTGTGGCTATTTCTGGGATTTCTTTTCCAATGACTAAAAGTTTGCCCTTCCTTCCTGCCCCACATCCCTCAGGCCTTCCAGACCCTCTTTGTAACCATGTGCACCTCAACAGAGGAGCACAGACAGAAAGTGGTCCTTGTTTTCCTGACTTTGCATTGTAGTCTGGGTCTGACAGGGGCTCTCTGAAAGAACCATCTGCAGGTGAAATCAGAGCCTTCCTGTCAAGCTCTTGACACACCCCAGTGGTCACAGAATACGTGTGGCCAGTACTTGGGCTGATGGTAATCCTGAATAGTCCCCACCTACCCTAGGGAGCGGCAACATAGCCTGTGTCTGGTAGCTTATTTCTGCCAGTTGAGTGCTGGGTGTCCCTGTGTGTCCCTGTGTCATCCTGCTATAGCCTCTGAACATGTTAGCTTAGACTCAGGGATCATTTCCACATAATAAGGGAACAGAAGGAAGCTCCCTTCCAGCCATGGTGATGGCACCCTGTGGGACAGACCGAGTTGGTCCACCTGGGGTCTTTACCTCTGTTAGCTCTGGCACTGTGTGTTCCCAGAGTGACCAGGTTGCTACTGTCAGCCAAGAGGGAATAAATGAGTGTTAGATTCCCCCATTCCAAACACATCATCACCTGCCATCCCAGAAGCCCCCTAGTATTGATAGTTAACTAGCTGTTGAAGTCAAGTTAGGTCTTCAGATGCAGAAATTGTGAAGTGAGACAGGAGTTACATTCATGGCGCACAGGACAGCTGCGTATTAGGCCGCTCCTGCAGTAGAGTGGAGTCGAAGCCCACCTGAGCTGTGTTTTTGGTGGAGGGGAGCTCACGCCTGTTCCAGCAGGTGCGGGAGCGCTGACTTGGTCAGGGATTGATTAGGAGGTCCAGCTTGAGCTGCGTTCAGGCATTGCCATTTTTTCTGTAGTCTAGTCCCCTTTCCTAATTAGCTATAAATAATTAAGCTGGGCAGGGTCACCCTAGCCACATGCTTAGCAAAGCAGGACAGCCACCGAGAGGGCAGGGCCAAGCCCGACTGTGGTCCAGGCTCCGAGCCTGCTGCTTGCCAGACAGATTAGAAAAGGTGCTGAGGGTTTGCCCAGGATTGGGACACTCTTGAAGGAGAGCGCTTTGAGCTGAGGGCACAGAGAGGTGACTCTCATTCTGGAGGTGGGCAGTATCACTGGCAATAGGTTTTGTCTGAAAGCCTGCACGTTCTAGGGTAGGAAGCCGTAGCAGATACACAAAACTATAGCTTTAAAGGCTGGGGTTGTATAGCTCAGTGGTAGAGCACTCGCCTAGTATGAATGAGACCCCAAGTTCAATTCCCTAACGACAGCAGCAACAACACACACACACACACACACTCAGAGAAGGAGGGGGTATGTGAACTATAATTCAAGAGAAGCTTTGACTTCTGGTTTTCAACATTGAGCGACATGGATTCAGCAGATATTTTAGCCTGGAAATTGACTAGGCCCCCGCTGGCCCTAAACAAGTAGTTGGTGCTGAGCACTCTGCTCCCTGAGTGTTGTGAGATGTGGGATGTGACCCTAAGTCATGGTGAGGGCTCATCTGTCCTTTACGTCCCACAGCCGTAAATTATGCCCCCTCCTCCCCGTACCGGGGCATTCTGAGCCTCATAAGGGGCAGGGCAGGGGGGCTGGCTACCATAGGCAATGGACCTTGACAGAGGGGCCCCCGGTGTTCCCAGGCACTAGCTGGCCTTTAAGCCTGTGCCAAGTCACTCACATGCCGGTGACACTTGTTGGAGATGAAGGGGTGTGGACGGCTTTTTTTTGAGGATACTGAGTACTTGCATGGGCAGGCCTAGCCATCACGGTTACTCAACACTGCTTTTCTACCAGCGTGCTGGGTTTCTGCAGGGTATGTGTTTGGCTGATTGGGCTCTGGTGGGCTACTCCTGGTAGCAGGGAAAGCCTGAGTTGGAACCTTGTTTTTTCTAATTCATCGTTAGGTGCCATTTCATTTGGGAGCTTGTGAGGGTCCAGTACGGGGAGCACTCAATCCTCGTGTTTGAGTTAGCTTTTGAGTGCCATGTTTACATATGTCCCTGATTGTGTTGCCCCAGGTTGACAGTGCTGCACTGTCAGGTGGAGTGTGTGGGAGCCAGGCCATATGTCCTCAGTCCCCAGGTTGTCTGTCTATCTCTGCAGGGTCCTCATGGACAGACTTTGCTCTGCTTTTCCAGGTTGACAGACAAGGCGGTGAAGGACTATTCCGCCTACCGTTCTTCCCTGCTCTTCTGGGCTCTCGTCGATCTCATTTATAACATGTTTAAGGTAAGGAGCTTCGGGACCCACCAGCTCCGAGGGTTGGAAGATGTGTATGTCCTTGGCTAAACCCCCTTGGTGGCCACAGCCCAAGGCTCCTTACTGGCTTTGGATTCTTTGCTCTTGAAAGTCTCCACTTGGGGAGAGGTGAACACCCTCAGCTCAGACCCTCACTTCCAGCTGTCAGCAGCTGAGGCCACCTTGCCATGCACCCTCCACACAGTAAGCACTAAGCTCTAAGCACTCTGATAGCCTGCCTGCTCTTGCTCTTATGTAACACTTCATCCCATGTCAATCTGCCAAACGTGGTCCCTACCCAAGATCTGCCTGGACCCACATATCTTGGGGGAGGGTAATGAGCCCTGTGATCGTCAGTGGAGTGGTCCAGTCAGAGTACGCCAGTCATCTTGCTTTCAGAAATGCAGGTGGGGGGCCATCCATGTTGAAATTGTGAGACCACGTAGAACGTTGCATAAGCAAAGAGAGTCAGGCCAGTGAGCCGTGCAGGCAGGCCCTCCTTGCTTCCAGAAAGGCTCTGTCGTATGTTGGGTGGGCTCTCCATGGCTCTGAGATGGTCTGACTGACTAGACACAGAAAGCCAGTTCCATTCAGTTACTCACCTGGCCCATGTCCCACTGATTGTTGTAGAAGGTGCCCACTAGTAACACTGAGGGCGGCTGGTCCTGCTCTCTGGCCGAGTACATCCGCCACAATGACATGCCCATCTACGAAGCTGCCGACAAAGCCCTGAAAACCTTCCAGGAGGAGTTCATGCCCGTGGAGACCCTCTCGGAGTTCCTCGACGCAGCAGGTCAGTGCCGTTTCCGCTTGTAGAGATTCTCTGGAGCAAAGCCCAAGTCTGCCTCAGTGAACTGGCCATTATCTTCATCTTCACAGAGTAGAAGTAGGCACACACTAACAACCACCTCCAGTCATAGGAAAGGTGTTCATTCAAACAGCCCACTTGTCAGCAGTTGTGGTACTCACTTTTAGAGGCAGGTGCATCTCTGTGATTGACTCGGCTAGACCACTGGGCTCCTCTCTCAGCATCGTTCCCTTGTACAGTTAACAGAGGCTGTGGAGGTTAAGTAAGCAGATGTGGGAGAGTAGGAACTCCTGGTTCCAACCTTTAGTCTGGGTTAACAGGAGAAAGGGCACTGCTGCCTTCCTTCCCTGACTCCCTGCCCTGGGCAGTAGGTGGAGAGGCATCACCCCAAGGGTGACATGGGAGCAGGTGCGCCTCAGCTCCTAGCCCCTCAAGTCCATGCTCTCCCGCACAAACTCTGTGGGAGCTGGTCTCTCAGGTGCAGGTGCTTTAACACTTACCTGCCTTTCATAGCTAAAAAGTGCTGGGAGCAGGACATGACCTGGGCTCAGGCTTGGGAAGGTCAGCCCAGGATTGCAGACTCCAGCTCCTGGGTTCCAGCACTGTTGTGTCACAGCCTCTACTGGCACTGTCTTAGAGGGGGCGGAGCACTGCACCAAGCAGATGTAACTGAACCTGCCCAGCTTCTGTTCAGCTGGCTCCCTGCTTCTGGACTTCTGGTGTTCACTGTGGGAATTGTATACAGATGAAGGGAAAAATCCCCCAGGCCCTGTTGCCAAGGGAATGGCGCTTTCCCACTAGTCCGAGAGCCTGTCTGCATGCACTCTTCTGTTTTCCCAGCACTGAGCACTCTCCACCTTGGGATGGTGTCTCTGGATCTGCCCTGCTGTCTGAGCTGCCATAGGATCCTTACTCACCTCCGTTTCCTACTTCCTAGCTCCTTAGTCCTCCTGACTATGTCTTCCCAGCTTGGCTGTTCAGGCTCAGTCTCCCTCAGAGTTAGTCCTGAGCAAGAGCAGAGAGCTCACCTGTGTCCTCGGCCAAGGTCTGTGCTCATCACAGATGGCCAAAATGACGACCACAGAAGTCAAAGCCAGTGAGAAGAGGTGGCCAGGGCGAAGGACTTACCCGCCCCAGGCCTCGCCCGCACAGGCCCCAGCACAGAGTCTCTAGCCTCTTTTGTGAGGCTTGCCTCTTTTTTTTTTAAAAAAAAATAAATCATTCCATTCATTTACATCTCAAATGATATGCCGCTTCCCAGTTACCCATCCACAAAACCCTCCCATCCCACAGCCACCTTCTCCCCACTCCCCTTTGCCTCTATGAGGGTGCTCACCCACCCACTCACCCTCTCCTGCCCCATGGCTCCAGCACCCCCGTACCCTGGGCATCAAACCTCCACAGGACCAAGGGCCTCCCCTCCCATTGCTGTCAGATAAGGCCATCCTCTGCTACATATGTATCTGGAGTCATGAAGGCTAGCCGTTTAAACCTTACTTCAGACCTTTAAATTACCAGAACACTGGGCATGCTTTATTCAAATTCAAGAACAAAACACTTTGCAGAGCCAAGAGAAACTGCCTGGCTACATTTCATTCCTGCTGATGCTTGGAGGGGACTTTTTTGGATGCTCATGTTTAACTTGAGGCTTCAGTGTTTGCTCTGCACTATTGATGAGGTCAGGTGCCTGGCCAAGCACTTGATGAGAGTGCACTGGGTTCTTCCACTAGGAAGGCCAGCCTCAGTTAGTTCCCATGGCAGGCAGGGAGGGTCCCTGTTGTCTCTTTCTGAAGGCTGAAGAAATGGAGCCCTGAGCTCTGGCAGCTTAGGAAGCCTATGGTGGGATCAAAGCCCAGAAGAACCAGAGGCCTCTGTTCTGCTCTGTCCTTCAGCCCATAAGACCATCAGCATTTGCCTTTCTTTGGCCAGTTTAAAATGACAAAGGCTGAGGCTCTGAGTTCTGATCCCCAGCACACCATAAAAGCCAGGTGCAGGTGTAATTCTAACGCTGGGAAACTGCCGGTGCTAGCCGGCCAGTGAGCTTTAGGTTCAGTGAGAGAACCAATCTTAGGAAGAAGGCGAGCAAGGGCCATGGAGAAAGACCCATGGTGTGTACACACACACATACATACATACATACATACATACACATACATATATATCATGGAGAAAGACCCATAGTGTGTACACACACACACACACATCACCACTCTGGGGTAGGGGAGCGTGGCTCAGCTGGAAGAGTGCTTGCTTGCTTGGGATGCATGAAACACTGGGTTCTGATTCCGAAGCACCACATATACCAGGCATAGTAGCACACAAGTTCAAAGGAGGTTGTTAGCTACATAATGAGTTTGAGGCCAGTCTGGGATCAGGAGCCTGTACAAGAACAAGACAAAAACTTTGGAGTTGCAGTATTTTATAGCCCCTTGAGTGACCCCTGGACAGATGGAAATCCTCCACACCAGGGAATTTAAAATGGTGTCTGCCACACTGTCCTAGCAACACCCACTTCTGGAGCAGAATATTAGTCACACAGTGGTCACCTCCCTGCCATTGCTAGAATCCATCAGAGCATGCTGGCACAGTATGTCCTATATGTGAACTGTGCTTCTGTGACTTAGTGGGGCTGGGGGCCCTGTGCTATTCCACTCACACTGTCTTTGCTTTCCAGGTCTTCTATCAGAAATCACCGATCCAGAGAGCTTCCTAAAGGACCTATTGAACTCAGTCCCCTGACCATCCCCATGGAAATGAGATTGAAGCTAGCTTGCATTCTCCCCTTATTCGTCTCTCCGTGTGCACTCATTTCCCCCCACGGATGCTGCATTAGCACCCCCCCCCTCAGTTTTCTCGGAGTGGCTTGCGGTCTGTAGGCTTCCTGTTCTATCGTGTGTGTGTGTGTGTGTGTGTGTGTGTGTGTGTGTGTGTGTGCTGCGCTGGCTATGAAGTTGTCTGTAGCCCAAGCCATTGAAGGACCTATACATACCTAGGAGCTGTGAGCTGTCCCGGCCAGCTTGAGTGTGTACATCTTGAAATAAATGAATGACTTAGTACACATTGGAAAGGGATCTAGCTGCTGCTTGCCCAGTGCTTTCCAGTGAGCTCAGCCTAGCAGTGACACACCAGGAAGACTGCTGGAGTTGAATTGCGTTCTCTGGGTTCTGATGGTTTTTTGTCCCTAGCCAAAAGAGGGCTCAGCAGAGCAGGCCCTGGTCAGCATCTACTTCAGAAGCCTTGAAAGCATTTGACAATCTCCTGCTGGCTGCCAGGCAGAGAGGAGAGACTTCAGGGAAGGGTGAGAATAGTGTCCACTGCTAAGGCTCTTCTGCCCACCGCCCTAGGAAGAGCCTGTGCATTGATCTGCACCCCAAGTCCCCAGCTGGGACCTCAGTTGACAGGTGAGGTGTCTCTGAATTTAGTGTCTGGACCTCTGAGACCTGCTCCCACCTCTTGGCTCCCGAGAGCCTTTCCCAGACTTGAGCAAAAGGCTGACCCAGTCACAGACTGTTGGAAGAGCTGGCTAACTCCTGTCAACCAAAGGCTTTGGTGACATCAGCCCCTCTGAATGTCTGGTTCACAAGGTTTGCTCCCTGGACCAGACCATCTGGGCCTGTGGTGCCTCTGGTCCTTTTTGGATGACTTCCACAGCCAAGGCACCATGTTGCTTCCCAAGAGCCTTTGCAGCCAAAAGGCAGAGTATTGTGCTTAGATCTAACAGAGAGACAAAGGCAGTTTGTCTGGGTGCTTCTAAAGCCCTGGCAGGCCAGAGCACCAGCAACTGGGGGTTGAGTTAGCCATGGAACTGCCAGGCAGGCTTCCCTTCCTGATGCCGCCTGGGTTCAGCCTGCCCTGGAGGAAAGACATAGTATCTCCTTGGAAGAGAAGACATAGTATCTCCTTGGAAGAGGGCTGCTTTTCCAGCTGCTTAGATTGTGCAACTCTTATATAACTGGGGTTCAGCAGGTAGGATAGAGACCTTGGCATTGTTCTTTTGGGGTCTCCCCTGCACATACTTGTCTGTCCTGCTGGACTCCAGAGAGGTAATTCAGACATTGAGGGAGGGTCAGCCACTCTCCTGTCACTTGGTAAACTGGAGCAGTTTCATCTTGGGCTGGGGCTACCAGTGCAAAGGGACCGCTGTAGGCCAAGGCACATTTATGATCATCCCTCACTAATTCAGCCCCGTCAGAAGGCTGACCAAAGACCACAGAGCATGAGTCCCTCTGGACAAGAACCTGCTAGAGCCGAGCTTTTGGTTTTGAGTGAGCTTACAAAGTAGCAATAGCAGATAAATGGCAAATCATCATCAGACCAGGCACTCTGTCCACGGAGACAACTGGAGCGCAGACAAAACACAACTCGGAGCTGGCTTATGGCCATTCAGCGGCAATTACCCGAGGAAGCAACACCCAGGCAGCCGAGACTCCATGCAGCGCAGAGCACTCTCACGGCTGAGCATCTGGCTCTTCCTCTCCCTGGGCATTTTTAACATGGGCTCAGCAGTGATGACCTCTGTCGGACGTAGTTTCCCTTCTTGAAGTTCTCAAAAGACTTTTAACACCCTCTGCTGCTTGCTGTGTGCCATCTGGAGCCAGCCTACCCCAAGACAGGGCCTTCTGCAGGACAGCTGACAGACATGCTTGTGTCTGCAGCAGTGGGGCCACCATCCTCTGCTCTGTTCAACTTGAGTAGAACGCCATCCCTTACCAATAGAGTACACAGGACAAGTCCTCCAAGGATCTTGGGCCAAGCCCAAGTTTGTCACAGATTCCCTTGTCCAGCCCAAGAGCACTTCCCAGTGGTTTTGCACTGTCCCAGAGATGCTGCTGGCACTGTAGCCCTGCAGGTCTGTGCTGCATCCTAGGGCTGGGCCTTGGCTGTGTCTGAACGGATAGTGGAAAACAGGCTGAGCAGTGAACATCTCCCCATACCTGCAACTCCTAGGCAGGAGCACTGGAGAACATCAGATGAGCCAAGCCCTCCTTT
Organism: Mus pahari; assembly: GCF_900095145.1. Taxonomy (NCBI): domain Eukaryota; kingdom Metazoa; phylum Chordata; class Mammalia; order Rodentia; family Muridae; genus Mus; species Mus pahari. Next base: position 90,428,896 of record NC_034595.1, read on the forward strand.
CTGGAGCCGTTCTGCTCAGCCGCAGGTCCCATGAGATTGAGACCACCTGTTAGGCCTATTGAGGTCTGATGTCAGTCCACAGAAAGGTCATTGGCCCTTCTAAACAGAGTATTGTCATCCTCATGTCCTTCCTGGCCTCCAGCTCTCCAAGTATAGGACCCAATTTGGGAGTAGGAGGAGGCTGTGTGTCCACGTCCCACTAGGGCCAGGGGCTGGGCCAGGCTCTGCCTTCCTTCTGTCTGACATCAGCATGGAGATGGATGGTGGTAGCAGCGCCTCTCAGAGGAAGTGCTGCGCTGAGCAGGCCTTTCAGTGTGCTAGAGGCTCAGAGGGAGACAGCCCCCTATCACACACAGCCTTGGGGGTGCCCCCGCTACTGTTCAGCTACTGGACCTTTCCTGTCTTAAATAGCCCCTCCCACTGCCTGATCTCGGGGTCATTTATTTGAAGTTAGCTATGGTGTCCCAGGACACTAATACTTTAAAAGTAGGAGGCATCCCATAGGAGCCTCCCTGGAGCCTTATCAGGGAAGGGAAGAGCTAAGACCCGGTTCTGTTTGGTGTCTGACCCCCCTGTGAGACAGTGAAGGTACAGGTGGGTCTGGGTCACCTGAGACCTTGAGGCTGGTGGGAGCGGTTCCCAAGGGCAATGGTTTCCTCCATGGGGCCCTGTAGGGTAGGGTTCCTGCCCTATTTATGTGAGGATCTCTTCCACTTCATTTTGACAGGCACTGTCACTGCAGTGACACAGACTATAAAGGAAACATGGAACAGCCAAAGTAGGGGCCTTAGGAACCAAGTTGGCCACAGTCTCAGAATCAATGAAAGTACCACTCATATGTGCATATGCACGCACTCGGCCAGCTCGGTCACCTCAGTGGCTGCTCTCTTTCCTTTCATTCTTGCCTCTGCTGGCCTGTTGCCTGTCTCAGGTGGGGCCCCTCCCTTCCCTGACCAGTGTTTGGCTGCCACTCCTCCTCTGGCCTCCCCAACAAGCCCAGAGAGGCAGGACTAGGGGCCAGGCATGTGCAGACACAGGGCCACCTCTGCTGCTCGGCATGATGACACTACACTCCAGGCTCCTTCGGCCAGCCCAGAAGTCCCCTGTAGCAGCAGCTTGTGTTCTTTGCTTAGACACTTTTTCTAGGGTTGAGTTAGTAGACAGAGGGGGAAGGGAGTAAGTACCCACCCCCTTATCACTGGGCACAGGGGGCTGGTGCAGCACTTAAGACTGTCCCTGGGAATGGCAGGGAGGTAGGGGTGCAGAAGTGAGCCAGTGCGATCCTGTCAATCAACTTACACGTGGTTCAACTCTTGTATTATGCCGGGCTCCCAGGCCCAGTGCACATTACTCACACACTCCTGTGAGCCCAAGGGGCTGTGGGAGACCTGACTTCCTGGGGCAGAGGGATGGGGCAGTCTCCTGGAGAGGGGACAGATGAGATCCCAGGACATTGGGGAGTCAAGGAAACATTCCCGGGAAAGCGACCACCACCTCATGGGGTGGGGGTGGGGGTCTGTGCTTCTTACTCTCTTGGTTTCATCCTTCAGACACTCCCTCGTGGTGCCACTGTCACTCCAGCCATCCTTGCTGTCCTCATCAGTCTCCCTGCTGGACATCCTATCCAGCTGTTGATGGCTTGGGTATTTGGTAACCTGCAGTACTGACTGCAAGAGCACTGTTCCTGGCATGACCTCTAACCCGAGTCAGTTGCTTTTCCTGTTTCAAGGAGGGACCCAAGGCTCGGAGAACCCAGCTCACTTGCCCAAGGCTGCACACAGCCTACCAGTGAGGTTGAGCTCGGTGAAGCCAGTCTGAGCCCTGCTCATTTACCTGGGCTGACTGGCTGGACACAGGTGCAAATCATTCCAGGTCCTGATGGCTTCAGGAGGCGGGGCTTGCCAGGAGCCTGGCAGCAGGCAGGAGGAGCAGCCACAGCTAAAGGTTGACTGACCTCACGCTGCTGGAAACCAGGCTTCTGGCTGGAGAACAGGTGAGACGCAAGGCCCTGGGAGCTGGCAGGACAGCTTTTGGGCCCAATAGGCCTCAAAGCCAGTGCAATTAAAAGGTGGCTTTTGCTGGGTAGAAACTGAGGGCTGAGCCCCAGTCAGTGGACTTCACCTTAGCCCTCTGTGTGACAGTAGTAACCTGTCCATGTCCTAGTCTGTCACCTGACAATTCTGTTTTCTTCCCTGGCTCTAGAAGCGGGTGTCACCAAGCTGGTCATCTCCCCCACCCCCAGTTACTCTCCCCTAATGCCAGCTATCATTCTGGGAGTCCTCACAAAGACACCTCCTCAAAAAGGAACTAACCCACGGGTGTGTCCAAACTACTGGCAAACTGGCCCCTCATTGCCACTTCTGCCTCAGCGGCTCCCACCCTGGATCTTGTGCAAGGATGTGTTCAGCAACCAGTGAGCAGTTCCCTTATGCCCATGCTTGCTGTGGGAGAGACTGCTGGTTCCATGAAAATGGGGAAGTCAGGGGGCCTAGTGAAATCTGAACTTGAGATGCTGATATAAGTACCTCATGGGGACCCTGGCTGGGCCCCTTAGGATCATGATTCCCTGCCTGGAGGAAAGCCTGTCACTCACTTCCCTGCTTAGGGCATAGCCATACCTGCCTGGAAGCTAGGGTGGGCCTGGGTATGGTAGACAGGCCTGAAGTGTCAAGGAGAGGATAGGCTGAGGCTTAGCCGAGGCTGTGAGGAGTGCTGATTTGTTAGTAGGTGGTGGACGGGCATATATATGGCCCGTCAGCAGCCGTCCTGTTCTCAGGTTTTCTCATCCATTCTAGTGCGAGAGTGCACATACACACACAGCCCCGCGTGTTTATGCTCAATCCCATGTGGGCCCTGAATGCCAGGGTTGGAAGACAAAGTTGCCAGGGTCTGAGTCTGGAATCAGACCTCAGGTCAGGACTGTGCGTCCTCAGATCAAGACCTTCACCTCTCTGGGCCTGTTATTGCGTGTGTGTGTGAAGTGAGTGTGCCTCGGGGCCTCTGGTTTGAATGACTTCACCCTGGGAAGGGCTTGGCTTCCTAGGAAAACACAGTCAGGAGCAGGGATCCCGCAATAGCAAGGGCTGTGTGGAAGAGGAGAGACTTCTTTTATAGCCGCATCCAGGCACAGCAGAGTCCACTAGCCGCGTGATGTCCCGTGTGGAAGTGAGGGTGTCAGAGGTCATCTCCCATAACAAGGCTTCAGTAGCTGGACACTTGGGAGCTTTGGATGTGGTTCAGGGTCCCAATCTGGCTGTGGAACCCAACTCCATGTGGAATGACCACAGCCCTCCTCAGCCCTGTGACCACTGCTTTCTCACCTGCAACTCTGAGAAGTCATAGTCTTTCAAGGGTGTGTCCCTGGGGTGGGCCAATTGAGCCACCAGGTCTCCTCTAGATTACTCTGGGGGGCTGCCAGGGAGGGAGTCAGTATCAGGATCCCCGGTGCCCAGAGGGAACCTAGGGAGAGTCAGAGGCAGCATGGTCCCTTCCAGGGCTCAGCTCTGTGACTTTCCCTGCCAGGGCAGCTGAGCAGGGCTGCGCCTAGTCTGGGGAAGTTGTAGGCTCCTGTGTGTGACTGTTTGCATCTGAGTAACTCCAGAAGGATACAAGGGCCCTCAGTGATGTAACCCAATCAAGAGCCTTTAGAAGAAGGAACCCAATCACTGAGGAGGCAGAGGCAGGTAGATCTCTGAATTCGAGGCCAGCCTGGTCTACAGAGTGAGTTCCAAGAAAGCCAGGGATACACAGAGAAACCCTCTCTTGAAAAAACAAATGTTTAAAAAAAAAAAAAGAAAGAAAAAGGGAACCTGAGAGGGCAGTGGAGGAGAGGTGCACCAAAGCTCAGCTTCATCAGAAAGCTGATAGATATGCTGGAGAGATGGCTCAGCAGTTAAGAGCACTGACTGCTCTTCCAGAGGTCCTGAGTTCAATTCCCAGCAACCACAACCATCTGTAATGGGATCTGATGCCTTCTTCTGGTGTGTCTGAAGACAGTTACAGTGTACGCACATATATAAAATAAGTAAATCTTTTTAAAAAGGGAAGAAAGAAAGCTGATGTGCATGCCGTTCAGAGGGTCCAGATCCGGCACAGAGGCCCCATGCTTCATCACAGCAATCTGCTGAGAAGTCATCCAACCAGCTCCATTTTATAGATGAGGAAACCAAGGCTACCTTGTCAGAGCTGGGACCTAACTATGTTCCTGCTCTGGCCACCAACCATGAGCATCATTGCTTTGTCATCTGACCTCCATCTTCAGTCCCAACTCCATGTGGAATGACCACAAGCAATGCTTTGTGGTCCCAGCGAGACTGACTTGGCTAAGCATGGGGTATCTGCTCCAGAAGGACTGACTGGGCCAGGACAGGAGCAGCCTGTGAGTAGATTTACACGTCGGATGGTGGAATGGAAACCAGGTGTGCAGCTGACACCATGTGTGGCCCCCAAAGCATGGAAGAGCTACTTGGCTCATTTGGGGGTATGATTGTCAAGCTAGGCATAGTGGTATAGGCTTGTCTCAGCATTTAGGAGGCTGAGACAGGAGATTCAGAAGTTCTAGGCCAGCCAAGACTACATAGGGAGACCCTGTCTCAAACAACCACAGAAAGAAAAGAAATGACTTGCTCAGATTGGCCAGGGGAGCTCCAGTGGGTTATAGAAGACCTGTGTCCCCTTTTCTCAGCAGGCAGAGAGAGAAACTACCCGAATTGGGAATGGGAAAAGTAGGGGTTCAGATCTGAGCTTGGGTGGGTGAGCGCCAGCTCTGTAGCTGTATCTTCATCTCTGAAGTGCATGTGGCCACAGCTCCCTCAGAGATTCTGCAAGCCTTGCTAAGCCCAGTGTGTGATGGCAACTGTCACAGCTGCACCCGGTAGAGTCAGCCAGAACTGCCAGCTTAGAATCCGACGTGAGTCCTCTCAGCAAGCAACCTTAGCAGCTGCTTTGTCCAGGTGGGGAAATGGAAGCATAGTGACTTTGAAGAAGTCATCTGAAGTCACCCAACTAGGCAGTAGATTTAACAAGAAGCCCTTAGCAGCCTGACTCCAAGGTTCCGCCCCTAACTCTTGGTTGTAGCAGTTCCCAGGACTGGGCTCAGGGAGCCAGGAGCACAGTAGCCACAGATGGATGGTATGGCCGAGGAGCCAGCTGGTGGGAGGCCAGAGCATCACACACTAGCCTACATCCAGGGACTTGCCGTCAGCCCAGCCTCGAGTCCAGCGGCAGTGTGGACCTGGGTGTGGCCGGCCCAGCAGGTAGGCAGCCTGGTTCTCCTCATCACCCATGACCCTGCCCCACCTGAGCATACCTGAGGACTAGAGCCCGCTGCATTCTGCATCCCCTCTAGGAAACCTTGGCCCCGTGAGCCCCCTCACTGTCCCATGTACCAAATGCAGGCCTTCACCCATCTAGTCTGTCAGGAGACGGGGAGTGACTCCAGTTTGGTTGTCTTAGATAGATGCTCCTTGCTGGGACAACGGGAGCAGGCACCCTACCACCCAGGCTCCCTGTGCGTGAGAAGAGCAGTAACAATGTCTGCAGCCTATCTCTTGTCATCCAGCAGCAATCCTTCCTTCTGCTCTTGTTAGCAGGATCTGCCAGCACAGACGCAGACAGTGGGCATGGCTGTCCCTGCCTACCTGGGCCCCCCATGACTTTGCTGCTTTGAATCACTAGCTCTGGCTTCACACTAAGCAGGTGCATCTGATTGGCTGAGTCTAAGTCACATGACTCACACTCCACCCCCACCCCCCACCCCGCCCCAAGAAAGCCTGGGAGGCTTCTATCAGAACTCAGGTGGAGGGACCAGTGGATTGTCACTACAGACTGATACTGGCCTATCCAGGAAGTGGCAATAGGGGACAGAGTTGGTAATTTTTCTTTTAAAAATTATATATACCCAGGCAATAGTGGTGCACGCCTTTAATCCCAGCACTTGGGAGGCAGAGGCAGGCGGATTTCTGAGTTCAAGGCCAGCCTGGTCTACAGAGTGAGTTCCAGGACAGCCAGGGCTACACAGAGAAACCCTGTCTCAAAACCCCCCACCCCCAAAAAATTATATATATTATGTGTGTGTGTTTGTGTGCTTGCACCCATGAAGAGGCCAGAAGAGGGTGTTAGATCCTCTCAAGCTGGAGTTACTAGCATCAGTTATAAACCATTAGTGGGTGTTGGGAACAGAACTCAGGTCCTCTGTAAGAGCATCAGACATTCTTAATGCTGAGCCATCTCTCCCACCCATAGAGGGCAATTTACAGAGAAGCTTTGGTGTCACGCAACCAGCCACTCATCATGCTATGTGCCGTGAGCAGATTGCCTCTCTAGATATCTGTTCATCAAAGAGCTAGTAACACCTAAACCAACCCACATGAGATCAGCGCACAGTGGGCAAGCACATGCTGCCTGTCACGAACCCCGTGTGTCCCTAGGTATGAGTGGTATTGACCTGACCCAGGGCCAACCTGCAGGACCTCCCCAGTCCCCATCTCTGTCCCCCACCCACAGAAACACACAGGCTACCTGCAGGCAGGAGATAATCTGCAGATAGCATCCAGAGTCCTAGCAAAGCAGGGGAAAGATGTAAGGAGTGGGGCCAGATGATCGAGCAAGGGGAGGACAGCCCCGGGCTTCAGGGGAGGGAGGACCCATGTGACTTCCTGATGGAGGTGGCACTGGGGCTGTGCTCCTTGGTTGAGAGAGCACAAGTGGGACAGGAGAGCCAGGCAGACATGGAGGAGGAGGAGCCACACCCAGGGAGCCCAGCGGTGTGTCTTGCAGTAAGTAGGGAAGACATTGCCTGGGATCTCATGCTAGTGCTGGGAGCAGATATAGGCTGGGTGGGACATAGGGCACCTTCAGCATAGGGCTGCAGAAGGAGGGGGAGGTGTGGCTCAGTCCCATGGGAGGCACAGCCGCTCCATCCCTCACTAACTTGCTTCCCCTCTGAGAGCTCCCTTCCAGAATCCCCGGAAGCAGCCCTCACCCCAGGGTTCCCTTTACTTCTGCTCCAAGAGGCCCATCAATTACCCTTTCCTGGACCACTTGAGGGATTGAACAATATGATTCCTGTCTCCTGCTTGTTCCCAGGGTCTAGGTGTAGAAGGGTTAGGTGACACTCCTGCTTGTGACCAGGCTGAGTGAGCCCAGGTCAACATACACACACACACACACACACACACACACACACACTCCGTGCTTCCTTCAGCCTGCCTCTCATGGGTGACAGAGCATTGTCATCTCGGAATGACAGTGATAAGGGCTGGCACTAAGAACATCGATGGTGATGGGCCACAGTGGGCTCTTCTGACTCTCACCCTATGCTAACTCCTCAGAGTAGTGTTCTGCGATGGCAGAGAAGGAAACTGAGGCCCAAGAAGGGGGAGTATGTACCTCAGGATCTCAAGGTGGCCAAGGGCTGAGCTCCAGGGTCTCAGGGGGCCAAGGGCTGAGTTCCAGGGTCTCAGGGCGGCCAAGGATCTGAGCTGGAGTGCATGCTCATATTTCTCTGATGTCTAAGCCAACAGGTATCTTTCAAAACTAAACATTTATTTATTTTACTTATTTTGCATTTATTTTGTGTGGAGGCATGTGTGTGCCACCATCTGTGTAAAAGTTAGGGAACAACTTCTAGGCATCAGCTCTAGGTCAGAATGGCCCTTCACCTAGAAATCAGGTCAAGGAGGCCAACACCAGGAGACTGGGAGAAATGCGATGGTAGACATCTGTGCACTTCTGGGCCACCATGGACCCAAAGGCCTTAACAATGTCTGTGACACAGAAACAAGACCATACTTGAGTGAGCCATTAGCAAGCTCTGATGAGCCCATTTGGACCCTGTTATAGCTAAGACCGTGGGAGTCCCCGTCCTCAGCCCTCTAAACCAGTGCAGTCTGGGACATAGAACCCTGCAACTGGGATCCTCCCTACCCCAGGCCCCAGAAACCTGCCCACATGCAGACATCAAGTCCTCTGGGTACCCCCAAGAGAGGTTCCTCTTCAACTGAGCTCAAGTGAGCCCCCGTGGGAGCTGCAGGTGATTGTGTGCTACAGCCACGCCCCTGAGGAGGTCACTTCAAGTCCGAAAGTGGCCCCTGGTCCTCTCCTTCCCTCAGCCCCTTAGTGTGTTCTCTCTCTCTTTCTCTCTCTTCCTCCTTCCTTTCTTCCCCTTCCCCTCTCCACCTTGTCCTCAGAAGTCTGGTGCAGTATATCTCAGGTCCCCAGCCAGGTCTGGGAGTGTGGGGAGCTGGGGTCCATGGCACAGCACGCGACACCTTCCCAGCCTCCATCCCTGTCCTGCCACAGTGACACACTGCACACTGTTCCATCGCCCTCAGCACAGCTCGTCCCTGGACCAGAGGCACGGCATCATCTGCTCTCAGACAAACTCCGGGTCAGCCTGGCACGTGTCTGGGCACCCGAGCCCAGGCAGGTGGAGGGGGGGGGGCTGGGTTCAACGTCTTGGGGATTTTCTCAGCCTGTGCAGGGTGTCATGGTCCTTCCTACTCCTGGGTCTTTGGACAGGAATTCTTGAAACCCTTCCTCCAAAACCCAGAGTCAAGGGAAGCCAAGTTTTAGTAAAAAATGAAGCAGAGAATGGACCCTGGGCACAGGTTGGGCAGGGATCTAGGCAGGTGAGGCTACCTGGTCTAGAAGAACGAGTTTCAGCTCTTCTTCCCTCAAGGAAGCTGAGCCCTGTGCACCACAGGGCCTTTGCTCATGCTGTCTACCGCCTGAGCATCCCTTCCTCGGGTTGTCTTAGCTCCTTCAGGCCATGTGGGACTCAGAGCATGAGTCATCCTGTCCAAGGGGCCTCTCCAGAGTCCAGGCACCCCATACTATTCTCTGTCCTGCTTAATGTCCCATCATGCTCCAAAGTCACCACACTGCCTGCAGACAGTGATCCTGCCTCTCCTCCCATGCCAGGGGCATGGCTGCCCCAGTCACCGTCCTTCTAGCTGGGGGCACTTACCCCTCTTTTGTTCAATATTTATTTATAGCTAACATTTATTTGATGTGCGCATGTCCACGCTCAAGTGTGCCACGGCATAGGTGTGGAGATCAGAGGACGACTGTGCGAGTTGGTTCTCCCCTTCCATCATGCAGGTCCTAGAGGTTTGACTCAGGTCATCAGACTTAGCATTTTGTACAAACCCCACCTTTCCAGGACCAGGGATGGGTTCTGAAGCCAAGGTCCTGCCTCTGGCTTCAGGGTGGACGGAGGTCTTGAGCGCCCCCTGGAGGTCCTGCCTGGTGGGCATTGCCTCTGCGTGCCTTCCTGTGACCCCACGCTGAGGCAGAACCGAGACTCTGCTCCCCAGCCTTGGAACTTAGGGACCAGGCTGTTCCCACTTCATGGCGTCACCTGTGGGGCCAGGCCGGGAGCTCCATTCAGAACTCAATGTGGGGCTGACTCACAGCTGAGCTTCTTCCAGCTCCAGTGCAGTTGCCGTGGCCACAGAAATCTGCCTTCCCTGGGGCTCCCACGGGGGCCATGCTGGTGGCTCGGTCCCTGTACACGTGCAGATCTAATGAATATCCCAGCCCAACCTGCCACCCCGCCTAAGATGAGGCGTTGGCAGGTGAACGAATTCCCGGCTGGGGGAGCCGCCCTCACCCACAGGCAGTCCTGGCACTGGTGCCTGCTGACTGAGGGATTTGGCTGTCATTGCTGCTGGCTTCCGCCTGTGGGACTCAGATGGGCTGGGGCCACCATTCTAAGAGGGGTGTTGGTTATGGAATCCATAAGGGACAATGACAAAGGGCTGAGGCTAGAAGACACACAAGGCATGCTGACTACAATGGAATGGAGAGGACACAGTGGGGAGGGAGGGGCAAGATGTGGGTTCCAGGGGGCCAGAGTATGGGTCCCAAACTACCTTCATTGTAATGTCAACCCTTGATTCTGGGCTCTAGGGCAGAGTTGACTGCCAGCTCCAGTGACATGTGATCCAGAGCGAAACACCCAGGGATCCCTAGGAGGTGCTCAGGGGTGACAGGACCCCCCTGAGCCAAGCATCCACAAAGAAAGAGGCAGATTTCAGGGAGCTGGGGGCAGTTGTCTGGTCTCTGCCCCTACTGTGGGGACTTGGGTCAAGACTGAGTCTACAAAGCACCAACTGTAAAGGGAGTTTCTGAGCCTCACCCGGGACAGGTTCACGGGCCTGCAGCCGACACTTAGTTTTGCCCAGTGTAGGCAAGCTGAACGGGGCCATGGGCAAAGAGAGCCATGGACTTGGGGTTAGGTCAGTTGGTCAGTTGGTGAAATGCTTGTCTGGTTTTCAGAAAGCCTTGGATTTGAACCCTAGCACCACATAACACCAGGCATGGTGGTACACAGGTTTCATTTCAACATCCCGAGGGTGGTAGGAGGTGGATCGGAAGTTGAAAGTCATCTTTAGGCCTGGCTTTGTCCCCCCAAGCACCCACATGGTGGCTTACAGCCATGCATAACTCCAGTTTCAGGAGATCTGATGCCCTCTTCTGACCTCTGTGGGCCTCGGGCATGCTCACAGAAATTCGCATACATACACGCAAGCAAAATATTCATACCTGTAATTAAATGAATCTAAAAAAATTTTTTTTAATAAAAAGTTGTCCTTGGTCATATAGCAAATTCAAGGTGACCCTGGACTGCATGAGACCACGCTTCAAAGTTAAATAAGTAAATAAATATGCAAATAAGTAAATAAATATGCAAATAAGAGAGCCAATATGCTTTAGAGCAAGTGCTTCTGTCCCAAGTTCACCTGTGGAGGCCCGAGGGCCTTGCAGGAGGCAGCAGGCTCCTGACAGGTCCTTCCCATGCCCAGATAGACCTATGTAAGCCAAACGTGTTCCAGCCAGGAAATCACTCTGAACAGAGCCTGGCAGACTCAGCTCTTGGGGATCTCAGTGATGAAGGAACCCGGTGCTGGGGGTCTAGTCACGGCCAAGTCAAAGGAGGCGTCCATAGTACATAAGTATCACAGAATGAACAGAGCCATCGAAGAATGGAGTGACCAGGTAGAGGGGAGACCTAGCAGGGAGTACCAGGGGCCTGAGGGGAGGAGAGAGTGAAAGATGGGCAGAAATAAAGAGGAAGGAGACAGAAAGGAGGTATTGAACATAGTATTCAACTATGTTAGAGATCAAAACAGAAACCAGGCAGGTGTGGTGGCACACACCTTTAATCACAGCACTCAGGAGGCAGAGGCAGGTGGATTTCTGAGTTCGAGGCCAGCCTGGTCTACAGGGTAATTTCCAGGACAGCCAGGGCGACACAGAGAAACCCTGTCTCACAACAACAAACAGACAACAACAAAAGTCAGAGAAGGAACTTAAATGATGCGGTGTGCATGTGTGTGTGTGTGTGTGTAATGAGTCCTCTCTGTGGGCTTGGGATTTGGGAAGCCTGAGTTAGCTTCTGGCATTCAGGACCAGAGAGGGGTGGGTGAATTCCCGGGCACTCAAATGCCTTCTATAAAATAGGACCATATTTCTAGATGACCCTTCCTGTTTCCTTTTCTCTCCCTGCTCCCTCCTTCTCTCTCTTCTCCCTACCCCAGGATTGTGACTGTGCTATGTAGCCTTGGCTGGCCTGGAACTCACAATCATTCTGCCCCAGCCTCCCAAGTTCTGGGGCGGCCTCCTCATAGACTTTGACATCTCCAAGGTGTTTATAACACCTAATGCAAGTGCTTGGCAAATAGTTCTCACTGCCTCGCTCCAGAACTGACAGGAAAAGCCCATGCGTGTTCAGTATGAATGGAGTTTGGCATTTTTCCCCCACCTCTAAATACTTTCCATCTGAGGTTGGTTGGCTATGAGAACATGGAAATTCAGAGGCAGGTGGTGTGTGTGTGCTGTGTATGTATGTGTGTATGTGTGTGCTGTGTATGTATGTGTGTATGTGTGTGCTGTGTATGTGTGTATGTGTGTGTGTGTGCTGTGTATGTATGTGTGTATGTGTGTGCTGTGTATGTATGTGTGTATGTGTGTGCTGTGTATGTATGTGTGTATGTGTGTGCTGTGTATGTNTGTGCTGTGTATGTATGTGTGTATGTGTGTGCTGTGTATGTATGTGTGTATGTGTGTGCTGTGTATGTATGTGTGTATGTGTGTGCTGTGTATGTGTGTATGTGTGTGTGTGTGATGTGTATGAATGTGTATATGTGTGTGGGTGTGGGTGTGGGTGGGTTGGATGTGGTATGTGGGGCTGTGTTAAACTGAGAAGCCCTATCTTGAAACACCACCAACAAATCAAAACAAAAACAGAATGCCAGCTAAAGTTGTGACAATGACTGTAACCTGTTAAATGCAGTAGGCCTCAGCTCTCTGCTGTTATCACTGAGCCAGAGGTGGGAGGTTTGATGAGGGCGGGGATTTTTTTTTTATTACACTGTGTATGTGGGTGTCCTGTGCACACTCGTGCGTGTGCTGCGACAGACAAGTGAAGGTCAAGGACAACTTGTAGGAGTCACTTCTTGCCTTCCAACATATAAGTCCTAGGGCTCGAACTCAGGTTGCCAGGCTTGGCAGCAAGCTCTTTACCTTGCTAAACCCTCTCACTGGCCCAAGGCGTATTTCCTCACTCTTGAGAAAGAGGAACTTGGAGCCGGGGATGTAGCTCAGTAGATGAGAGCTTGCTTGCTATGTGAGAGGTTGCTAAAACAAACAAAAACTCACAAAGCCACCACCTAAACAACCAAAGCTGATGTCATCGGTAGAAGACCAAACCCAAGTGTCACTTGATGGCCCTGCCATATGACATCGCCTGAATCTAATAGAGTTGGCCCACAGCAAGGTGCTGTAGAATGCCATCCTCTGAGCCAATCAGAGTCGCGGGGATGACCCTGGGAGCAGTCAGGGGATCCAGCCTGGTCATGGTCCTACATGGTCCTCACACAGTTTCATAGCACTCGCCAACTGAGCTACATATCCAGCCCCTGCCCTTCTGTGAGTGTGTGTGGTATGTTACATGCATGTGTGCACCTCTGTGCATGTGTGTGTGCTATATGTATATATATGCACTTGCTCAGAGGCCAGATGGAAGTCCTCGGTCACTTGGCCGCCTTTTCTCCTTGAAACAGTATCTCTTGCTGAACCTGCAGCTCACCATTTTTTGGCTAGGCTGGCCAGGCAGCGAACCCCCAGAATCTGCCTGTCTCAGCCCCACACAATGCTGAGGTTACACATGTCACACCCAGATTTTTACATGGATGCCAGGATCCCTGTGTTTGTGCAGTAAGGAATCTTTTCCACCCAGCCACTTCTTAGCCTCTTGTTTTAAAACTGGATCCCCAGGGGCAGTGGTGGCACATCCCTTTAATCCCAGCACTCAGGAGGCAGAGGCAGACAGAGTTCTGAGTTCGAGGCCAGCCTGGTCTACAGAGCAGTTCCAGGACAGTCAGGACTACAGGAAGAAACCCTTTTTCTTTTCTTTTCTTTTCTTTTCTTTTCTTTTCTTTTCTTTTCTTTTCTTTTCTTTTCTTTTCTTTTCTTTTCTTTTCTTTTCGTTTCTTTTCGTTTCTTTTCGTTTCTTTTCGTTTCTCTTCTCTTTTCTTCTTCTTCTTCTTCTTCTTCTTCTTCTTCTTCTTCTTCTTCTTCTTCTTCTTCTTCTTCTTCTTCTTCTTCTTCTGTTTTTCGAGACAGGGTTTCTCTGTGTAGCCCTGGCTGTCCTGGAACTCACTCTGTAGACCAGGCTGGCCTCGAACTCAGAAATCCGCCTGCCTCTGCCTCCCGAGTGCTGGGATTAAAGGCGTGCGTCACCACTGCCCTGCGAAACCTGTTTCTTAAAACAAACAAACAAAAACAAGACTGAACCTCACACAGTCGAGGCTAGTCTTGAACAGCTGTATGTCACTGTGCCCCAGACAGTGGAGGGTTGATGGGGGCAGGGCACTCCCTCTATGCAATTTTCCAGAGTCATTAATGTGCTGAGGCAGGATGGTTCATGATACAGTTGCTTGGAGTCACCAATGCTCCTGTATGGAGCCCAATAAACCCCATGATTTGGGAAATACAAGTATGTTCATGTCTCCAGGAAACATAAGAAACAGAACAGACTGGACGGAGAAGTACCCAGGGGCAGGACCAGACCCAAGCACGTGGGTGACGTCATGCCACCAAGGACACCGGACTAGGTCCTTTGGAACAGAGGGATGATGGCATAAGGTCTGGCCAGTGGCGGTGGGCAGTGTTAAGGCGTTCATGTGAATCCCTGGCTGGGTGGCTTGACTGTGTTTAGCTAGCAAAATATCCTTGTTTATAGAAAATGAACCCAGAGTATTTGGAGATGCTTTTGCACTGGGTTGGTTAACTTTTCAAAGACTTTGAAAAAAAAAAAGTTCTTCATTTGGTACATGTAAGTTTTCTTTAGGTTTGCAATTGCTTCTGAATGTGAAAATAGCATAAAACCTTAAGAATTGCTACATTTCCACAACTGCCTGTAACTCTTAGCTCCAGGGGGATCAGAGCCCTCTTCTGGCCTCCAAAGGCACTGCACACACATCACACACACACACACACACACACACACACAAATAAGTTTTCATTTAAAATAAGAAATAATTTTTAAAAAAAGCATAGACAGGCTGGAAAGATGGGCCAATGATTAAGAGTACTCCTTAACCTTGCAGAGGACCTGGGTTTGATTGTTAGCACTCACGTGGCAACTCACAACTGTCTGTAACTTCAGTTACAGAGGATCTGACACCCTCTTCTGGCCACTATAGGCTCTGCAAATATATGGTGCACAGGCATGCTAGGGAATGGCTCAGTCAGTCAAGTGCTTAGAACCTCAGTGCTGAGGGGCAGAGACAAAGCAGATCTCTGGGCTCACGGGCCAGACAGTCTACCCTACTTGTTGAGTTCCAAGCCAGTGGAGACTCTGGCTCAAAAGACAAAGTGGTCGGTGTCTGGGAATGACACTCAAGGTTGACTTCTGGACCTCCACACATAGGCGTGTGCGCGTGCACACACATGTATGAATCCAACCATAGACCATGAAGCCGGGTGTGGCAGTACGTACCTGTAACCCCCTAGCACTCCAGAGATAGGCAGAGGGAGGAAGAATGTTGAGTTCAAAGCCAGCCTTGAGACTGTCTCAGAAAAGATGGAGGTCCAATACCAA
Organism: Mus pahari; assembly: GCF_900095145.1. Taxonomy (NCBI): domain Eukaryota; kingdom Metazoa; phylum Chordata; class Mammalia; order Rodentia; family Muridae; genus Mus; species Mus pahari. The sequence continues at coordinate 90,444,005 of NC_034595.1, forward strand.
AAGTGAGTGTCGCTTCTAACAAGTCTATACGTAGCACACACTCATTGACGCGGTTGTGGTGGCGCTACTGAGCTCACTGTATCTTATCTTCCCTTCTTGCTGATCCCTGCCATTTTTTTTTCTTTTTTCTTTTTTTGGTTTTTCGAGACAGGGTTTCTCTGTGTAGCCCTGGCTGTCCTGGAACTCACTTTGTAGTCCAGGCTGGCCTTGAACTCAGAAATCCTACTGCCTCTGCCTCCTGAGTGCTTGGATTAAAGGCGTGTGCCACCACGCCTGGGCCCCTGCCATTTTTAACACTCTTCCAGGAACCTCCTCCAGGAAGTCCTCCAGACTGTTGTGAGAATTGGTGACTTCCTGCTCCTGGCCTCCAGCTTTGCTTATAGCTCAGGAAGTAAAGGAAAAGGTTGAACTGACGACATCCTGTCTCCACCTCCACCCTAACCTCTCAGCATCCTCTGGTGGGGTGCACACCCCCTTCCTTGGAACAGGTGCCTTCTTAGAAATCACCGCCCAAGGTCAAGTCTGTTCCCATCATCCTGCCCCAGAATCTCAGCGGATCAGGTTCATCGGGGCGTTCTCTGCCTTGGCTGGGCGGTTCTCAGTCTGGCACAGCGAAAGCGACCTTTCTTATCTTCTACAGTTCCAGAGAATGTGATTTCAAAAGCACAGGGGCATTGTCGGTGTAGGCTGGACCGCCTCAGACCAAGCACATGTGTGTACTCAGTTGCTCACACGGTTAGTCACTGGCTACAGCCTCTGAGGTGGGGGTGGCAGGGTGAGAAAATATGGACCATGTCCCATGTCCGCAAAGAGAGCCACCACCACAGCTCATAGGGTGCAAGGAGCAGTAGATATACCTGCGTCCCCATTCTACGGGTGAACAAACAGAGGTGCACCCCACCTCAGCCCCTCACCCACGGCACTCCATCATATTTTGGAGATGTATTTTATGTGTGTGAATGTATGCACGTATGAATGTGCATTGTGTTTACGCCTGCTGTCAACAGAGGTCCCAAGAGGGGCATTGGGCACTCCAGAACTAGATGGCTGTGAGCTGCCACTCTGTCATAGCGACAGGTGTGCTTTCACAATGAGCTAACTCAGCCCCTCCCCCCTTAAAGGTCTGCGCTGTTGACTGCCCTCATATCTGCTTCTAGGGACTGCCGGGCCCATCCCCCACCCACTTATTTACTGTGTGAGTAGGTAAGTATGCAGAGGCCACAGCACACACTTGGGGGTCATAGGACAACTTTGAGGACTAAATTCTCTCTTCCCACCCTGTGCATTCTGGGATCAAACTCAGGCTGTCAGGCTTGCCAGTGATGGCCTTTATCTGCTGAGCCATCTGTGGACCCAGTGTCTTGTCCTTCCTTCCTTCCTTCCTTCCTTCCTTCCTTCCTTCCTTCCTTCCTTCCTTCCTTCCTTCCTCCTCTTTTCCTTTTCCTTCTCTCCCCTTCCCTTTCCCCTTCCTCCTCCTCTTCCTCTTCCTCTTCCTCCTCCTCCTCCTCCTCCTCCTCCTCTTCTTCCTCCTCCTCCTTAAAAAGATAGGGTCTCGGGCTGGAGAGGTGGCTCAGTGGGTAAGAGCACCCGACTGCACTTCCGAAGGTCCCGAGTTCAAATCCCAGCAACCACATGGTGG
>NC_034595.1:90445718-90481924 GCF_900095145.1 Mus pahari
AAAAAAAAAAAAAAAAGATAGGGTCTCTCTATGTAGCCCTGCCTGTCCTGGAACTCTCTAAGTAGATCAGGCTAGCCTTGAACTCACAGAGATCTGTCTGTCTCTGCCTCCTAAGGTGTGCAGAACCATGCCTAGCCATCAGACCCAATGTCTTGTTGTTGTTATTGTTGTTGAAACATGATCGTATCTAAAGTCAAATTTACTCTACAGCTAAGCATGACTGAATTTCTAATCCTCCTGCCTCTACCTTCTGTACCACCAACCTGGTTTATTCAGTGCTGAGCCTCAAACCCCGGGTGGGGGGGGGGTGACCTGCATACTAGACAAGCACTCTACCCACTGAGCTACACTGCCAGCATTTTTTGAGACAAATTTGCGCTCTTGCAAGTGTGCACCACGACACTCGGCTGCTGTTCTCGAGTCTCAGCGACTTTTGTTCAGTCCCTTGAGATAAGGACTTGCTACGGAGCCAGGACAGTCTTCACTCTCTTCCTTAGGTGTTTGAATACAGACTTACAGATGTGCGTTCCCGTGCCCAGCCACAGTAGACGCTTCAAGATTACAGAAGTCAAGTCCGATGAGGCAGCCGCCATCCTGGCACTCGGTAGTTGGAGCAGGAGGATCAGAAGTTCAAAGCCGTCTGCTTTATAGAGCTCCAGGCCTGCCCAGACTACACTAGACCCTGTCTCAAAAACAAACAAGAGCTGGGGAGAGGGCCCGGGGGGTAAGAGCATGTTAGGGAGCACGAGGATTTGAGGTTAGCTTCCCCAGCACCCACATAAAAGACCGGGCATGGCCGCGTGGGTACCTGTAACTCCGGTCCTCTGTGGGATAGAGACAGGAGGATTGCTGGGGCTTGCTGGCCACCAACCTAGCTCCAGGACCAGTGAGATGCCCTGTCTCAAAGGAATATGGCAGGATGAGAATTTTAAATAGGACACCCGATATTCTGTATTCTCTTCTGAATATGTACACCTGAGCATACATGTGCACACATGCACATACACATACTGCAAAACCCACTATCTCTCACATAGTGTACAAAGCTGTCAGAGCAGGCTAGGTCCCTGCCCAGGCTCTGGGGACGCCTTGAGGTAAACTCCCCTGGCTTCCTGGTAACTCCCCAGAGAGATGGAGCACTTGACCTTGGGCCCACTGCTTCTGAAGGACCCATTTCCTAGACGACCATCCCCGTCTCCTATCACTCTTGTCCGGGTCATCTTGAAACCCTCTCAGGAGGAGTGGGGCCTGCCTTGAGAGGCTCTGCATGGCTTTGGGTGGGGCCGGAGTTGATATACTCTGGGTCCTCACTTGGCCTCCAGCATCACCCTGCAAACTGGTCAAGAGTACTGGCTTTTGGACTCAGTGACCCAGAGGCAGACCAGCAGGCCTTGGGCAGGGGCTGTCCAGGTGATAGCTTTGGGGCCACCCATCCTGCTCCCCTAATCTCTACCCTGGCTTCCCTGCCGCCACCCTAGGCCGGGTACTGTGGGCAGAGGTTTGTGGCAACTCCTGCGGGCCAGGTGGCCTCACTCCTCAGGTATGCAATTAGCAGCCCCAGAACAATGCCTGGGTTTTAATGGCTGCCCTTTGAGCCTAGTAATTTGTTGCCTCTTTCACTGGAACAATAGTGGGCCTCGGCAGCAGGGGGAGGTGCCCTTTCCTGCCCTCTGGCCTTCTAAGCACCTGTTGGCAGTTGAGGAGTGGCCATGGGAGAGCAGGGGATGCCCCCATGCTGTCTGGGGTGGGGGTGGGGGAATGGTTGCTAGTGGGAGACCCTAAAGGGACTGGAATGTGGCTAGGTGCGGGGGGGGGGGGGGGGGGGGCGGGGGGAGGTATAGTGGTAATTGGGGTAAACGCCATCCCTACATATGTAGGATTCCGTCTACTGGAGACCAGTAAATAGACAGACCATTGTCCCTGGTGACAATGAAGTGGTGAACAGAAGAGTAAGGGGGAATGCTGGTCAGAGCTGGATCCCTGCAGGGTGGGTGGAAGTGGGCCAGGAGGCAGAGGTGTGGCACCTGAGGGGGGAGAGAGAGTTAGTTCTGCAGTGGGGGGTGGAGACAGCTCGTGCAGGGAGCCCTTTCCTGCTTCAGGGTGAATACATCCCATATAAAGAGCGATGTGTGGTGGGCTAGAGTTTTCCAGAGGAGGCTGCAGTCCTGTCTGCCTTCTTAGTTCTCTCTCTCTCTCTCTCTCTCTCTCTCTCTCTCTCTCTCTCTCTCCTCTTTATTAAGAAGGAACCTAGGTCAGCACTGCTATGTAAACAACGACAAAGATCAAGGGAAACACATCGGGGATCATGTAGACGGCAATAGACATTGTCCTTTATATAATCAGTGTATAATAGTTAAAAAGAGTTTAATCATTATTAAGCAAACATTTTTTTGCATACACAGCCTTCTCTTTATCTTTCTGTGCCTTTATCATTTGTTTAACTTTAAGCAATTCGGCCTGGATAGCTTTATCTCCTGGGCCTTCTTAAGATCAGCCAATGCTTGATCATATTCTTTCAATCCTTGCCATCCTTGAGCTTGTTCGGTACAGTGCTTTAGTATTTGAAGGGTCCATTTAAGGAGCCTCTAAGCAACTGTCAATTGCCCCCTGCCAATTTGACATCTTGAGCTTACAAGCACCAACATTCAGCACACAACTTTAGGCTATAGGTTGCAGTCTGGATGCATCTACTTTCTCAATGACAGCCTTTGAACTATCCACATACCTTAAAACCTTCGCATACTTTTTAATAGCCATCTCCCAGTTCTGAGACTTGAAAAAAAGTATTTCCAATGTTTTTTAAGTCTTCAGATAGTAATAAAATTTTATCTGCATCTTTTAAATCTCTATCTGCATCCCCGGGGAAGTCTGGATGACTACCACCAGAGCCATCCTTGGGGAATACTCCCCAGTCATCCCCTTCTTTCAATTCTCCACATTCTCATGCGCCAGACGGGATCAAACGCTCTACCTTCTTTGTTCTTATAACACAGCCTCGTGTCCCTCCCTCCTAGCCAATAATGAGGCCACATCCCCTGCATTTAAACCTGGCTATGGCCTTATATACAAAGGATGCTTTATGTGTAACATGTAACTTTGTGTGGGATGCCCTATAGCCTTCAAGCTCAGATCATACAGTTCTTCTCTCTGTGTCTGCTTTTAGTCTGTTTTTCTCTCTCTCTCTCTCTCTCTCTCTCTCTCTCTCTCTCTTTCTCTCTCTCTCTCACTTATTTTTGCATTGCTGGGAATCAAACCCAGGGTCTCTCTCACACGTTTTCAACCACCGAACCACGTCCCAGCTCTTGTGTTTGAGGAGGGTATGTGTGCATATGTCCGTGTGCACACATATGCAGGTCAGAGGACACGGGGTGTCCTGCTCTGTCACTCTCCGCCATATTCTCTTGGGTCAGAGTTTCTCACAGAACCGAGAGCTTACTGTGTCAGCTAACTGGCTGTCCAGGAAGCCATGCAATTCTCCAGCCTCTGCCCACCACAGATCTGGGTCACATGTGTGCTTTTCATGTAGGTGCTAGGGATCCAAACCCAAATCTTCTTAGCCCATAAAAGCCTCCCCGTCTTGCTGGGACTGTCCTTCTTGGAACTTGACTGTCATGCTGTGAGGAAGCCCAGAGTCCTTCACAGAAGCGGTGGGGGTGGGAGGGAGGGAGAGACAGAGACAGAAAAAGAGAGGGAGAGAGATGTTCACATCCCAAGACCCACCGGCACATGTGAGTTAAGACCCTACATGACCCCAGCTCCCAGCCCTTGAGTCACCCTAGGCCTCAAGTCTTCCTGGCAGAGCTCCTGATGTGCCCTGATCCCCCAAAGTCCAGGCTAAGTCCCACAAAGTGACTATTTTCTGTCATTGAGCTCTGGGCGGTTTGTTAGCTAGCTGCAGAGACAAGAGTGGCTGCTGGGTTGAGACGTCAGCAATGACATCACGGTGCAAGGCGTCAGACAACTGGGAAATCCCAGGAGTGGGCAGAGGGGGCAGCGGGTGGGGGTATGTAGTGGTTGATGGCCAGCTTGACGGGATCCAGCATCACCTGTGAGACAAACCCCTGGATTCGTCCATGAGGGACTTTCTAGATTGGGTTAACTGAGGTAGGAACACCCATCCTGAATGTGGGCGGCACCATCCCATGCTGCCTCACACTTCTGCTGTCGTGCCTGCCATGATAAGCTGGGCCCACATAAGCCTTCCTCCTCAAGTTGCCTCTGACAGGCAATGAGAAAAGTAACTAATATGGAGGGTAAGTACTGACGGCAGGCATCAGACGGACAGACAGAATGTGAAACCTGGCGTGACAGAACTCCAGGTCCTTGGCGTACCCAGCACCCAGCCTTGTAGGACTCTGTCACATTGTCCTTGAGGAGGATTCAACCTCTGACAGGACCTTCCTGGGGAACAGAACACTCAGGACGTGCCACTACAGTGTCCTGGCCTCTGCCCCCCACAGACCAGAGTTCAAATCTACCTTCCAGAATCATCCGTGATGGAGGGACTCTCTGAAATCCTGCCAAGGCATCTATCTCTCTGTCTTAGCTCTTCAAGGAAAGATGGTGGTGACCATCCTAGGGGTTCACCAACAGGAGGAAGGATGTTGGCGTGTTCTGTATGTCACAGGACCCGGAACTATCCCGATCTGATTGTAGCCGCGGGTCTGCCTGGGCAGCAGGGTGAGTTTGGGCTTGGCTTGAATCTCCCAGAGCTTCGATGTCACCTCAGTGTCAAAGCCTCAGTGAGTGGAGTCTCTGCCATGGATCAGGGATCAGTAAACACTAGTTACTAGTTAGTTACTAACTAGTGTTTACTGATGGGACAGCAAGACGTGCCTTGTCCCATGAAATCGCCTTTCCTGGATGGGGAAACTGTCCAGGGCTAGGGATACAGTTTCTTACACAGTGCATAGCAAACAAAGAACAAACCAACTGTTCTTGGTTCCTTGTTACTTTGAAACAGCCTTGTTCTAAACTGTTCCAGGAGACCAGATACCTAAGAGGTGGTAGTGGGAGGGGACTGTCCTCTGCATTAAAGGCAGCTCTGCTAGTGAGTGTCACTCTCTCCCCCACAGCCTGACTATTCTCTTATCCCCACTGTTGTCTGGTCAGGTGTGAGGGGGAGAGAGAGGTGTGTTGTCACCAGCTGAGGGGGTTTAAGGGGTCACAGATCCCTCTCCTTCACAGAACCCTCTGTTGCCGCCTGGGTGTGGATTCCCTGTTGACTGTTGGCTACCTGTTAGCTCAGCCAGCTGAGATTATGTGCCAGGAACTGTACAGGGTGCTCACATAGAAACAGGTCTGGCAGAAGTGAAGATATTTTTAAAGAGACACACATGTCTCTCAGTCTGATTCTCAGACTGTTCAAACCATGGACCCCCCCCCAAAGAAATGGCGATTTCCCCAGTAATCTTATACTGAAAGAAAGGCTGAAGCCAGAGGGGGACCTAGACTTCTAGAAATAAATTCCACACAGCCCTAACAACTGTTGATGACCTTTCAAGACAAGGATGAGGCCCAGACAATAATCCCAGAGAACGAGCCAAAGAGCCTTATTCTAAGTACTACGTTTCGGAAACTAAATCCAAGGTCCCAGGCTCTGGGGGAGGTGGGGGCTTCCCTAGAGCTGAACAGCTTCTGTTGTAAGTCGTCAGAGTCCTGCCAGCTCAAGGACAACTTCTCCATCTTGCTGGCGGGGTCAAACAAGTTCATGTTCCCAGGCCTAGGAATGAACACCTATCCCATTTCTCCAAATGTTTTCTTAACTGTTTGTTATCTGGTAAAGGATATAGAAATGGCTGTTATTTAAATGAAGATGCATAAGTTGTAAAATTATATAGCCAATTGCCTGTTGTGCCCTTAGTCTCCTTATCATTCTGAGCTCCACACCTAATGTCTAGGAGAATGAATTAAGGACCTTGAAGCCAGGTGCTCTGGATACTGCCCAGCCTCGGGTACTTGCTTGCTTAACCTATAATGTCAAAATACAACTGGATAACACCGAATTTCACCCCAGCTAACCCCTTGCTTTGTGTTCCCATCCTTTAAAAATGCAGTATAGCTTCTCCACCAGGACGCAGTTTAGATCCTGAGCTGGCCAACTCCCTTAGTGCTCAGAAAATAAAACTGTCATTTTTAAGCTTCATATCTGAAGTGAGTTTCCCGGGCTTCCACCCCCAAACCCAACATGATGAGCTGGTGAGCGGGACCACACCTTGCCTGGCACTGATAGAGGAGGTGTCTTTGACCTTGTATTTAAACTGATCTCACTGCAGGACCACAAAGATGGACTTGAGGAGTTCACTGAGTCTCTTTGTTCCTCTTCCCAGTGTACCCACATTGACTACATTGTTTCTGGAGATGAGGTTTCAAGACAGGGTTTGTCTGTGTAGCCCAGACTGTCCTGGAACTCACTCTGTAGAGCAGACTGTCCTTGAACTCAAGAGATCCACCTCTTTATTGCTGGGATTAAAGCTGTGTGCCACTACCACTAGGCTAATTTGGCTCTTTTTATTGGTTTATTGAGGGTTGACACTAGACCTGACTTGGAGCACACAGGTAGTAACCTTCCAAGTTGGAGAACAACATCTTCTTCTGGGTTATTCTCCCTGCTAGACAGGGAAGGGACACTGGATCTTCTGGGGTCTTGGAGACTCAGAAAATAAAGGAAACACACAAGGCCCAGGAGGCTCCTGAAACTTATACAATTTACAGAGCTGGTCCCAGCATGATTTTTAAACAGTAATGGTTGCCAGGATCAGAGTTCCTCTAGGGTGGAACTGCCTTCGAGGAGCGTGGGGTAGCAAGGATGCAGCCTTCTTGAGCTGGGGTGGGCTTTTCAGTGGCAGCTGGCTTGGAGTCACCCATGTTCCTGTAAGTAACCCAGTAAACTCACTGGGTCACTAAGGGGCACCTGAGTGGATCCATTTCTGAGTGGAGGTCTGTTGTTGGCACCCCATCTGGTATAAAATGGGCATTTATCCATGTCTCCTCGGGGAAAGAAAGTCACAACAGATCCATGCACAGGAGGCACAGGATGAAGCTCCATACACAGCATCTCCACTGGGATCTCATTTACTCACTGAAGTTTCAGGTAAAATTGCTCTTTTTTCTTGTATGCTTAGTCCCAAGCTTGTACTACATAGCTGGGAGGTAGTCTGTTGACTGTGACTACCCATGCCCCCCTATCCTGAGCACCAACCCCCTTCCTAATGTCGTCCATCCCCACTATACGTCTCAAGTTCAGCCAGTCCGTACATGCACCCCGCTAGCCACAGAGATTGGTTCAGAGGTCCATGTGTGACCTCAGTAGGACCAATCCAATCCAGACTCAGGAATGGTCTGCGTATACTGATGCTGTAGCCCAGAGCAGCCTCGGGGTTGCTCATTTTGCAGCAGACTGGAGGGTGAGAAGAAATGCAGACTCGTGGCTTTTAGAACAGCTGAATCCAGTTGAACCTGAAGCTGGTCTGTTCTTGAATCTTCAACGAAAACTAAAACTCCTGTTGGGTCCGTTGAGTCAAATCATCGTTAACGTGTGCATTTGCATATGAAGGTCCATGGCAGGTGTTGTGTCTTGGGCACCATCCATTTTGTCTACTGAGACAGTCTCTCCCTGATACCCTGGTTTGCTAATTCAGCTGTGCGGGCTGGGCATGGAGCCCTTAGGATCTGTCTGTCTCCACCTCCCCAGCGATGGGATTACAAGCATGTACCGCCACACCCAGCTTGCCCGTGAGTGCTTGGAATTGGACTCAGGGCTTTTGTTTGCAGAGCAAACACTTTATTGACTGAGCCATCTCCCCAGCCTCCTTGAGGTAGATCTTTAGCTCACTGTGGGGAGATCATCCTCTAACTCGAATGGGTTTCTGCTCTCGGCTGTAACCATGGCCACGCCCAGTCTCAGAGTCCTTTGACCTGTGAGGTTGGTTTATCTTCTACCTTTAAAGATGCCAGCATTAGGACTCAGACAGGGTGCCCACACCTCACTCTTGACATAGCCTGGTCCTCGGAACTGAAGGCATGGCCTTTACTATCTAGCCCATCCTCTTAGCCACCTACTGTCCCAGAGAGTCATCGGCCTGAGGCCTGATCATACACCTGCACAGTCCTCCACATCAAGCTCTGAGGAAGATGCAGGGTGAATTCCCTTTTCAGACTCTGCTGGAGGTGGCACAGAGAAACTGTTTCCTGGGAGTTGTGACCCGAGAGTGCCCTAGGCTTTGAGAGGTCAGCCAGGGGCTCTTCCCACACCCTCTCACCCGGGTGAGAGGCGGCAGCACCAGGTGACTGCATCTGTGTGCCAGCTGGGGCCAAGAACTTTGGCAAAGTCCTTACCCCGGTTCTTACAGACACCTCAGGGCCTGGGTTTGAATCCCAGGTCTCCCACATGCTTGCTATGTGACATGGGCAAGTTACTTGACCCTCCGTGCCTCAGCCCTCCCTCCCTCTGGTAAGCTGGGATGTTCAACAATAGATGCTGGAATGAGGAGTCAGGATGTTTGTCAGGACCAGAGTAAGCATTGTCTACAAACTATTATTCTAAGCTTACAGAGGAAAAATCCAAGGTTTGAACCTGGCCTTGGGAGCCAATCATAAGATGCAGGGGGCCTCCCAGATACTGCTTGCATCTGCATTGCTCACTAGGGTGACTGACAGCTGTCCAGTCACCAAGACATCACAGTCCTGGCATACACTTGTGACACACATGTAGTGATTGAGAGACTTTATGTCAGCTGCAGGCAGAATTGATGCACACAATACACTCTCATACACACTCACACACACACTCATACACACTCTCACACACATAAATACATGTGCATGTACCCTATGAGTACACATACACAAGGACACATTCCCTGTATACACACACACACACACACACACACACACACACACACACACACACAACACAACTAAATGTCACACTGCTTTTAATCTATCTCACAGAGCCTACATGCCTTCATGCATGCACACGTGTGCACACACACACATACACATACACATACACACACTTGGGTACATGTAGAGGCCAGAGGAATACCTTAGCTGCTGTTCCTCAGCCATTGTCCCCCCTGCTTTGGAGGCGAGGTCTCTTACTGGCCTGGGACACTCCATTTGATGAGGCTGGTTGACCATGAGCCCCAGGAGTCTCTACCTCTGCCTCTATGGGGCTGTGAGTACACACACCCTGGCTTACGCGGGCTCCGGGATGGAACTCTGGTTCTTCTGTTTGTTCTGCAAGTGCTCTCCTGACTAAGCCGTCTCCACACCTCCTGGATTTTAATATAACTAAAATGATTGTTTTGTGTGTGTGTGTGTGTGTGTGTGTGTGTGAGTATACACGCGCGCATGCAGAGGATAGCAGATCCCCTGGTTACAGGCAGTAGTGAACTTCATAACAAGTGCTAAGAATTGAACCTGGGGGGCTGGAGAGATGGCTCAGTGGTTAAGAGCACCGACTGCTCTTCCGAAGGTCCTGAGTTCAAATCCCAGCAACCACATGGTGGCTCACAACCATCCATAATGAGATCTAACACCCTCTTCTGGTGCATCTGAAGACAACTATAGTGTACTTAGAAATAATAAATAAATAAATAAATCTTTAACAACAACAACAAAAAATTATAAAAAAAAAAAAAAAAAAGAATTGAACCTGGGTCCTCTGGAAGAGAAGTAAGTGCTCTTAACCACTGAGCCATCTCTTCAACCCTAATTTTTTTTGAGAGTCTTTAGCCCAGGTTCACCTTAAACTCATGGTGATTCTCTTGCTCCAGCCTCCTGAGTGCTGGGATCACGGACAGTCCAATTTTTGCCTTTTTCTTTTTCTCTTTTTTCTTTTTCTTTTCCTTTCTCTCTCTCTCTCTTTCTTTTTTTCTTCCTTTCCTTTGTTTGTGGCTCAGGCACCCAGGCCCTTCTCTATCCTGACCTTGCTGGGTGGAGGTGAGATGCACGAGTGATTGCCACAGGGAGGCCTGGTGAATCCTCCATGAGTGGTTGCAGCTATGAGGGGCAAGCAGGAACCTGACAGTATGAGATCCCCAGGGACTCCAGGGCACTAGGACTCTGTTCGTCCTCTTGTCAGTCCTACCTGAGTCCCTCCCTAACCTCCCCTCTCACCACCCACCCACCTCTCTGCCCAGAGATTTCCGGAGAGGCCAGGTGCCTGACTCCTTAGTCAGCTTGAGGGAGGAGTCTGTCAAGCTTCTGGAAAGAAAGAAAGCCCATTCCTGCTCTGGAGACCTCCTCGTCCAGGCTTCCTCCTCATGTCTGCAGCTTCCTAATTCTGTATTACAACACCCTCCTCCAAGCCTACCTAGTGTCTAACCTGCATCCGTCACTCTTAAGAATTCTTTCAGATTTATTTAATTCTATGCATATGGAGTTGGTTTTCTTTTTGTTTTTTTCATTTGTTTGTTTGTTTGTTTGTTTTTGCCTGCATGTGTGTGCATCACATGTGTGCAATACCCATGGAGGCCAGAAGAGGGAGTCAGATCCTCTTGAATTGCTATTACAAACATTTGTGAATCAGCCATGCAGGTGCTGGGAACACAACCCAGGTCCTCTGGAAGAGCAACCAGTTCTCTTAACCACTGAGCTATCCCCCAGCTCCTGGATCAGAAGTACTTTTGTGCCTATGATGTTAAGTGATAGGCTACCAAGGGCAGCTGTGGCCCGTCTCAGGGAGCTGGCGCTTCTATCTTTCCGGCCTCGGGGAACTGTCTAGAATATGTATTTCCAGTATTTCCAGGGTTGACAGAGGAGACATTGCTGCTGAGCATCCCAAGGGAGACCTGGCTCTGATGCCATCCTGGGTCCCCACCTTTTGTTGGTGGCTGGGTCCCTGTTTTCTGGGAACTCCCTGGGATGCTGTGAGAACCGGAGGTCAGAGGGCAGCCCCCTGATGCCTCAGCAGATCCAGCTTTGGTTACATTGGGTCGTTGGTCTCAGCAGAGGTGAGCTACCCAATGGACCAGCTGCTTCTCTTTGGCCTGGATCTCTGGGATGGTTGACCACTGCACTGCCACTGTACGTAGTAAATGAAAGATTGAATGGGGGCAGGGCCTGGGGGATGATCTCAAAGCAACATTCCCAATTCAGTGTTCTGGGGGAAGCCCCCAAGTCTCCCCTCCCTCTTCCCTTCTCTCAGTCCCCATGTCCCTGTGCAGTGCACACTCTTGTGAGGTGTGTGTGACCTGGGAAGACTCAAAACCCTGTAGAGAAGGACTGCTGTGTGGTGTGCTTCTTAGCTGTAATGATGAGGGACCCAAGAACGAGGTGGCCAGGTAGCCCCCGTTTAACTCAGAGGACACCACAAGAATCTTGAGAACCAGGCCGGAGGCTGACCTGTGGCTGCTTCACATCCCCGACTGTGAGGCAAGCCTGAATCCTCTGACGGTCCCTAGGCAACCCGACTGGCTCCTCAGGCCCCTACTCCCTGTTTCCCCTTTTGAGATTCACAGGCACTTCATCCCTCACTGTCACTAAGAGTGCGGGCTGACTTCCTGGCTGGTCTGAGCTGCTCTGTGAGATGGGGAGGGGAGTTGATGGTACCATGGAGCCCATGTCAGGAGTATGCCCCAAACAGCCACTCAGACTACCAATGAGCTTCCCTGACTGTTGCCAAGAGAGATGTGTGTGTGTGTGTGTGTGTGTGTGTGTGTGTGTGCGCGTGTGCCAAGACGCAGAGACCCAGGGCTGAAGAAGGGTGAGAGTCATTTGTCCACCTTTTAGCCTGACCTGCTTGTTAGATTCATGGGGCCAGCCATGCCACCTCCGGCCATGCCACCTCTGGCCATGCCACCTCCGACCAGGTCACCTCCAGCCAGGCCTTCCTCACTGATGTTTTAGTGTCCCATCCCCAAAGAGTGCCCCTTCCCAGAAGGGAGTGCACACACCTCATTTCTGGGCCAGGCCTTAAACAAGGTAGAGGCCAAATATTCAACCCAAAAGCTCCAGCTCTAGGAAAACACCAGGCAGGCAGGTAGGAAGACTCAGGTGAGGTACCTAGCACACTGCAAAGATAGATAGCCCCCATAGGCGTGTCCCAGGGCATGGGGGGGGTCAGCTGAGTGGAGGGGGTAAGAAAGGGAAGCTCGGACAGTGGCCACGGCATTGTTCCCAGGAGGCATACCCTCCATCAAAAACAGCCAGTCTCTATTGACAAAAAAAAAAAGTTCCATTTTCTTTTCTTATTTCTGCGTGTTGAGGGAAAAGATTGATGCCACTGAGATCAGAGTATGGAACTCGGTTCTCTCCTCACACCCCATGAGGGTCTCAAGGACTGAACTCAGGTCATCCGGCTCGGTGGCTCAGCCATCTTGCTTGTCCCCAAATCACTTTCTGTGGGCTCCCTAGCTTTGCCCGTGAACGCTGTATCACGTCATCGCGGGCGCTAGCCGGAAAAGTGGAAGCTTTAAGGTCAGGTTGAGGGATTACCGCAGGCCTCAATTATCCTGGCTTTTGTTTTTATCTGCCGATCTAGCCCTGGTTTTGTTACCCGGGAGTTACTGTATTATCCAAACACAACTGTTGGCAGGAGGGTTCCCCGAGAAACAGGCCCCCTTCCTGCCTCCACCCCTATCTCTCCCAGCCCAGCGTTTCCTCCCAACCACCAGGTTACCAGAGAGTAACTTCATCCCCCTCCTGAGCTGAAGCAACAAGGCCCTCCTAGGGGACTCCACCTAGGTGGCCTGCCAGCCTCCCAGGGCGTTGTTGGCTAACTTTTTAGAAGAATCAATAAATAGAAACTGCCAGTTCCCGCAGGGAACCAAAGTCTATTCTGTGGGGGAAGGTAACTTCAGGAAAGCATAAATGCTAGCTGTACATAACCGGACCTGGACCAAGCAGAAGCAAGGCGCCTAGGAAGTGACTAAGACTCAAGGCTCCTGGAGACCTCCTACCCTTGCTTCACACTCCCATGTTGAACCTAGGGCTGGGCTAAAGCTAGGGGGATTTGGGTTTGGTGAGGTCCCCACCCAAGAGCCCTGATATGAGAGCCATGGTGGGATATTTTATCCCAAGCAGGTCCTTGAGGCCAGACAGCAAGAAGTCAGACCAGAGCCCCAGGGTCACAGCCTGGGGTCGTAGCCTGGCTAGGCTAACTCCCAGTGAATGCTCATCTTAGCCCCAAGTTGGGCCCTAGTGATTGGGGAAGCACAGGACCTGGTGCAAGGGCCTGCCTGGGGGCTCTCACAACTCAAACCCTCAGCAGTGAGTCCTGTGCAAGATGAACATGCAGATCCCTCACCCAGGAGCCCCTGAGGGTGGAGAGCTGGCAAACAGACATTAAACCAAACCTGACCCTTCTGAGCCCTGTGTGACTGGCGGTCACACTCCCGTCAGCTTGCTTGGTAGTGGCTGGAGGTGACAGTGTGTGTGTGTGTGTGTGTGTGTGTGTGTGTGTGTGTGTGTGTGTGTGCCTGAGCAAAGCACCACAGGTGGGCGACTTAAATCAGAGGATTCTGCACTCCTCCTCAGGTAGACCAGGGCTAAGATCCACACTTTGGTAGGTTGGTACCATCAAAAGCCCCAAGGGACATGACTGTGGCCTTTCTCTTGGCTTCTGGCTGCCAAGAGCACTCTCCTGCCCTGGCTACCACACAGGCTTCATGTGGCCTTTGCTCTGAACATGCTGTGTCCAGATTTCTCCCCTTTTAGCAGAATCCCTGTGGTCTTGGGTTAGGATTACACCCAAGATCTATCTATCTATCTATCTATCTATCTATCTATCTATCTATCTATCTATCTATCTATCTATCCATCCATCTATCTGTAAGAGGAAGTCTCATGTAGCCCAGGCCTGACCTTGAAGTCACTCCATAGCCATGGATAACCTTGAACTCTTGGTCCTCCTTTATCCCCCTCCCTAGTGCCGGGAGATCCAACCCAGGGCTTTAGGTCTGCCAGGCAAGCACTCTGTCAACTGAGTCACCTTCCACACCCATGGCCTCCCATAACCTGACCCTCTATGGAAGGATCTCTCCATCCCTACCTCAGGACACTCTGGGGGTGATCTGGGCAGTAGGACCCCGTCAGACATTTCTCAGAGACACACCCTTCCCATAAACCCTGTGGATGGAGCCCTTTTGGTTTTTGGCTCAGCACAGTGGATGTTAACAGTCACCCGATTTGTATCAGCTCCCTCTCTCCCTGGCGAGTAGACCTTCTGCCGAGCCCTCCTATATCCTGGGAACCCTTTTGCCCATGTCAGGATGAACCCTCAGGACCTGACAGCTGGCAGACCCATCAGACACTGCTTTGAGGGCTGGGGGTGCCCAAGGTGGCTTTGAGAGAGGGACTCTGCCCGATGCCGCAGTGAGTGGTGAGCAATTGCCACCAGGGTCCACAGCAGTAACTCAGCTCCCTCTGCCTATTCGCCCTCAGTGGGGGCCCCATGGGGCAGCCATCACCTGAGAGGGACAGCCGACAGGGTCTCTTTCTCCACAAGGATGACACTGAGGAGCTGTGACATCTCTCTGCTTGGTGGCATTGATGCTCACTCGTGATGGGACTGAGAAGGGCTGGGTCACTGGCAGCCACTTTGTAGTTCTCCCCTGGCTTGGGACAGTTGGAGTTCTGTGATTGACTGATAAACAAGAGTTCATCAGGCAGGGCCGGGGGAAACCGGCATGCCAGCTTCGCCCGGGTCCAGGGTCTTGGTAACATAGCACAGCCAAGATCCTACTGGGAGACACAGAGGCCTCACGAATGTTCTCCCTGATACCCATAAAGGGATAGGCATGCTTGAGGCCTGACAGGTGGGGTCCCCGGCATGGTGCTGTGGGGAGAGGTAGGCTGGGTCTTGGCATTCCACCCGGCACACACCTGGGGCTCCTGTTTTGGCTCTGCCTGGGATGGTGTCATCATCATTTTTTCCGAATGAGCACTAACTGCCTCCGAGAAGCAGGGCCAGCTCCAGGCTCTGGCCTTCTCCCTCACGTGGCTTACCCCCCCCCCTTTTTTTTTTTTTCTTCTCTTAATGAGTGATGAGCCAGGTAAAAGGACGGTGGTGCCCTTAGAAGGTCAAGGCGTTGCCCGAGCCCTGACTCAACAACTTGGTCCCCAAGCAGGCACCTTGCTTGTTAACAGCGTCCCAGGTGCCACCCCTTCTGGTAGGGTGGACCCCTGCCCCCCACCCTTCGTGTTTGGGAGGCTGACTCAGCGGTGAGGTCACCCTTGGCTTGGGGCTCAGACAAGCACCTTCTTGTCTGGCCTGCTGGGTTCCCACTGGCACCCAGCTCCACCTGGGCTGGCACCCTGCACATGTGGTCAGTGAGCAGAGGCAGGTACCTGCCCGTCTGCTGGCCTGGTTTCCTTTCCACGTGTTCTTAACCCATCCCTGGAGTCCAGAGACTGATATTTGGCCAGCCTGTGTGTGGGCACACCTTGCTGAGAGAAGGAAATCTTACATTCCCAGGGATCGGGGGTCTGGAAGATTCTCAGAAAGGGGATGCTTGGGTGAGCTTTGAATAGCACACTAGACGCCACTAAATATGGAGAGGTCTGTCAGTCACAGGGAACGTCCAGGGAGCAACAGCAAGAGACTGAGGCGGAACGGACAGTAGGGCTGGGTGGTAGAAATCTCTGAAGCATATCCCAGACCTCAGACCAGAATGTTGGCGCCCTAAGAGGGCTTGGATCGGAGTGGTGTAGCCAGGCTTCATCTTTAGGATCTCACTGCCGACCACAGGGTTGGAAAGCTGGACAGAGGAGTGAAGGCAGATGTAGGGAGCCATGACAGTCCTCCGGGGCAAGAGGAAAGTTCTGGACTGTGGCAGTGCGAGGGACTGAGCATCAAAGATGGCTTCAGCAAACTCAGGGCCTGAGCCACAGAAAAGACCTTCCTTAGCTGACAGTGTTCTCTGCCCTATTTCTGACCCCAATGTCCCTTCCTAAGATTCCCGACAGACCAGAGTGTCACCCCTTAGATACTACAACCCAACGTGTGGCCAACCGGCCCAGAGGACCACAGAGACCTTGTGCTTCAGCTTCTCTGTGTGAGGCTGTTTCTGATCCAGGACTTTTCCACAGCACCCCAGCTCTGGATGTTCTCCAGAGCATCATGGGAGTGGACCTGGTGTCAGGTCCAGGGCACCCCGCTTCCACAGTGAGCCTTGGCAGGTTCCCAGACTCTCTGTGCCACCAGCTCTTTCTTGTTATGTCAGGAGAGACTTAATGAGGTTGAGGCAGCCTGCACTTGAGGACCCAGTGCTGTGTTATGGTAGTGACCAAAAGCCCTTGCTTTTCTTGCCTGCCAGTCCCCTGGCTGCTGGAGGATAGGTAACCTTGGTTACAGGGCTCCACTCTCAGCTACGTTCAGGTATCTGTCCCACAGTGGCCTTCTCCATGTGGACCAGCTCCATGTGACAGGTCACTGAGTTCTGATCTCTTTGGCACTTTACGCCTTTGGTTAGGTCATTCCTGAGGGGTTGGGGTCAAGGCAGGCTGTGGTCCCTGCTCATCAGTACTGATAGCACCCCACAAGGCTGAAACTTCCCCTCCGCAGGAAGTGAGTCCCTGGGCACACTGTGGCCACTAATTAGGGTGCCCACTAATGTCACTCCCTGTCTGTAGACCGGTGTCCCAGCTCTATTTCCAAGGATCTAGGGCCCATGTGTGAATGAATGGAGACACTAGGGAGCATGGAGCCTGGACTGTCAAGGTGCCCCTGGAGAGGATCTTGAGAAAAACCTCACTGGTATAGACTGTGGGCATCCTGCAGGATGTTCGCTTTCTTCTGAGACTCGAGGCAGGGAGCCAGGGAGCCAGGGAGCAGGAAGGCTCTGCTCTGTCTCCGTTAGCCTGTAAGACCCCTGGACCACAGGGAACTTGAGCTGAGAAGGACTTTAACCTTCTCTCGGCCTCTCTTCCCTTTTCCCTTCCTTCTTTCTTGAGGCAGGGTCTCCTGTAGCCTTGACCTCAAACTTGTACGGAGGCTGGCCTTGAACTTGTGCCCACCTTCCCAGTGCACAGTACCCGATATATGTGGTGCTGAGTTGGAACCCAGGGCTCTGCGTGCGCTGGGCAAACACTCTACCAACTGAGCTACAGCCCAGCCTCTTTTTTTCTTCTTCCCCTCCCCCTCCCCTCCCCTCCCCTCTCCTCCCCTCCTCTCCCCTCCTCTCTCCTTTCTTCCCTTCCCTTTTCTCCCTCATGCCCGTACTAAATTTATACTAGACACAGCTTCTACCATTGAGCCACACGGTCTCAGCCTGGATCTTCTATTTTTAAGGGAGTCAAATGAATGAGCAAACAAACAAATTGACACACTAACTCACAAAAGAAGGATAAGCTCTGTGACCATGTGACCCACAAGCCCCTGGGACCTTTACAAAGCCTGGTCCGGAAAAGAAACCCAACAGCATCAGCGGGCATCACCGCCTCACTGTGGTAACGATCACAACAGTGTGCCCTTCGGAAGGTAACACATTTCCTTCCCCTTAGCAAACAGGGCTCCGGGAGTCTCCTCTCTCCAGGTCTGTCTCACACATAGAGGCTGGGGGCCTGGCTCAGTGGATAGAGTGCTTGCCTGGAATGCAAAAGAGCCTAGACTTGATCCCCAGCACGGTCAAAATAAGACAAAATAAAATAAGATAGAATGATTTAAAAAGCTAACAACACAAAAGCAAACAAGGTCAAAATAAGACAAAATAAAATAAGATAGAATGATTTAAAAAGCTAACAACACAAAAGCAAACAAACACCTCCCTCACCTATGGGTTGAGCACTGTGCAAGACTCTCTCCTTTCCTTCTTCCTTCCTTCCCTACCTCCCTTCCTCCCTCCTTCCCTCCCTCCCTCCCTCCTTCCCTCCCTCCTTCCCTCCCTCTTTCCCTCTCTCCTTCCCTCCCTCTTTCCCTTTTCCCTCTCTCCTTCCCTCCTTCCTTCCTTTCTCCCTCCTTCCCTCCCCTGTCATCAGGGAAATGTGAGGATGAATGAGGGGCCCGGTACCAAGTACAGGTCAAGATGCTGTGTTCAACATGGTCATGAAAAACCCTAGAGATTCCAAGTGTCAATTCCAGGCACATGGGCAGCGTCTGTGGGACGGGAGGGGTGAAGCAAGGTGGATGGATAGAGACGGGGAGGCTGTTGCAACCCTGCAGGCCCACACCTCCCTGCCCAGACTGCCAAACCAGTAGAAGGAATTGGGAAACAATTCCTGTGTGGGGCTGGGGTGAGAAGACGGAGGGACATCCCTTCCTCTTAGTCACAGGATTTAACTTTCAGAACATCTTTCAAGCATTAGTCATGCCCGAGATAATCCTGACTTTCCTAGCAGCCAGGACAACTGAGGCAGGAAGCCAGGGAAGCAGGCAGGTACCGACCTCAGACTACCCACTGCCAACCTCCTCCCAGGGCTGAGATGCCAGCAGGCCTGGCTCATTTGTGCCCTGGATCTCTGGGGTTCGGGTAAATCACATCATGGTTAAATCTTAGCTCTATTGCTGTGTGACCTTGGAGAGATCACATTCCCTCACCAGACTCCAGTCTCCTTGTCCTAAGCTGGGAGATGGAATGAGCTTGTATGTGTGCATAAGGATCAGATGCATAGATAATGTTCATAAACCATTCGGTAGGGAAACAACTTAGTGGACAAAAGCGCTTTCTGCACGAGCCTGATGACTTGAGTTCAGATCCCCAGGGCCCATGTGAAAGCTGGATGTTGGGACCCTTGTCCATAATCCCAGCATTCCCTCGGTGCGATGGGATGCAGATGCTCAGGAGCATCTCCTGGAAGCATAGATGCCAGATAGCCTGGAGTATTCAGCACGGAATCAAACAAGAAAGATTCTACCTTAAAAACAAGGTCGAAGGTGGGAGCCAGCCTGGGGTTGTCCTCTGCATGCTACTCCACCATGCCTTCATATACAAACATAAATGAAAACAAAGAAGTGTGCTAAAAAAAAAAAAACAAAAACAAAATCAAAAACAAAAACCAGCGTTTGCAACAGGCAGCCAATAAGACTGTTGCCTCCTTTCTAGGTATACAAGGAAGCCATGCGAGCCTGGCTCTGCCCTTCAGGGTTGCTGAGGTAGCTGGGACAAAGTTACACCCATGCGATAGACAATTAGATTCACTCACAGACAATATCACATAACATGTCAAGATTCTGCCCTGCCCCTGGGAACATAGTTTTATACCCCACACCCCTGCGGTTTCCTGAGGTAACTTGTTAGCTAGGCTCTGCCTATATGGGGCCTCTGGACACTTCATTAAGCATACTGGCTCTTACTGAGGGTCTTTGACCAGGAGGTCCCCTCTGCCAGGACCCTGTTCTTACTGCCACCCTGGACCTCCTGGCATCTGGGAGCCAGGCATATGGGTCACCATAGCTACTCTCCGAGTTAGACTGGAGAAGCCCAACGTAATGTTTGCACCACCTCAGATACATTCTACTACCCTGGAAAATATCGGGGAAACTCTCCAGGCAAGAATGAATTTGATTTACTTTAATTAAAGGGGGCGGGGCAGTGAGTTGGCTCAGTGGGAAAGGGGCTTGCTGCTAAGCCTGACAATCTATCTGAGTTTGAAAGAGGGAATCAAACTCCTCCAAGTTGTCTTTTGACCTTCTCGTGTACACTGTGGCCCATCTATGCATTCACACGAGTGCACACACACAAACTTTATCAAATGTAATCAGAATTTTAAAAGACAGCCTCCTGGCCCTTTGGTGGGCAGGGAGAGGAAGGAGGTGTTCAAGAACTTGAAGCCGGTTCCCAGCGTCTCTATGGTCTCAGCTTCAAGGAGCCTGGCCCTGTTTCCCTCTCTCAGAAGGAGCTGATGCCCCCGCTGTGTGCTGCCCTCAGTGTTTGGGGCTCTTGGAGCCTGGTCATTTCTTTGCAGTTACTGGGTCATGTGCCATCCGGGCCCCATGGACCGAGGCTGTATCCATGGTAACTCCTCCTTTGCCCAGTCTTGCCTGGAAAGTTGACAGCTTGTAGTGCGTGGATGTCAGCGCAGACGTGAACTAGGTCACAACCTCTAGTCCGTCCCTTAGTTTTCTACTCCGTGATGACTCTCCCTGCACATTCGGTGAAAGGCACTCATGTCCAGCCCTCTGTTCGGTGGCCATCAAATAACTCTCACCATGGTGATGACACCACACCACAGCCAAATAGCACCTCCAAATCTCCCTCCTGTCATTTGTGGTCTGTCTCCACCCTTGGATGGCTTCTAAGCTGATACTGTCCCAAAAGTTTCCCTTTCCTGGAATTCATGTAAATAAATCCCCACAACCTGTGTCTTGGAATCTTTTTCCCTTAACATGATGGTTTTGAGGTGGACCCACACATGAGCACCTGCCTTTTTTTTTCTCTTTCTGATGCCCAGTGGCCTCCCATTGTCACATTGTATCTGATTTTGTTTGTCAACATTGTTCCGAGTTGTATCAACCTATTGATATATGGCCAGGGCTGTGGGTTTGTACAAACTCCCGTGGGATATGTTTTCAGTTCCCTCTGGTAGAGATGTGGGAAGCATCCCTAATTCTCAAAGCCCCCCCCCCCCAATCTCAGAATCTGAAACTTGAGACAGCTACTATGATGGTGCTGTTAAGTGGAAAATTCCACTTGGGTGATGGGTCTCGGTCTAAACAAAGGCTCACCAAAACCTTGGCAGGAAGTTAGCTCGGGTTGATGTGGAAGGTGAATGCCAAATGTGAGGGACCTGTGGCTGAGTCTGGTCCTCTGCCAGAGATGTCTCCCTAGGAGCACGCAAGCACTTTAAAAAGTAAATCTCAAAACCCTTGAGGTTCTGAGCATTTCAGAGGCGGGGTGTCCACTTGCATTAGGAAGAGTTAGGGGAGGTCCACCTGGTTCTCTTGTCTTTCTGAGTGGCAGTGGCATTTCCCATTCACAGCGGGAAGGTCGCCTGCCTCCCTCTCTCCGTCTGGCCCATTGCTTGGTGTGGTTGGCTCCATTCTGGTTTTTGTCTTAGCCATTCTGACAGCTCTGTGCGTGGAAAGGCAGATGACAGACATTCCTGCCTCGGCTTGGAATTCTCCATGAAAAGTGGTGCCAGCTGTAAGTTCTCGTGGACACCCTTTACTGGGTGAGGAACTTAGTTCCCTGAGCTCCTGGTGTGTGGAGACCGAGGGGATGTTGGGTTTGTTGGGTCATCTCTTCTTTTTCTTTTCTTTTCTTTTCTTTTCTTTTCTTTTCTTTTCTTTTCTTTTCTTTTCTTTTCTTTTCTTTTCTTTTCTTTTCTTTTCTCTTTCTTTCTTTCTTTCTTCCTTCCTTCCTTCCTTCCTTCCTTCCTTCCTTCCTTTCTTTCTTCCTTTTGTTTGTTTTGGTGAGGTTATTTTTGTGACTTTCCCCTTTAGCTGATAATGTGCCAGGGTTTTTACCAATGATTTTATAGTGTTTTAAAAATATTTATTTACTGAATTTTTAAAAAGATTTATTTATTTATTTATTTATTTATTTATTTATTTATTTATTTATTATAAGTACGCTGTAGCTATCTTCAGACACACCAGAAGAGGGCATCAGATCTCATTACAGATGGTTGTAAGCCACCATACAGTTGCTGGGATTTGAACTCATGTCCTCTGGAAGAGCAGTCAGTACTCTTAGCCTCTGAGACATCTCTCTAGCCCCTTATCTTTTGAATTTTATGTGGATGGATGGATAGATGCTTGAGTGTGTGTATATGTACCGCGTGCAAAGACAGTTGTGAGCTGCCATGTGGGGGCTGGGAACTGAACCTGTAACCTCTGGTTCCAGCCATTGATCTCCTGAGCCATCTCTCTGACACATAGACCCAGACACACATATACATACATGCATACACACATACTGTGAGCCCCCACATCACATCAAGTTAATTAACAAGTTGTCTTCTGTCCCTTTTCTCCTATTGATTCTGAGACAAGGTGCTCTGCCTCCTGAGTGCTGGAATTACAGACACATGCCACCATGCTCAACCCCTGTGTCCTCATGTCCATTCTACTATCGTGTGTTTATTTGCTTATTTGTTTCTTTGAGCCAAGGTTTCTGTCTGAAACTCTGTAGACCAGGCTGGCCTCAAACTCAGAAATCTGCCTGCCTCTGCCTCCCAAATGCTGGGATTAAAGGCGTGTGCCACCAACGCCTGGCTGCAGTATAGTTATCATCACCATGATTTCTGGTAGTACTTATGCGTAGAAGTGCTTTGCCAGCATGTATGTGCACACATGTGTGGCTGTACACCCAGAGTAGCCAGAAGAAGGTACTGGATTTCCTGGAGTTACAGACATGTAACTGGGAATTGAACCTGGGTCTTCCTGAAGAGCAGCCAGTGCTCTTAAGTATTGAGCCATCTTTCCAGCCTCTGTTATAATTATATCTCTCAGAATCTGATTTGGGTCTTGTTTATATATTCCATTCTCTACATAACTTGTTCAATCTTGCCAGGCAGTGGTGGTGCACATCCATAATCCTAACACTTAGTGGGCAGAGACGGGAGAAACGTGAGTTCAGGCTAGCTTGAGAAACATAATGAGGCCCTGTTTCAAAAAATAAAACCAAAATTAGACAACAAAACAAACACACACACACACACACACACACACACACACACACATGCATGCACACATTTAATCTTTCCTCTAGCTTTTAAAGATATTGATATAGTTATAATAATTGAAATATTCACAGGCTGCTGTCACATCTATGTTGGCTAACTGCTGCTGCATTATGCAAGCCTGGGAATGACCGGCCTGTGAATTTTGTCTCTTTAGATGCTAAAAGCTTTATCTTCCCAAACCTTGGTCCATTTTCTGCTGCTACAATAAGACCCCTGAGGCTAGGTTCTTCTTAATGAAGAAGAGGGTTATTCGGCTTATGATGCTGGTGACTGGAAGTTCCAAATAGTATGGCGCTCACATCCTGGTACATAGTCCCCTGGGTGTGCCACACCGTGGGGAAGATGCGCTAAGGGAACCTGCTCTCTGCAGAAGGGGTGCACGTGAACAAGCAGCAAGAAAGCCTCGAGGGAGTGGCTACCTTTCCTCCCCTCTCCCACCTGCTCTTGGAGGACTCTCGCCAAGTTTCCAGTGCATCTTATAGCTGCCACACTGGAGACCAAACATCCAGGGTGGGAATCCTGGGGGACACACAAACCTCATCATACAATTCTGGTCTCCCACCCCCAGCTCTGGACATGGTTAACCTGCACAGAAAGAAACAGAGTCAGTTTGACCATTTTCTTGTGTGTGTGCATGGGGGTGGGGGGCTGGGGAGCTGGGCGCTGGTCTCTTGTAGCCCAGGCTAGCGTCACACTCACTCTGTAGCTGAAGTGGGACTTGAACTCCTGATCCTCTTGCCTCCGCCTCCCAAGCACTGGGATTACAAGTGTGCACTGCCAAACCTGGTTTATTCCATGTCGAAGACTGACCCCAGGGCCTCGAGCAGGCTTGGCAAGCGCTCTAAGGAGCAACATCTTCAGACATCGTGATCTAGTTCCCTGTTCCTGCAGAATGGAAGCCAAGGGAAAGGGCAACAAGAACCTTGCTCCTTTCATGTACCAACCACAACATATTACTTCCATTACTGCTCACGGTAATTACATTAGGATGTGGTTGTCTGTTATGCTTGTATTCATGTATATTGTATGTATCGTAAAATTACGTTAAATTATAACTCACTTTGACTGTTTGCCAGGCTCTGTGTAAGTGCTTTAGAAATGGTCCTCATTCAATACCTTCAAGAAGAGAATGCCAGAACTCACTTGAGGTGAGGCTGGAGCAATGGCCCAGTTGTTAGTGCACTGGCTGCTCTTGCAGGGGACCAAAATTCAATTCCCAGCACTCGCGGAGTGGCTTACAACCATCCAAACTCCAGATCCAAGGGCTCCCATGCCCTCTCCTGACCTGTTGTGAGCACTAGGCATGCAGATGGTGCACAGACACATATACATGAAACGATAAAACATCTAAAACGAACAAATCCATTGGATGGAGAAAGTGCCACTCTACCCAGTCATTGGCCAGTCTGAAATGACAGACTCGAATAGAACCAACCTCAAGGTTACCATGGATATCAAGGACACGTCTTAGCCTGAGATATTATGGCCACCCGTGTTTGTGGATGATGTTTGTCACTGAGAAATGTCTTCTCATTCATTGGCAGCCAGTGGCTTGTGTTCAGGAGTCTCAGAAGACGAGGGAAGCCCAGAGAGTCCCCGCTGCTACTGATTTCTAGCCCTGAGACAGTGGTTCAGCAAGGGCTCTTTGGACACCATCTTAACTGTGGTTTTTGAAGGAAACCGGACTTTGGATGCACACTGAGATCTAGACTGTATGGAGCCCTTTACCGGAGCTCTGCTTGACGCCACCATGACTGAAATCCCTCCCCCATTCTTGCTCTGGGGTATCTTCTCCCTCGTGGCCATAGGTCAACAAATGTGACACCATTGGATCTCAAGCTTGTCACGGTGGCCTCAGGTGAGCTTCAACTTCAAGTTGTCCTTCAAGAAGCCTGGCTCCAAGTCACCTCCACTTAGCTTTGCATAGGGAATGCCGGAGAGGTAGGCAGAGCCCAGGCTGGCCCGCCATATTCAAACGGGCCATTAGAAGCTGCAGTTCTAGCAAAATCTCCCCCCTTCCCTTCCCCCCTCTCCCCCATTTCCCTTTCTTCTCTTCTCGTGCCCCCTCCCCTCCCCATCCTCCCACTTCCCTTCCTTCCCTTTCTGACTGGGCCTGGCTATGTAGCCCAGGCTCTGAACTCACAGTCCTCCTGCCCCAGGCACACAGCCCACTACCGACCAGCTCCGTCTTCCGTTCCCATTGCATCTCGTTACGCAGCAGGAAACGTGGCTGCCCAGGTGCTCCCTGGGGCTGTCCATCTCCGTGTCTTTGGTCTGAAGGCATTCTCAGTGGAATGTCTTGGATCAGTGACAGCCTGGTTCTGGCTTCCTTTAACAGGTCTCTAATGGTTCTGCTGCCCTATGGGTTTCTAATGGAGTGTGAGCCCTGAATTTCCTGGTGACCTTTATTTAACCCAAGGCTTGGCTGAATCGCTCTAGTCAACTGAGGTAGGTGGTAATGGAGCATGAAGTGGCTAAGTGTGTGGTTGGCCCTTGTTTAAAGTGACTCTCTTTCTAAGGGAGGGGTTGCCTACACCACCCAGCACCTAGACAGCCTGGCTTAGCTGCATTTAGAGTTCCCGCTGCGGGCCACCACTCTTCCCCAGAGACCTGTTTGCACCTGTCTCCTAAGACTGTCGATGATTCCGGAGGAGCTCTCCCAGATTCTGGGGGGTTCCGGCGAACCTCCATACCCCCGAGAGCTGCCCTGGAGGGGAGGTCTTCATAGGTCTTGTCTTGCTCAGAGCTCACATTGCCCCATTTCACAGACCAGAACACTAAGGTTGTGAGCAGAGTGGGAGCTAACCTAGATAGGGATCTACAGTGCCAGGACAAGTGAGCTCTGCTGCTTCTGGAGTCTTTCTGCCTGGCCCTGGTCAGTTCTGGGGCTGACAGCCTAGAACATTTCCTGTACTGTGATTGGCACCGTTGTATGCAGATCCCACGCTGTCTCACATCATCAGCATCTGGAATCCCAAATGTCTCTGGTAACCTGGGCTGAGCACCACAGGGCACAAGACAGGAGCCAGAGATGCTTAGGGATGCCCACCTTGCTTTCCCTTCCCCACCCTCCCTGTCTCCTTCCTTCTGTGCACCCAGGGGATGGCATGGGATACTTAAGTTTCAAGAAACTATATAGAGGACAGGGAACCGTTTCTATCTTCATCCCCCTAATTCAGATTTTTGTAGAGAGACACTTGAATGTCTTAAAGAAAGCAAAAGGGTAGAAATGGCTCAAACTTGGCATTCATGAAAGACAGCATAGCATTGGAAGCTTCCGCAGAAGATGTAGCTCTCCCCCACTCACCCTCCTCCCACTCACCCTGCTCCTCACTCATCCTCTTCCCCACTCATCCTCCTCACTCACTCTCCTCCACACTCATCCTCCTCCCCATTCACCCTCTTCTTCACTCACTCTCCTCCATGCTCACCCTTCTCTCCACTTGCGCTCTTCCCCGCTCATCTTCCTCCCCATTCACTCCTCCTCCACACTCACCATTCGTCCCCTTCCCTGCTCACCCCTCCTCACTCCCCCTCACTGCTCCCCCTCCTTCTCTTCCTCCTCCCCACTATCCTCCTCTTCCCTTTGCTTTATATATTCCCAGAGCTGTCAGTCCTGATATCCATATTTCTAGGAGCAATTGGCCGACATTCTTGATGCTTGATATAAGGTCAGATAACAGTCACTGCTGGCCAAGGCCTGCCCACTAGACATATATTTTTTGTAAGAGAAAGGGTACCTGGTTTGGGGACCTGCATCTTCTGCCCCAGAAGTTAAAGGATGTGGATTGTCACAGCTGTGGGTTCCTTATTCTCTGGCAACATCCCGAGTCCCGCTGACATTCCCCGAGGGACCACCTGGCAGCCCCACGGGTGCCATGCCTTGGGGAGGTGAATTCTGAGTTCAGCCAGACACAGGCTGGCCTGCTGTGGTAAGACTGCCCCATGACTTGTACTGAAGTATTTTAAGTCACAGAAACTAACCCGTGCTAGAGCTCGTCAGATCTCAGCGTCAGATAGACTGACTCCAGATGTATTTGGGGACTCAGGGCCTTTGGTCCAAACCATAGCCAGGGATGATAGTGTCGCAGCTCCAAATTAGTTAAAGTGGCACCATTTCATGGTGTTTGCTCAAAGCCACCGGTTCACACCGGTCAGCTCCGGGCTCTGTGTCCTCTTGCTGTGACCATGTTGAGCAGGGATTTTTCTCACTGACTGGGGGGGTGGGGGGTGGTGAAGCCTGGGGCTTTGGGGCGTAGCTCTCATCGGCCACCTTCCCACTTTCTACCCCACCAGCTCTTCCTCCGTTGGAACCTCCTATCCGCTCTGCCTGCTTCCCACTAGCTGAAATCTCCATTGCAGTCTTGCCTTCTCAGTGCTGGGACCCGAACTCAGGGTCTCGCACTCACACATGCTAGGCAAGTGCTGGGCACTGAGACCCAGCCCCGGCCTCTACCTCTGTCCTCAGACCTCAGCGTAGCACCAATCCCAACGGCTTTATTCTTGGTTTATGGACACACTTGACTTGAGAGTGCGAAAGTGCACTGTCTACCAGACTGCAGCAATCCCACCACCCCCGTGTTGTGTACACATATGTACGTGTGCCACCGCGTATGTGTGCATACATGGCAGACCTGTAAATACGAGCATGCGCGTTACTCCAGTGTGCTGCCTGACACATAGGAACCTTTTGCTAAGTCCTTGGGGTTGGAGGGTGCAGCGTTTTGCATTCTCCGGGTTCCTTTCCACAACGGTGACTTCACAAGAGAAACTCGCCCCGAGACTCGGCTTGCATGGGTCAAGCCTCAGCGGCCAGAGAGCGGCAGCGTCAGACAGGAGTTGAACTTGGCTGGGCTTGTGATTCAGCCAGGGACCTTTGCCCTTCTCTGGGTTGCCAGCCCCCCCTCCCTGCCCCACTGCTCCCCCCCCCCCAAGCTCGGCAGATTAAACAGAAGCAGAAAGTTCAAAGGAAATTGACCTCAAGGCGGTGTTTACCAAAAGATGATGTCACCTCTACTGTGGAGAAAGGCTTTGCTGACAGGGGCTGAAAGAGATGCCTTTGCTATGAATGAGCTGAGCCACCAAGCCAGGACGGGTTCAGCACGCAGTTCTCACTTTATAAGGAATAAGGACTTCACTGGCCCCCTCTGGCGTGCCTCGTGTCATGCTCAGTCCTGGGACAGGATAAGTGGGGCGAGCCATGGCCGGATGCTGGGCTTAGCCTGTTGCATGTCCACCCCTCCCTGCCCCTCCTGGAACATGCTCTGTCCTGCACAGAGCCTGCCTCTCCAGTGTCACTAGGCCCAGTACTATACCAGGGCTTTATTAACAGCACCCACCCAAACACCAGTGGACCTGGCTGCGGGCTGCTACAGGGGACACCTGGCCCCTGCAAGATCCTAGTGCCCAAGACTGTCATCCAGGTCCCCAGCCCCCCACCCCAAGCCTCAGTCACCACTAGCCCCTAGCCAGCGCTCTTTTTCTTCTGTCCCTCCCTGTCTTCGTCATTTGCCTTTGAAGGGCTGAGGGAACCTAACCGCAGCTGGCTATGCCCTCTGTGGAAACACAGACTTGAGTGAGGGCCTCCCTGTTCTGCACTGCTTGACCGCCTGTAAAAGCTGTGAAGGGGCTTACAAGGCTGCTTAGTGGGAGGCTCTGCCTGGCCCTGGCTGGACCTTCCAGTCTGTGCCTGCTGTCTGTCCTGTCCTGTCTCTTCTTTCCAGCACCCCTAACTATGAGTCACTAATGCGAGAATGTCAACCCCTGTGGACTGGCTATTCTTGCACATCAACCCCGACCCACAGCCCGGGCTGTGCGTGGATTCTGACAGTGCGCCCTGTGCAACCTGCCTGACCTCCTTACCGTTTCTCACAGCAGCGTCTGGAAGCGGACTCTTGACCCACCCAGTTCAGAGCTTAGAGGGGACTCTGATGGTTTTCAAGGGACAGGAATGTGTACCCCCATAGCCCTACAGCCATCTGAAGGTGTGCCGGGTTCACCGTGACCCCAGCCTGCCAGAGACTCTCCTGTGGGGGAGAAGGTCTATAAGGGGGAGCCTTGGAAATGTGAGAGGGGGATTGAGATCACCTCAAGAATTCTTCGCAGCCTCCCTAAAGTGACAGTAATAGCTGAGTGACATCATATGGCGGGTCTGTCATGTATGTTCTGTTCACAGAACTGGATAGGGTCTCTGCTGTGCTTATGAAGGGAAAGGAACGTGGCTGGCAGGAGGCTGAGCCCACCCTGACCCTGGCAGTAACTTGCTGTGTGCCCTTGGGCGAGTTGCTTGCCCCCTCTGAGTCTCAGGTTTCCCATGTATGGAACATAGACAGTTGGACTGGACATCTATTCCTTCCAGCTCTGAAACTCAGTGACCCCACAGTCCTGGTACCCAGTGCTCAGGGGACCTATGGAGGAATGTGGGGGAGGAGAGGGTTCGGTTGGTGCCGGTACAAGAATCCAGTGAAGGGCAACTCTCTTAGCACCAGCTAAAACTTGCCAAGAGGCACCAGATGGAAAGTAACTGGGGCGTGTTCATCAGAGCCGCTGCCGGGTGTCTGTGAAGACAGCAGACTGGTCTCGGTATCAGGATGGCAGCCCGGGCATTCATTCACCAGATTCTTCCGTCTGTTCATTCACTTGTGTCTTGGTTTCTGCTTCCAATGTTCATTCTTTCATGGCGAGGCGTGGTGCTTGGGAGTGTAAACCCCGAAGCTTGGGTTTAAATCTTGGCTCTGCCCCTTTTTTGCTGTGAGTTCTCAGCAAGTATGTGCCTGGTGGGCCATTCATTGTCAGGTGCTAGCAGCAGAACACGACAGATACAAAGTGATATATATGTGTTCCTTCTTATTTGCTATGCCACTGTTCAGAGAGAGCTGGGGTACTGGTTACTTTTGTTAATTAGTGCTGGTTTGTGCCAGTTCGACACAAACAGGAGTCACAATGGGAAGAGGAACCTCGACTGAGGAATTGCTTCCTGATATTGACCTGTGGCATGTCTGTGGCATGGGGCCATTTTGGTTGATGTGAGCGTGCCCAGCCCGCTGTGGGCAATGAATGTCATCTTTGGGCAGGCGGACCCAGCTTCTATAAGAAAGTAGGGTGAACAAGCAAGACAGTGGGGAGCAAAGAAGTAAGCAGCTCCCCTCCACAGTCCTTTGCCTCGAGCTCCTACCCTGGCCTCCCCAACGATGGACTGGACCCTGTAAGCTAAGATTAACCCTTTGCTCTCCAAGTCGGTTTTGGTCAATGTGTTGCTCCCAGCAACAGAAAGCTAACTAGGACAGCCAGTCACATGGAGTGGCAGGTGCTGTGCTGGGGAACGACAGGGACCTGAAAAGTGACCCCAGCCTTGAGTTGGGGACAAAAGGCTAAGCCAGTGGTCACCATGGTGGTGTAGGCACGCAGATACAGGCTGGTATACCTGGGGAGGCTTCCTGGCAGAGGCTCCACTTGGTCTGAGCCCCATAAGCTCAGAGGCAGGATAAGGATGGATTAGCAGGAGCTTTTAACTGCTCGTACAGAGGCTTGGTGTGGCTTGTTAAAGGCAGGACCCAAGGAGCTGAAAGGGTCTGCAGCCCCATAGGAGGAACAACAATATGAACCAACCAGTACCCCCAGAGCTCCCAGGGACTAAACCACCAACCAAAGAGTACACAAGGAGGGACTCAAGTCGAATATGTAGCAGAGGATGGCCTTGTGGGACATCAATGAGAGGCGAGGCATTTGGCTTTGGGAAGGCTTGATGCCCCAGTGTAGGGGAATGCCAGGACAGGGAAGCAGAAATGGGTGGGTTAGTGAGTAGGGGGAGGGGAGATGGGATGGGGGGTTTCAGAGGGGAAATGAGATATGGGGATAAAATTTGAAATGTAAATAAAGAAAATATCTAATAAAAAAATAAAAGGCAGGGCAGGTGGTAGACCAAGGGGGAGGAGCAGAGCGTGGACTATGCTGGACATGCCAGGGCTGATAAAGAGGTGGCAGTGTCCACTGGATTCTAGGACACGCTTGAATCAACACGAAAGTTGCCACCACAGAGACATGTGCTCATCGCTGAGCCATGAGCTCCACCGCCACACAGATTCTCCATGTACGTGATAGGTCACACAAAACAGAAAGCTGAGAGCCAGGAACGGAGGAGGTGTCTAAGAACTTGCTATCTTTCCTTTGTCACTGCTGACTCTTCCTACGTGTCCCTGGGTCGCTCGCTGTACTGCCCCACCTTTTGGTGGCTTGGCTGTGTACTCAGAGAGCTTCATTTTTGTTTTACAGTCACTTTATGTGTTTATTTATATATGTGCATGTGGGTGTACATAGACCAAGGCATGCTTGTGGTGGTCAGAGAGCAACTTGTGAGAGTTGGTTCTCGCCTCCCGTCCCATCATGTGTTCCTAGAGATTGAACTCACGTCATCAGACTTGATGGCACATACATTTACCCCTGTTTAAGCCATCTCTCTGACCCTGACCTTTTTGGAAACTGAGGGAGACGCCAGAGGTGACATGGAAGGCTACAGGACGGAGCCCTCAGCTCAGAGTAATCTTTCGAGCAGGGAATGAAGGTGGGCTGAGAACACGCTCTGGCTCAGGGAGTCACTCTGGGTCACAAAGAGGAGATCCAGGAGTGGGAGACACCCAGGGGATGGGTGACATACAAGCCTACTTCTTACCCAAGCCATTACTATCTGCTCCTTCCAGTGCAGGTGACATACTGCACTGGCCTGGAGTCCCTTGTGACACATGGCTGTCTCAAAAGATATGAAGACTCCAGGTCACTGTAGGAGACACCCTGGCCACCACTCAGCAGCCTTGGGACTCAGGGACAGGGTGTACAAGGTCCTGCTTTACATTCCTTAGCTAGAACAGTCACGTCTCCTCATCCCGCTCCAGAATCAGGGCCCTGATTTTGGTCTTTGAAACGGCTGGGGGCTCGTTTTACGGCACTGCCTGTGACTGTCCCCTGTATTCTTGAAGTGACCATCCTTGCAGGTGGACAGGGTGTTCACCGTGACATTGAGGTCCAGCTGGGTGATGCTGTTTAATCTTTGGCTTCCACCTGTGTCATCAATGACGAGCGTGGAGATTTCCAGAGTGCGCTATGGCTTCATTAGCTTCTCCCTTCGGGTGTGTCGTCTTTACTCT
The DNA here is from genome assembly GCF_900095145.1 of Mus pahari. NCBI lineage: Eukaryota > Metazoa > Chordata > Mammalia > Rodentia > Muridae > Mus > Mus pahari. Next base: position 90,477,428 of record NC_034595.1, read on the forward strand.
CACATGGAGCTCGTCTGTGAGGCTCAGATGCATCAGGAGTGTCTCTGCTCACTGACCCCTTTCTCCCTGATAAATGTCCCTACTAGTCTCTGATAATTGCTCTGAGGTCGAGGAGACATCAGTACAGTCGCTCTAGCTTTCTTTTCCTGTTTTGTTCACATCAGGCATTTGTCCATTTAACTTTTCTATGTCTTTATATTTAGAATAATTTTCTTGGGGCGGGCAAGATGGCTCAGTGGTTAAGAGCACTTGTTGGTTTTTTGGATTTTGTTTGTTTGTTTGTTTTGTTTGTTTGTTTTGTTTTGTTTTCGGTTTTTGAGACAGGGTTTCTCTGTGTAGCCCTGGCTGTCCTGGAACTCACTCTGTAGACCAGGCTGGCCTCGAACTCAGAAATCTGCCTGTCTCTGCCTCCCAAGTGCTGGGATTAAAGGCGTGTGCCACCATTGCCCCGCACACTTATTGTTCTTGTAGAGGACCTGGGTTCAGGCTCTAGTGCCCACACTGGCTCACAACTATCTGTACTTCCAGTTCAAAGTCATCTAACACCTTCTGACCTCCTTAGGGACCAGGCACACACATGGTACACAGATATACATGCAGGCAAAACATTTATATGCATAAAATGAGTAAATTTAAAGAAAATTAAATTTTTCTTAGCCTTAGGATTTATTTTTGAGACAACTCGAACTAGCCTAGAACTCTTTGTGATCCCCCTGCTTCAGCATCCCACATCCTAGGATTACAGGTATGAGCCACACCTGATAGTTCTCTTACAAACTGTACAAGTAGGTTCCCCCCCCCCTTTAATTCAGTCTAATAAACTCTACCTTTAAATAGGACTGTGCATACAATTTACAGGGTCTTTGTGTGTGACTGGTTTGCTGAGATAGGGTCTTTTGTAGCTCAGGCTAGCCCAGAACTCACTATGTAGCTGAGAATGATCTTGAACTCCAGCCGCTCTTGCCTCACCCTCTCCAGTGCTGGGAATAGAGGCACATGCCACCACATCTAGTTTTCTGTGGTGCCAAGATCAAACCCAGAGCTTCATACATGCGGGGCAAAGCTCTCTACCAACTGGACCACATCTCTAACTCAACAGTACGTTTGGCACTGCCACTGGCCTGGCTGGGTTTAAGCCCTCTCGCTTGATGTCTTCTGTCCAGTTATCTCTTCTTTGTCCCCTGTCTTCCCTTTGCTGGCCTTCTTTAGATTAATTATTAAAAATACCACGCCATGTTTGGTGATTCAGGCCTGTAACCCTGGTAATTGGCAGTCAGAAGCAGAAGGTTCAAGGAGTGTGTCATCCTGGGCTACATAGTAAGTAAGACTGTTGCTAATTCTATTTAGTTTTGTCTTTAAAAAAAGTTATGGTGACAAATGTCTTTAATCCCAGCACTTGGGAGGCAGAGGCAGGTGGATCTCTGAGTTCAAGGCCAGCCTGGTCTACAGAGTGAGTTTAGGACAGCCAGGCCATGACAGTGACAGTGAGGTGATCCAGCAGGTAAGTGACCCATGGGAGAATGATGGCACTTGGTGTTCCCATACCGCTTTCTCAGAGAGAAGGAGGAGGAGCTGGGGGAAGAGGGGAGGAGCAGGAGGAGGAGTGGGAGGAGGAAGGAAGGGGAGGAGGGGCAGGAGGGAGGAGGAATAGGGACGAGGAGAGCAGACAGTCAATGGTTCTAAACATTTAGCAAAATCTTGTTCGTGACACACACTGCTTTGAAACTACTCTACAAAAGGACACCTAAGAAACAGTCGGCTTTATCTAAATTGTTGTAGCACAAACCCACTGCCACAGATGATAATGGAACAAGCTTAGGCTCGGGAGCAGCAGGATGCTAATGAATTGAGAACTTTAGAAAGGTGGACGCATTTCTGGAAACACATAACTTACTAAAATGGAGCCACCAGGGTTTTAAAAACTCAACGCAGGGCAAGTCAATAACAAGAAACACGGTTAAATCAGTGCCAAAAAAAAAAAAAAAAAAAAAAGTCCTAACAGAAGGTAAGCATACTAATACCAGTACCAAGGGGGCTGAGGCAGGAGGATTACAGCAATTTGAGGGCAGATCAAGCTTCAGAGTTCCAGAGTGGCTCCAGAACATAATGAAAGTCTCTCTACAAGAAAGAAACTTATAGTGGCCCTGTACCACCCAGAATTCGGGTCTTCCGGAGTGTTGTAATACATTTTTCTTTTAGATACATTGAAACCCTCTGCTGGGCACTGTTATTATTTTGACTTGAAATACTTACCATTTTAGAGCTTAAAAACCCAGGGCTCACTGCCATCCTTGACATGAGTTAGTCTTTTGTATCCTTTTGATTTTCTGTCCCAGGTCACTTTGGTTTCTTAGACAATTTCCTTTTTTGTTTCTGACAGGCAGGTCTGCTGGTGACAGATATGCTTATTGTCGTCTGTCTGTCTGTCTGTCTGTTTGTTTTGAGGCAGGTTCTCTGTACATAGCCCCAGCTATACTGGAACTCACTCTGTAGACCAGGCTGTCCGGAAACTCACAGAGGTCTGCCTGCCTCTGTGTTGGAATTAAAGGTGTTCGATACCACACATGAATTCAGCTTTTTTTTTTTTTTTTTTTTTTTTTCTGAAAAAGACTTCTATTCCCATTTGTTGTCGGACCTTGGATGCTGTGTTTCTTGCAGCATTTTGGAGTGGTCTCACCTTCCCCTGGCTTCCATAGTTTCTGATGAGAAGTCTAAAGAAGAGCAAAAATGAATTTCACATTTCATTTCTTTCTTCAACATGGTGATCATCTTTTCCTTTAAATCTTTCAACATTGTAGCAATGGCTTCATGTATCTCCTTGAACAGTTCTGCCGTCTTGCCCATCCCTGGGCCCCTTCCTCCTAGTGTTGCTCCAGGCGAAGGGTGCTGCTTTCTGGTTCCTGGCATGTGTAGGACTTCAGACTGGGTGATCCTTCATGGATTTCTCAATGCTGACTCTACAGTGTCATCTTCCTTTAGCACTGGTCTTTCTTTTCACAGGCACCTAGGTTACCAGGCAACCTGCTTGCACCATTTGAAGCCTGGCTGTGTGAAATCCCACTGTGCCTTACCTGGATTGGCCCTCACTCTGGGGACAGCTCAGTTTGGGCACAAGCCCCATGGGGTCTCCATAGTTGGTCCTCAACACTGGATAGTTCCAACTCCAGAATGCCCTGCTCCCGGTGGGTCCTGGGAAGCTCTCAGTTTACAGCTTTACTGTGGCTCTTTGTGGAGCCTCACGGAGTCCTGTCCTCTACTCTGAAAAGTGATGCTCTTATTTGTAGTTTCCTCCTTTCTAGAGATTTCTGCACATTTCCTAGCAGAATTCCAATCTTCAAGCCCTCGATCCAGCAATAGCACCGTGTGCAGTGCAGGATGCATGCCTCCTGACCTTGACCCGGGATATGACTCCAGTGAGTCACCAGGCCAGCACTGGCTTTTTTTTTTTTTTTTTTAAAGAGCATCTGTTTTTGTTTTTTTTTTTCTATTTACTTGCATTAAATTTAAAACTTTATTATTTATTTAGTGTGCATGCGAATGGAAGTGTGTGAGTGAGGGCACATGCCATGACACTCATGTAGTCAAAGAACTTACAAGAGTCGATTCTCTCCAGTCTCAGTGTGGGTCCCGGGGATAGAACTCAGATCATCAGTCTTGGCGGCAAGCACCTTTACCTGCTGAGCCACTTTACTAGGCTGGATTGTCAGTGTTTGGCAACAGGTGTTTGGTTGTTGTTGCTGTTGTTTACCTACTTCGTTCATTTTTCTGGCTTTACACGTTCGATCTTCCTGCCTCAGCTATCTGTCTGTGTTTGATTGATTAACTGATTGATTGATTGTAGTTTTAAGGCATGGTCTCACTATGTAGCTCTGGCTGTCATGTAACTCACTGTATAGAACAGGCTAGCCTTGAATTCATATCAGAGATCCACCTGCCTCTGTGTGCTGAGCGTTAGGATTAAAGGTGTGTGTGTGTGTGTGTGTGTGTGTGTGTGTGTGTGTGAGAGAGAGAGAGAGAGAGAGAGAGACCACGCCTAGCTTTGCCTCCACTTTTTGGGTGCTGGACTAAGGGTAGAGACATTAGTTACTCCATCATAACCTGAAGCAAAAGGCCAGGGTTGCTATAGCGATGAAACTTTATTGGCGAGCCAGGTGTGGCAGCATACACCTGTAATCCCGGTATTAGGGAGTCAGAAGCAGGCAGATCTCTATGACTTTTAGGCCAGGCAGGGAGAGCCTGCCTCAAAACAAAACCAGAGATAAAGCAACCTAGCTTTAAAGGCTCATTTAAAATGCTGCCTCTTTTCATGAAGCCCCCTATGGAGGCATCTGAGTGTGTGACCTTCTGTCTCTCTCTCTCTCTCTCTCTCTCTCTCTCTCTCTCTCTCTCTCTCTCTCTCTCACACACACACACACACACACACACACACACACACACAAGTTCAAGAGTGCAGCTTGGAGGTAGGCAGAGGTCTCTCTGTTTTATTAAAACATCTGC
>NC_034595.1:90482399-90492206 GCF_900095145.1 Mus pahari
CCTCTCCCTCTCCCTCTCCGTCTCCCTCTCTCTCTCTCTCTCTCTCTCTCTCTCTCTCTCTCTCTCTTCCTCCTCTTCCTCCTCCTTCTTCCTTCCCTTTCCCTTTCTCTTAATCTATTTGTTCTCTGTCTTTCTCCATCCCCTTTCTCTTTCTCTGTGCCTCAACCCTCACCCCATCCCTTAACAAGGTTTCGCTGTATGGTTCATGCTGATCTCAAACTCAGCATCCTCCAACCTCAGCATCCTCCCTATCGATGGGACAACAGCCATGGTCTGGTTTGCCCAGAAGTGTAGCAAGGACAAGAAGTGGCGATGCTTGGATACGAACCCCAACTTTGTCACCTTGATCAGCTGACTCAGTCTCCCCAAGTGGAATCTGGTTGAGTGCAAAATGAAGCTTCAGACATCCGTACGGCATCTGAGCTCTTTCCCGTTCTAAGGGACAGGGTCTGGTTCTGCTGATGGTGGACTTAGAGTCTCTTTCAGGGCCCATAAAGCTTAGGCCTTCTCCATGAAATTCCACACCAGAACCAGGACTGGCTCCCCATGACAGTCTAGGACCATCTTCCTTCTGGTCCAGATGGGTTCAGTGCATAGCTGAATCTATGCATGCCACCACAATAGACAGGCTGAGAACATCTTTCTCACTAGTTTTCACCCAGACTAAAATAAGTTCATTTTTCTATTTCTGTCGGCTTATTATGTCACTTGCGGAAATAAACGTTTGGCCCCAGAGCCAGGCCCAATAGCCAGGGACTCCAGGCGACTCTGGGAGTTAGATGTTTCTGGGACACTGGCTTTCCGTGGCTCTGTGACCCCAGCCTTCTGTTCTCTCTAATGGTCACAGTTGACATGGTTCTGTGGTCCTAAGGTACTGTGGCATTGATCTCCATCGGCACTGATGGAATGGGTGGTTCCTCCGATCCAGCTCCTTGTCTGTGCCAGAGGAGCCCACACCTGCTCCCAGCTCATTGTTCCCAGGGCCATTAACCCGAGTGATTCACTTTAAAGGGAAACAGGGGCTGGAATGGCTTCCTCGCCACCCTCTGCCTGAAAGGGTGAATTGTCCGCCTGTCTGAGAAGGCCTTTGTATTATGTCTGCTCAGGGCCTGGCAGGCTGGGCTGGGCCCAACTGTGGTGGGGCCCAGATACTATAGCCCTGTGCCCACTCTAGTGTGAGTTTTGTCCTCCCAGCCCGTTACCAGGCTTCCCTGAGGATACTGTGGGCCACAGGGAGGGTGAGTAAGAAGGCAGGCAAGGCCCTTTGTCCTCAGGATCCTGGGGCCAGCACTGCCTGACCCCCTATTTTTTCAACTATGGGTGACACCCCTGATCCTGCCTGGTAAGGACACCAGACATCCTCTGAGATCATTGGAATGTCTTTGTTACTCTTTCATTTCCCTCTAAACCAGGGTTTGGGAGGCTGTGGCCTGGTAGTCAGTCTGTGGATTTGGGCAGACCCTTATTAGTCCTGTTGAGGACCTGTGGCCGACAGCGGCCGTGCTCAGAAGCAAGGTGTGGATGCAACACAATGGTACAGCACTCACCTGACTGAGCACACACACACACACACACACACACACACACACACACACACACACCACAATGGTACGGCGCTCACCTGACAGAGCACACACACACACACACACACACACACACACACACACACACACACCACAATGGTATAGCACTCACCTGACTGAGCACACACACACATACAACACAATGGTACAGCGCTCTCCTGGCAGAGCACACACACACACACACACACACACAACACAATGGTACAGTGCTCACCTGACAGAGCACATACACACACACAACACAATGGTACAGCGCTCACCTGACTGAGCACACACATACACACACACACACACACACACACGTACACATACTCATACATACATTCACACACACCACACTCACATACACACATACTTACACACACACATACTCACACATTCATGCACACATATGCATACTCATAACACACACTGCACTCATTCACACATACACACCCATACATACATAGTTATTTATACATACACACTCATATGCACATATACACATTTATACACACATACTCATACACACATGCACACACACTCACACACATACACATATACACACATACACACTCACAGAAACACACAAACACAGAAGCACACACACTTAAAAACAAATATAAAAAACAATTGCATTTCACCCTGAGAGAGATTTTATTGGATCTGGATTCTGAGAGTGGGAAGAGGGAGGGAGGTGGGCCTGGCCTGTCTGGCCTACCCTTAGCACTTTCAGAGCAACAGATTCATATCTGGGTCAACAGCAAGCATCTTGGAGTCAGATGTGACTCTGAAACAGCTTATGTTGCTGTGCAACCTTAGGCAAACGGCTTAGCTTCTCTGATACTGCTCATCCGTAGAACGGGAATGTGCTGGAACCCTCTTGCAAAGGTTGTCCTAGGACTTCGAGCTACCCCAGGGCATGCTATAGACATGGTGCTCTAGGGTGAGGGCTAAGGCTATGGGTGTTGAATGACCTGCTTTGAATCCTGGGTCTGACACTTGTTGGCTGAGGGACCTTGAGTCCTTCCTGACTTGACTTCTTATTCTGTTAACAGGACTCATAATATTGTGAAGATTAAATTGTTTAAAATGTAGATTATGGAGCCAGGCGTGGTGGCGCACGCCTTTAATCCCAGCACTCGGGAGGCAGAGGCAGGCGGATTTCTGAGTTCGAGGCCAGCCTGGTCTACAAAGTGAGTTCCAGGACAGCCAGGGCTGTACAGAGAAACCCTGCCTCGAAAAACCAAAAATAATAATAATAATAATAATAATAATAAAATGTAGATTATGATATATGAGAGAAGAATAAAAAATATTTAAATTTTTTAAACTTGAAAATAAATGTAGATTATGGGACTGGAGAGATGGCTCAATAGTTAAGAGCACTGGCTGCTCTTCCAGAAGTCCTGAGTTTGATTCCCAGCACCCACATGGTGACTCACAACCATCTGTGACTCCAGCTCAGGAGAATCTGACTTCATCTTTTGACCTTCGTGGGTGCTCACAGAGATGGGATGCAAGGCATGCATGCAAGCAAAACATCCACACACTTTATTTATTTATTTATTTTTGGTTTGTTGAGACAGGGTTCTTCTGTGAAGCCCCAGCTGTCCTGGAATTTGCTCTGTAGACCAGGCTGGCCTCGAACTCAGAAATCCGCCTGTCTCTGCCTCCCAAGTGCTGGGATTAAAGGCATGCGCCACCACACCTGGCCATTTTTTTTTTTTTTAATGTAGGCCATCAGTGAAGTTGTATCAACCCATCTGAAACCCCACTGTCTCAGGAAGCTGAAAAAATAAGATCACTAGAACCTAGGGGCTTGAGGCTAGCCTGGGCAACACAGCAAGAGTCTACCCCAAACAAGCAACAATGTCGACCATCGAGCATGGACACCGGTAGTATAAAATACTTCTCTGCTGCCTGAGGACCAACGCACCTGGGCAGCGTTTACAGAGTTCTCAGGAGATGTTTGCCCCTAGGGAAGGGGAACAAGATAAGCTTTTATTTCACACACATGTGTATCAAAAAATCTTGTCCTGGGGCTGGAGAGATGGCTCAGCAGTTAAGAGCACTGGCTGCTTGCTCTTCTAGAGGTCCTGAGTTCAATTCCCAGCAACCATGTGGTGGCTCACACCCGTCTGTAATGGGATCGAAAGCTCTCATCTGGCATGCAGGTGTATGTGCTGATAGAGCACTCATATAGTTAAAATAAATAAATCTTAAAAAAAAAAATCTTGTCCTTTCAAAATTTCTATTCCAGCCTGTTAATATTTATGTGGTAATATGACTTATGTGGTAGCATCATTTACGGATTCATGGATCTGCCTATTGGCGAGTGGGTAAATTGGTGGGGACCCCTTACTGGCTGGAAGATTGCTCCACCCCATAGAAGCCAGGTGGGACGCTGTGACCTTGGACAAAGACTCTGATGACGTGTTCGATGGGACCTTGTTAGGAAGGTTGAGATTTCTTTATATGGAATGGGCCTGGTGTCCTGCACCTGCGGCTCAGTTGATCCACCAGAAATTCTGGATTCCGGAGCCACTGAAGGAGGCGCCCTCCGCGCCTCGGGTTTCCCAGGAGGGCTTGGTCTGTTTGCCGCCTTGTTGTTGGGTTTCCATGGGGCTGCTGGGCCTGGTGATCTGATCTCCGCTGTACCACCCCTGCTCTAGGGCTGGCCAGGGGCAAGAGGAGGCTGTGCCCGAAGCCTGCCTTCTAGGGCAAGGCAGAGGAGGGAGAGGTTTGTTGTCCTCTAGGGGGCGGGGACATTAAACTGGGAATGAAAACTTTGGTGGACCCAAGGCTTAAGTTTGGGACGCAAATGATTGGTGCCTGCTTGCTCATAGAGCAGGCTTCGATTCCCCACGTTTTACCAATCTCAATGTGTCAGGCTCTGAGGGTGCTTCAGAGTTACATAGTCATGGTACCCTGGCATTCTGGCTCTCAAAGCAATTATTTATATGCTTATCCATTCACTCATTCGTTCATCCATCCATCCATCCATCCACCCACCCATCCATCCATGTGTCTATCCACCCAATCAAGAGTTTGTGAGATTGACATATTGCAACCAGACCTAGCATTTTGGGAACCAGCTGGGGATTTGACAACTTTTAGCCATCTACAGGATGTAGTGTATGTTCAGCTATAACCCAATTGACAGATGGCAGTGCCACAAATAATGTGTTGACAAGTGTGGTGTGTATACTTGTGTGTGTGTGTGTGTGTGTGTGTGTGCCTGTGTGCTTTTGTTTGTGTGTGTTTGTGTGTTTGTGTATGTTGGCGTGGCAAACGCCTTTAGTGAGAATTGAGAACCTTTGCTCTGGAGAGCGTTGAGCCCACACATGGGTTGTTTTGTTACAACTATAAGATGTTTACTGATCCCCAGATGTCCCCAGTTCCCGAACCACAGAGTCCCCGGTTAAGACAGCATACCAGAAGCTGAAGGAGGGCTGGCTTGGAAATATTTTCTGCTCTAGGAATTCAGGAAGTGCTTCCTGGAAAAAGTCACACCTACTCATTCAGTAAGCACGCATTGAGCGCCTACTACATGCCACCCATTGGAGCGTCACTGATAAGCATGGAAACATCCTTACTCCTTGAAGTTTATGCTTGGCAGAAGATAAACATGCCGTGGAAATGTATGGAGGTGGCAGGGAAGGCTTTGGAAGGTCACGCTCAAGTGTCACGCGGGGTGTTGGGGCTGATGGGAAGGCAGAAAGCTTAATGAGTGGCTGGAGATGGAGAAAGACAGGAACAATGGCTGGATCACACAGGCCATGCCATTCAGAAGCTGTGGTTTCTCCCTGAGGGTCATAGGAAGCCATTTTTCTAAGTTATCTTTCTCCCTCTCTCCTCTCTTTCCCCCCTCCTTTCTCTCCCTCCATCTCTCCATGTAGCCCAGGCTAGCCCTGAACTCACCAAATGTAGCCAAGGATGACTTTGAACTCCTTACCCTCCTGCCTCTAACTCCCAAGTGTACCACCACGCCCAGTTTATGCAGTGCTGGAGGATGAAGCCCAGGGCAGGTAGGCAAGCTGGAGACAGACAGAGTACCTGGCCTTAAACTGCAAGTGAATGCTCTTTCACCAGGCTCTATCTGCAGGGGAATTAATTTGTTTTTAATTGCTACATGGTGCCTGGCTTGTGATCGTCTGATGTAAAGTCAAAAAAGAAAAAAGATACTTTAAAATTTGATAATTATTAATTTGATAATTATTAATGATAACAACATGTGCGTGCACACACACACACATACATACACACACACACACACACACACACACACGTATGAAGGTGCCACATCACGCATGCAGGAGGTCAGTTCTTCTCTCTTTCCACTTTCGTGTGGATTCCAGGAATTGAACTCAGGATATCGGGCTCTGGGGAAAAATCAGGCTTACTTAGCAAGAGCCTTTACTGACTGAGCCACGTTGCTGTCTCCCAACTTAGTTTTTTTCCAATTTTGCCATGGGTGGAACTGATATCTGTTGCCCAGAAATTATGCTATGAGTTTTGAATTTGCTCCTCTGGGTTATGAGTAGGCTGTTGGGGCATAGCTTGCAGATGAGGATAATGGGGGTGCTATGTGGCCAGCAGCTTTTGGACACAGGTATTCACAGAAGGAGGTTACTACATCCTGTTCTCCATCTTTGGTCGCTGCCTTGGGAAGGAGTGATTGACAGGTGGGAGGGCAGGCGGGACTTGAGAAGTTGTCACTTGGCTCCCAGAAGTCCCCAGGCTGATTTTTTTTATCCCCATTGGCCGCATCTGAAAGTTTCTCTGTCTTTAAACCTTTGCCAAGAGTTGATCTTGTCAGCCTTTTAAAGTTTTGACGATGTTTTGGGTGTAAAGTGGCAACTTGTTTTAATTTGCGTTTGCCTGATTGCCTGGGAGTAGACCGTCTAATTTAATGTTTATTGGAGCTGGGCGTTGTTCCTCTTGTGAGCTGTTGTGAGCTGTCTGTTCGTATCCCTTGCCCAACTCTCTCTCTCTCTCTCTCTCTCCCCCCTCCCCCTCTTTTTCTACAGGCTGCCTTTTTCTAATGACCTGTGGGAGTTGTTTATAGATTTGAGTTACTAATTCATTATCTTCTTAGTGTTGCAAATGTCTTCTCCCACGCTGTTTATCAGTGGTTCTGAAGTGAGAGGAGGAACAAGATCCCATTTAAGTTGTTACTGGTCCCTCTGGCAAGGCTTGAGGAATAGATGCAGGTGACGAAACCAGTTAGGCAGCCATCTTGGTGGTCCAAGGAGTATGAGACTGTCCTCCATCAGGGTGGCCAGAGGGGGAAGATCTCGAACAGGACGGTTGCGGGTGCGGGTGCAGGTTGGAGGTGGATCCCACGGCAATGGCTGATGGATTGGGAGTGAGTGAGGGGATAGGTATCGGGATGATTCCGGGTTCTGGCCTGAGTAACTGGGTGGATGGCCGTGCCATTGGCTGAGATGGAAACTGACAGGCAGAGAAACAGGTTCAGGCTGGGAGTGGAGGGAAGGAGCCGGGCTGTTTTCAACACTGTGAGCAAGCGATAGCCAGAAGGTTTCTGAACCGTCACGTCAAGGGGGGCAGCTCAAGGGTTCAGGCAGGGATAGTCTAGACATCTGTGTCCTTGACATGTGGCTAGACTTTAAAGCCACCAGACAGGGTTAGATCAGGGGTCTCTGGTTACTTTTAGCACAAGCCAGCATTGAGTTTGACAGTGGTAAAGATTTGCCCTGGGCCTGTAGGGCTCTTATCAAGTAGAGGAGCTTGCTGCTCTCTGAGATGGGTCCCTAGAACCTAGTAGAGAACTGACTCCTGAGAGCTGTGACACAAGTTCATACACGTGACACACACACACACACTGAGTCAGAAAGATAGAGGAGAGAGAGAGAGAGAGAGAGAGAGAGAGAGAGAGAGCATTTTTAAAAAAGATTTGCTTTAAATTTAACTCCACAGGGAGCATAAATTTGATTGACCACCTACTATGTTAATATCCAAGCACACAGTAGGCCCTTAGTGCTTTAATAAAGATAAGACTAACTGGACCATGAGCTGGGAGTTGGGGAATAAGGTGCTATGGAGAAGAGAAAGAAGGTTTTATGGAAACCCAGAAAGGAGAGAGGTCTAAGAAGGCGGGGTGGTCAGCCATGTTGGGTGTTGCTATCAAGTTACACAGACAGAGATAGAGAGGTGACCCTGGGTTTGGAAGCCCAGAGGTTGGAATGGCCTTGATAAGAACAGCTGAGCTTTGAAAGATGGAAGGATGAGGGGCGGGGTCCTGCTTATGCAGTAGGAAATGTGGGAGGGGTGATGGCTATTCAGATAGAAAGGACAGAAGATGAGAAGTTGGGTTGGTCCAGAGGTCAGAGGTTAGAGCAGGGGCTGAGGTGTGGGAGGACAGCAGGTTCTAGGCAGAGAGCAATGGAGGGGAAGAGTCAGTCATACAGTGACAGGGAGGCTTGGCAGCAGCATGGTCACTCCAGAGCATCAGCTCAGTTACCGGAATCACCCACTGGGTCTCAGCGCTAGACAAGGTCCCCGAGACAAGAATTATAAGTAACACAGAGTCGGGTGTAGTCCTAGGATGTGAGGCATGGAAGCAGGAAGTTCAAGAGTCGGCCGGCTGGTGTTGGTGCAGGCCTTTGATCCCTGGATTTGTAGAATATCCGGATGTCTTTAAAATGTTTAATTACATTTTATATATTGATTTTGTGCGTGTGCATGCCTCAACACACAAATGGAGGTTGGAGGACAACTTGGGGAGTCCGTTCTTTTACACCATGTAGGTCCCAGGATCAAACTCAGGTTGTCAGGATCACGGGCAAGCACCTCTACCCTACAGAGTCATCTCACTGGCCCAGAATATTTTTAAAAAGAATCACTGTGAGCTGGGCGTGGCGGTGCATGCCTTTAGTCCTAGCACTCAGGAAGCAGAGCCAGGAGGATCTCTGTGAGGTAGAGGCCAGCCTGGTCTACAGAGTGAGTTCCAAGGCTACACAAAGAAGCTGTCTTGGAAAACCAAAACCAAACCAAACCAACCCAACCAGGAATCCCTATAAGACATGCCCCCAATCCAGCACTGTCCGTTAGAAATGGTAAATCCCAATGAACTAATGGTTCTATCTGACTACAAACAGAAGCACGTGGAACTAGTGCTGAGTTTAACTTAACCAACCTCAGTTTCAAAACGCAAGCTCAATGTGTAACCAACGTAAAAATATTAATATGAAAAGCGATCTATTCTTTCTCATATCTAGTTTTTGGGATCTGCATTTGGGGCTGGAGAGATTGCTCAGTGGTTAAGAACACTTTCTGTTCTTGCAGCAGACCCAGGTTTGGTTACCAGCACCCATATCAGGCGACTCACAACCTCCTAGAACTCCAGGTCAGCGCTCCTCAGCGCCCCCTGCTGGCTTGGGCAAGCACTTGTACACAGGTGGTGCACACAACTCGCTCCACCTCACTGCCTGCCCTGCTTCCAATACAAAGGGCGTCAGAAGCCATCTAGGAAAGGCTGGCAAGCAAGCGAGTTTTCTGGAGATGGGCCACCATTTTGCATGGCTGCGGTGGGTCAGCTCTGAGACGCAAGGTCCTCAGAGATCTCATCCCAGGATTGCTTCTCGCTGCTGATCTGCCTCTCCTGCCACTGTCACATAGCCTAATGACTCTTGGGCATCAGTCCACCCTATCGGGCAGATTTCCTGCAGGTCAACCTGAAGATGAACTTTCACGAATTAATGATAGGTGAATTAATTACAGCATTCGTGATTTGATTCAAATAATTTTAGGAAGGAAGTTGAAGGAGATGGTTCAAGTTGTTTTGCTTGAAAGATATAATGAAGTTAGAATCAAGAATAGGAAGTGCTCCCTCCTCGTAATAGTAAGTGAAGGCTGATTAATAAGGAACGCAATGAGCTTTCACAAAGTGCACTAAGAAGAGAAATCGGCTTGGGACAAGTTTGTGATCAAGGAAAAACATTCATTCTAGGTCAGGTCCAAGGATGAGGCCATAGGTGTGCACCATGACAAAGCAAGGCCGTGGGAAACTGTTGCTTAGAATGTATAATGAGAGCCTATAGAATGAAACACTGCTTTGAATTTACATCCTTTGTAACTCCCCTTTTGTACAACATTTTACCTATGAGGTAATTTTATGAACCTTAATTTTAAGAAAATATAAATTTCCAGAAAGAAAAAAATAAAGTGTGGCATTTGGGGCTCTGCCCCATCCACCAAATGTATATATGTATATGTCTGT
>NC_034595.1:90492262-90496369 GCF_900095145.1 Mus pahari
TGTGTGTGTCTGTGTGTCTGTGTGTGTGTCTGTGTGTGTGTGTGTGTGTGTGTGTGTCTGTCTGTCTGTCTATCTATGTGTGTGTATGTGTTTGTATATGTGTGTATGTGTGTGTGTGTGTCTATGTGTTTGCATGTGTTTGTGTATGTTCTTGACTTTCCTCTTTTCTTCCTTTTCTTTTTTTTCCTCTCTGACTCAGAAGAGTTAAAGAACTCCAAGCCTCTCGCCTGACCAGACCAGGGAGGGGCCCTTGAGCCAGAGAGAAAAGAGCTCAAATAACTAAACTTTTCTTAATCCCCGGCTGCTATCAGCAGCCGTTAATTGCCAGAAGCCAGGTGCTTTTGGCCACAGACTAGCAAAGGCTCGTAGAAAGAGAAAAAGTACCCAAACTGTGCAACTTTTGTACCTACAATTGCAACTTTCCCCCCTCCCTCACAATCGCTACCACCACTCTCCTGCCTTCCTCAGAGAACTGGATGCTGAGCTGGACCTCGGCAGAAGGGAATGCCAGTTCTAGATGTGGTGGATTGGGAAGCCAAGGCCCAGAGTGTGTCTGTATTTTCCCTGCCCACCCTAAGTCCCAGTCTGCAAAAGGCTCAACCTGTTAAGCATTCAAATCTTGCCTAGACTTCTTCAGAATGAAAATTGAGCGTTCCTTTATTTTATGTTCACCTTGTCTGTGACCAGTCTCGGTCCCTGGGCGATGGGTATTTTTTTCAAAGAATCTGAAAGGTTTCTGGGAGCACTAATTGTGCATCTACTGAGTACTAGGCATAGTGTCTGGCTTGGTGAAGGTGGCTCAGCTACTAACCTCTGACCCAGGCCAGTAAACACAACTATCAGGTTATGCACTGGATGGATCGAGGCCAAGCACAGAGCTGTCAGACAGTGCTGTGGGAGTGAGCCGATCAGACACCTGGCTAATGGAAACCACCAGCCAGCAGCCTCCCGTGCCGTCTGAGTCTCCCAAGAGCTGGATTAGGACCTTGGGAAAATTCATGAGGAGCCCACGCTTGGCACTGGAGTGAGGCTGTAGCCTGTGGGTGTGGGGGTGTTTGGGTAAGAGCCCAAAGGCTAGGAAGGGTTGTTTGTGCTGTTGATGTTTGGAACAGAGAGGGGCTATTGTTGGGCGAAGTCTTGGCTTGTTGGTGTATGAAGTTGGCTCAGAACCATGGGGTGGGGACTGGCTGGGGTGTCAATATCATTTGCTAACATGCCTTCATGGCAGCAAGTGTCACCTCTGTCTGGCAGGTTGTCTCATACATGCATTTGAATACACGTGACAATCTGCACACTGCAATTTGCAGACTTAGTGCAAAAGGAAAAAGTGGAATCCTTGGCTCAAAAGTTCAGTCTGGGGGCCAGGGAGATGGCCCAGCCAAAGAGCTTGAGGGCCTAAATTTGACCCTGGAACATCAATTGGGGCTTGCAGTTCAGCCCACCGAGCCTAGGCAGCAAGTTCCAGGCCAGGGAGAGCCCCTGTGTCAAACACCAATGTGGACTGAGGAACAACACCTGTTGTTGAAACATGACGTGGCTTCTACAGGTATAGGCACATGCATACGTGTGCATGCATGTGCGTGTTCACCTGCACCCTCACACACACCACCTCCCAAGCTCAGTTTCCAGATGACATTGCAGGATGTCAGCCAAGCTCTGGAGCCTTCTGAGTACCGGTCATACGGTCGGTCACAAGCCCAGGAAGCGGCCCTGCGCATGAGCAATATGAGGCTCCCGCAGTTTGCCTTTTACCATCCCACATCCTGGACCCCGGACTATCTGTACCAGCTCTGCTCTGCTAAGGCCAAATGCTTTGCTCGCTCGCCCGTTCGTGCCAAGTACTTTCCAGACTTATCTCATACTGTCTCAACATCCGGATGTGGAAACTGGCCGGCTGTCAGGCCTGCTTTGCATATGAGCGAGTGAAGTTGCGGAGGAGGACCTGAGACTTGAACTCACATTGTCAGAGTCCAAGCCTGGGCTTTGCATTTGCACCCCACACCCTACATAGCAGAAACCACCTTGTTCTTTGTGTCCTGGCTCCCGGGTTCCTTCCCACTCAGCATATTTTTCTCTGAAGTTTCTGATGGGTTGATCAGTGGTGTGTAACTTTACCTTCGGCTAGTCCTCATCACGAGGACTCCTGACATCTCCACAGAGGGCTTCTGTGTTTTGTTTCTTGAGTTGGCTCAGGCTTTCCTTCAGCTTCCTCTCTGGGTATCACCCATGAGGGCAGCATGGGCGTCTGAGATGTGGGCTCAGCTGGGGAGGAGCCGTGAGTTTGAAGGGGATGCTGACGCTGCTCTGTTCTGCCAGTTCCAGGTCACCACTGCCCTGAGCCCTCTTTCCGTGTTAAAGGCTTTCTTGACTCCTCTGCGTCTTCCGACTCCTCTGTGTTTTCTTCCCAATCCCTAGACTGCCTTTCCTTATCTGATCTCCAATCGTCCACCGATCGACCACCATCCATCAGTCCACCTACCTGTCTATCCATTATCCACCCTGCCATCGACCCATCCTCCATTCATCATCCATCCATCCACCCATCCATCTTTCTATTCATCTATCCATCTATTCGTCTATTATCCATCTGTCTATCCATCATCTATGCACCTACTAATTTAGTTTGCTATCTGTCCAGCCACCATAATCTCAATCTCTCTCCACACCCATCCGTCCATACATCTATTTACCTATCCATCATTAATTTATCCTTCTGTCCTCTATCTATCTATCTATCTATCTATCTATCTATCTATCTATCCATTCACTCATCATCCATCATCCATCTCCATCCATCATCCATCCATACTTGTTGAACTTGTTGACGTGATAGGACCAGAGGTTTGGTACTGGAAATACAGAAAACAATTAGAACATGTTGTCCTGTGCTAGTGCACTTCAAGGATGGTGGCATGATGGACTGGAAACAGCACACACTCTTGGCTGTTAAGTTCCACAAAGGCAAAGGATGGAAAACAAGAACAAGAAAGGGAGGCTCATCTTAAGGTGTGTTTAAGACAAGGCCTGCAGGATGCATAGGGCCAGATTGAAGGAGGGCTTCCCGAGGGGTTATGCTGTGCAAGAAGGAGCACTGAGCTGCATGCAGTAGAGAGGGATCTAGGGTGCCTGGGCTGGAGTCACAGACAATGGAGAGGGAGCAGGATAGACAGAATTGACCTTTTCTGGATGAATGGGTAGCTGATGAGTACCTGAGTGCTGTGGAGGTGGGGACAGCTTCTGGGGCAGCCCCAGTAGGCTCCTCACTGGGTGTTAGCTGTGTCAATGCTAGGACACTGAGTTCAACGTTGGTTTCTTGTCTGTCTGTGGAGGACAAAGAAGGCTGGTAGACCCCTTGAGGGATATGAAGGACCCAGTCAACCACCAGATGGTGGAAGAGTAATTAGGGGATCTTTGGTAACTCTGTTTCCTTCCTTAGAATTATAGCACACACACACACACACACACACACACGAGCACACACGAAGCAAAACCTCTTAAACATTTGATATCGTATGTTGGCAAAGGAACTGGGCAAACTGCTGTCTTACGTGCTGCTGCTGAGAAGTCATTTGGGGTTAGCCACTTAAACTTAAAGTGCATGTGACTGGGGACTTAACTTCTCAGGATCTCCCCGAGAGAGGTGAGTGTGGACCACGCACACGACTGTAGAGGATTATTCAGTAAATTAATGACCTAAGCATCCGACAGTTGGAGATTGCTTGGAAAACTGTGGCAGTACATATTGTGGGTCCCAGAGACCAAAGGAGATCTCATTACATCATCCCGTAAAAACCTCCTGGTTCTTTGGTGAAGAAAAAGCACAAGACTCGTCCAGACAGCACATGCACTACGACATAAACAACGCATTAGGACATAAATGACGTAAGAAGTAGGCAGCTCGAGTACAGGTGTGGACTGCTTTTTTAAAAAGATTTATTTCCATTTTATGTCTGGGAGTGTCTGGGAGAATGTGCACCGTGTGCCTGCAGGACCCCTCCCCCCCCCACTCCCACCCCCCA
The DNA here is from genome assembly GCF_900095145.1 of Mus pahari. Lineage (NCBI taxonomy): Eukaryota > Metazoa > Chordata > Mammalia > Rodentia > Muridae > Mus > Mus pahari. The sequence goes on from NC_034595.1 coordinate 90,496,282, forward strand.
GCTCCTGGCTGCATCTACAGTTACAGGTGGTTGTGAATCACCATATGGGTGCCTAATTGAACCCAAGACTTTTCTGTAAGAGCAGCCA
>NC_034595.1:90497361-90499491 GCF_900095145.1 Mus pahari
CCACCCATCTACCTACCCACCCATCTACCCACCCACTCATCTATCCATCCACTCATCTACCCTCCCACCCATTTCCACTTATTTATGCATCCATTTATGTATCATCCATTCACCCATCAGCTTTCATTTATCCATCTGTCAGACATTTATCTATCCATCACCCATCTACCCACTCATCCATCCATCTGTCCATTTTTCTATCTTCCATCATCTACCATCCATCTATCCATATATACATATGTACATATATACATACATCTGTCCATTTGTATACCATACATCTGTCCATCCATCCACCCACCCACCAGCCACACTTACTGAGCATCTAAGATGTCCTAGGCACAGGGTTTGAGCTCTGGAGACACAGAGTTAGGATAAACACCGCCCCTCATGAGCTTCAAGGAGGGCAGGAAGAAGGTCATGAAATAACGCTGAATGCCGGTTCTGATAAGCTCTGAGAAGGCAAAGGATGGAGAATCAGAACAAGAGGTGAAGGCTATCTTAGGCTGTGTTTGAACTGAGGCCTGCAGGATGTACTTGGGAGGTGGAGGCAGGAGGATCAGGGGTTCAAGGTCATCTACAACTACACAGCCAGCAGGAGGCCAACCTAGGCTACGTGAGCCCCGTTACAAAACAAAACAAAACAAAACAAAACAAACAGGCAGAAGCATCCACACCCCAGATATAAGCACCAAGAAAGTCTTACCATATCTGTTTCCAACTTTTTTATGCCTAAGATGCAAAAAGTGACTAAATTAAACACACGTTTTTCTTACATTTCCTTGTGGCTATTTTCCTGTATCATTATTTTTACTTTTAGTACGTTTATGTATTTATGTGCGTGTGTATTTGCATGTGTGTGCACGTGCGTGCGTGTGCACACTCGTGGAGCACAACTTGTCGGAGTTGGTTCTCTCTTTCTAGCACGTGCAGCCAGAGGATGGAAATCTACCTGCTGCGACATCTTGCCAGCCTTTTAAATACTCTCTCAATGGCTGCATTGTGATTTAAGTCTTAACCAGGACATATTGAAATCTCCTGAGACTGACACATAAGCTCTTTTCTAATTTCTCTTATTATACAACCTTGTAAGTGCTTCTTTACACGTTTGTCTCACTGCTTAAGAATGTTTTATTAGGAATCTGTGCTGGGATAAGGCGATTTGAAGGTTTTTTTGATGCTCCGTGTCTAGCTGTGTTTCATCAATAAGAAGCCCCTTTGCAGACTGAACAGGGCAGGGTGTTCTCATACAGCCCGTTCGCCTCAGGCTTTTCTGGAAGGCCTTCCATCCACAGGGAGGAACTGTTCTCAAGAATATTGGGGGTGTTTCCCATCATGGGAGGATCTCAGAGGAAGAAGAGATGGAGCCCTGTTTGCATTTGGGGATACTCATACCCGAATGTTCTCCCAGCCTTGGGGACAGGAAGACCATTAGTGTAAAGCCTGCCTGGGCTGTGTAGTGAGTTCTAGACTTAGCCAGGCAATTTAGTGAGACCCTGCCTCTGAATGAAAGTTAAGGGATGGGAATGTGGCTCACTAGTAGACCAGTTCCCTAGTATGTACCAGAGCTTAGGACCAATTCTTACGGATTCCAGGATGGGGGTGAAAGGAGGTGAGGGGCGTTCGTCTTCGTTGTCTTTAGATTCAGAGAGATGCCCAGGTGGCCCCTCATGCCCAGCCTTCTGAGTAACCTTTTGAAGGTCTTTCTAGAATTGGATTTGAGGTTCCAGGAGCAGCAGCACAAACTATAGAACCAGCATCGATGTTGTCTGTAAATGTCAGACCCTCTGGTTAAATCTCTAAAGACTTGGCCCTCAGTGGGTCAGTCAGTGACATTCCCTAGAGAACCCATGTGGTTGCCGTGTGCATTTGACACAACTTCCAAGATGCTGGACATTTCTGAGGGAGGAGGATAAAGTCGTGGCATACAAGAAGACTCATGAAGAGTCTAACATACTGTCTAGAGTTGCTTGGTGCTGGATCAGCCCTACCCGGAGTTTGGAGTTCAGAGTTCAGAGGAAACATGGCCCAAGGGTAGCACTGGGCTGCACCTCCAGAGAATTCCTCACCTCCTTCTTCTCCCACTCTCCTCTCCTCTCCTCTCCTCTCCTCTCCTCTCCTCTCCTCTCC
>NC_034595.1:90499563-90520032 GCF_900095145.1 Mus pahari
CTCCCCTCCTCTTCTCTTCTCTTTTCTTCCCCTTTCTCCTTTTCTCTTGGAGACAGTGTCTTGTGTAACTCAATGGCCTCCAATTCACCATGCAATCAAAGACCTTGACCTCCTCATCCTCCCGGGATCACAAGCACACACCATCACACCCAGTTTATTCTGTGCTAGGAATTGAGCCAAGGGCTTTGTGTACCAGACCGGCACTCCCTATAGCGAATGAGAACTCCCCAGACTCCTGCTGTGTTTTCTGCTAACATGAGGAGCTAATGAATGTGGCAGTGATATAATAAAACCTTGATGGTGTCTCTCACTCCCACGGTCAACCTCTCAAGGCAGCAGAAATCTTTTAAGTACTCTCTTTCCCCCAACATCCACTACCAGCATTCCTCCACCAAACCTTTGTTGTCCCGGTAAGAGCTAGCTCCCGTCATGGGACAGTTTGGGTCCAATCTCAAAGGACAACAGAGCCCCTCCACTGAGTAACAAGTTAATCTTTGGAGTGTACTTACAGAATTGGCATTTATTTAGATGTATCTACCAGGTTGCCTCTTTCCCACTAATTGCTCTGTCCCAGCATCTTATGTGATCTGTTGGGTTCACCACCACCACAGATGCATCTTACCAGGTCCCTTGGTGAAGGTTTGTTGGCATGTTAGAAACCACACACGGGTGAAGGTCAGAGGTCAACTTCCAAGAGTCAGGCCTCTCCTTCAATCGTGTTGGTCCTGGGGATCGAACTCGGGTTATTAGACTGGCTGCAAACACCTTTACCTGCTAGGGCTATATCTCTAGACCCCTAGGCATTGATTTTTTTAAAATTTCGACTTAGTTTCCATTCCCTGAGGTTCATGGTCCTATTATAGTTTCTTGCTGTGTGTTCGGTTTGATTTGTTGCCTTAATGTTTTAAACGGATGGTCACTTGAGGAGACATGCTGCCCTTCGGAGAACATTTTGCTGGGAAGTAAGAGAGATGAGCAGCATCATTCCTGGCGGAAGACGGTGTCCAATGTCCAGGGGCTGGACTGGCCTTGGGAAAGGGCCGAGTCCACTCATGGCAAAAGAAGAGGGCAGTATGTGGTCACACAGGGATGAGGAGGTAGTAGGTGTGAGCTGTCTCTTCCGGATACTTCTGTTTGTCCAGAGAATAGAAGGGAGGGCCTTAGTTGAGGCAAAGGAGGAGGACGAGGCTGTGAGTTGTGAGAGATTGATGGTGTTCCCTGGTCACTTTGGAGTGTAGAGGGTTTGGGAATCTAGAGGTCTTGCCTGCCTGCAGTAAGGCTCAGAGGAGACTTGGAGGCTGTGAGCCAGGACAGGAATCCCAGCGTGGCTGCAGCTTTCTAAACACAGGTCAGACCAGCTTGTTCCTCCTGTTCTAAACGCCTTTGTAAGACACCCCATGTCCTTGAGGATCCCAGCTTTCAGGGTCCCCAATTCTGCCCTTCCACCCACAGCCCAGAGCATACTTTGGCTCCTTCTATCTCTCTGACATGGCCCTGGCTGCTCCCTGGACCCGGAACAGGCATCTCACCCTGCCGCTCACACGGAGCTACCCTCAAGTTCTGCCTGTCTCACTTCTGAAGGCTCTTCTCACCTGTCACAGCGCCCATGTGATGTCAAAAGGCACTTCCATTCCTCCCCGTCCAGCAGGTGTGGGTTCATCAGCGCATCGTCTGTACCTGGTCCTCTCTGTACCCCAGCGTCATGCACCAAGCGGGAGCAGAGACAGGTCCTTCGAGAGGACTCTACAAGTGACTTCTAGACAGCTCGGCCAGGCCACCAGCTGTCATCCAGAGGTCTGATCATGGAGTCACTGGCCTGAGGGAAGGGATACAAACAGTAGCCAGGAAGCTGGCCAAGGATTTAGGTCAGGGGAAAGCAAACCACGTTCCTAGGAGGAGCTAAGAGGGAGAATGGCGTATCTGGATCATTGCATGCCTAGAGACCACCAGGAACTTCCAGGGTGGCTCTGTGCTGTGACCCAGGTATACATGCTGGCATGGTTGTTGGGTGGCACAGGCTTGTGGGAGAGGATGCAGGAAACTGTGAGGCAGGTCCTGGTGAGAATTCTCTGGGAATCTGAGGCTTCTTAGTTTCATTTCCTTTTACTATGTCAAAACATTCTGATAAAAGCCTCTTAAGAGAGAAGGGGGTTTTCTTCAGCTCACAACCCCAGGTCATAGTCCATCACTGCAGGGAGGTCAAGGCAGCAAGAGGTTGAAAATGCTGGTCACATCTCATCTGTGGTCAGGAACAGAGGAAGAATGAATGCACACATGTTTGTGCTCAGCTTCTCCCCCCCCCTCTCATACAGTCCAAGACCCAAGCCTAGGGAATGGTGTCACCCACTGTTAGGTTGGGTCTTTCCACATTAACTAACATAATCAATATAATTCCCCCCATAGACATGGCCCCTACATCAGCTATGATAGAAGCAGGCTGGAGCTGTAAACTGGCTGTGAACTTCTCAGTGAGCAGTCAAGATGAGCTCAGCGGAGGCAGACAGGCACCCTGAGGCTCAGAACTCAGAAATCCACCTGCCTCTGCCTCCCGAGTGCTGGGATTAAAGGCGTGTGCCACCACGCCCGGCTCAGACATCCTTTAACAACATCAAAAACCTAGTAATTACTATCACAGCGAGAGTGAGTCAAGGCCCCGAAAGGTCGGTCCCATAGGCCTGGTGGAGAAGAATGACTCTGTGTGACCTCAGCTGCCTCTTCCAGGTGGCTTCAGGAGGCTCATGTCACTCAGACCCAAGAGTCGGGCTGTGGGGAATTTTTAGGTCTCTCCTGAGAGAATGCTTATGGATACTTGCAACACCTTGGTGGCCTCATCTGAAAATGGGAGCAGTGACAGTCTATACACAGAAATACGGACTGAGCCGGAAAGCTCCTTCGTCTGGCTCCAGTGACTCACCCCTTACTGGAGGCTATCTCAGATCTTGACCCCGACAGAGTGACAGATGTCAGCCACTCCCTATCAGCAAGAAAGTTCCTGATGACGGGATTAGAGATTGGCTGCGGGAGACAGCATCTTAAACACATGTTTAAAACTTTTATTTTAGGTATATGAATATTTTGCTTATATATATATATACATATGTATCTATACATATATATATATGTACATATATATGTACGCATGCATGTGTGTATGTGTGTATGTATGTTTGTGTATGTAGTATGTATGTATGTATGTGTGTATGTATATATGTATGTATGTGTGTGTATGTATATATGTATGTATGTATGTATGTATGCATGTATGTATGCTGGAGGCCCTGGAACTGGAGTTACAGACAGTTGTGAACCACCGAGTGGATGCTGGGAAATGAACCTGGGTCCTCTGTAAGAATGCTAAGTATTTTAACTTTTGAGTCATCTTTCCAGCTCCATTACATGCATTTTAATGAATCACAGTAAAATTTTTACAAAAAGGTTTATGGGGTTTTGGGGGGTAGGATTTTGGCTACTACCCCCTCACGCCCCATTGCTGGGGCTTTGTCTGGCTTGGGCTTACACAGCTCCTGTGCATACTGAACCAATCTGGGTTTATCTGTGCAACTGCCCCGCTGGGTTCAGAAGAACACAATCTCCTTATTGGAAGGGACACGCGTTCCTGACACATGTTCCTTTGAAACTTTGGCTCTTTTTCCCTCCTACAATTTATTTAATTTTTACTCACTTTACATCTTGATCAGGCTTTTACAACCTCCCCACCTCTATCTTGTGCAATGGTCCTTGAGTTGTGGAAGGAGGAAGGGATGTAACATAAATGTCCCGTTTAAGGCTAAGCTTTCTTAGTCTCTTGCTCTCTACCCCATGGCCAGCTGTGAGTCCCTGTGTCAGTTACCATCCCCTGCAAAAAGAAACGTCTTTGTTGAGGGTTGAGACATGCAGTGACCTACGGATGTAACTGTAAGCCATCAGCAGCTGGCTTCTCCTGGGGCTTGGTTCCATGGCAGCAGTGTATCGAGGTTGCCCCTCCAGGCTGTCCTGAACCCCACATGGTAGGGATGAGCCGAGGCTTACGCTGCGATCTGATGTTGGACCTTTTGGTGGCTCGTTTTTTGAATCTGGCTGGTGGGTGGGGGCAGGTGTGGACTGAGGTTAGCCTCTGAAGTGTCTGCAGTTACAAAACTGCCATTGGGGAGGTCACCAGTCTGACTCAGGGACTTCTGGATGCTGAGTGATTTCCAAGTTTGTGCTGAGGACAGCAGGAGACCTATCTGTCATTGAGGCCTGGGTAAACTCAGGGCATTGCTCTTCTTCATGGCTCCGGCAGGGCTGGGACACACGAACAGGGTTTCTGATTCACCCTTTTCCAGTCACCTCCCCAAGGTGTCTCTGTGGCTAGGGGACATGGTTGCAGCAATATTAGTACCGAAAAGCTGCTAAGGCCTGCCTTGTATTGCTCTAAGGGCTATCCCTGAGGCATCGTACAACTGCCTGCAAATCCAGAGCCTGAGGGGGGTCAGCTGTGCTTGGTATCCTGCCTTCTATGGGGAAGAAAGGCAGCCTGGCCTGTGCAGCAGAAGGAAGAAGGGGCCAGCATAGTGAGGACAGTGCTGTCCCTTGTCTCCCACTCCTAGTGTCCCTCCAGGGAGCAGCCGAGTTCCCTGCCTCACTTCTCAGTACTCATGCAGTACCCGCCTCCACATTTGGACCTTTACTCTCTGAGTCCCTGGATGAAGGACCCTCTCCTTGTGTATGTAATATGTATGTATGTATGTATGTATGTATGTATGTATGTATGCATGTATGTGTGTGTATATGTATGTATGTGTGTATGTATGTATATATGTATTATGTATATATGTATTACCTAGCCTCTCTCTTCTCACCATCAGTTTCTTCATCTTTAAAATGGGCACGAGGGTTGGTCCTGTCCTTAAACTCCTGAGGAGAGAATGATGCCTGGCAGGTGCGGAGGGTGGCCAGACTGACTGCTGTTGGAATCCTTGTGAGCAAGGCACACTGAGGAGAGATGAGACAGCGCATGTAACAGACACGGGCTCAGCATCGATCTTTTCCACAGGCTGGCGTCCGTCTCTGCGGGCTATGCTGCTTTCAGATGATGTTAACACTGGGATGGGAAATGTCACCTCTCCTGAGAGGGCTGCAGGTTTCCTAGTAACCTGGTTGTGACTCTGGTGCCACCTCCCAGAGGCAGTACAGTGTCAGCTCAACCCCTGAGGTGGCATTGTGTTCCTATTCTGCTTCGGGTTGCTTTAATTGTGTGTATGTGTGTGTGTGTGTGTGTGTGTGTGTACGTGTACATGTTCTTGGGTGTGAGCACATGTATGTGCATGCACCCACACTGTAGGGTGTCTTCCTTGATTCTTCATATTATTAATATTGTCATCATCATCATCATTTGGTAAATGTTTTAATTTTGCTTTTATCTTACTTGTGGGAGTGTTTCACCTGTGTTTATGTCTGGGTACCACGTGTGTGCCTGTTCTCACAGAGGCCAGAAGAGGGGGTCCGATTCCCTGGGACTGGAGTTCCAGATGGTCGTAGGCTTCCTTGTAGGTGCTAGAAACTGAACCTTGATCCTCTGTAAGTACAGCAAATGCCTTTAACCTCTGGTTTATCTCTCTAGCCCCTTCATCTTAATTTCTGATGCAGGGTCTCTCAGTGACTCAGAAGCTCGTCAAGCCTGGCCAGTGCTACCCTGGTTGCATGTGTTGCTGCAGTGCCTGGCTTTGATGCGAGTGATGGGGTTCTCGTGTTGTGTGACAGACCCTTCATCAGTGGAGTCAGACCCTCAGCCCCAATTCCTACTTCATCGGTGGGGAAACTGGGGCTCCAAGAGCCCTGGTATTCTTCCCCCCAACCCCCAAGGGGAAAACCACCTCGTTGAAGCACTGGTCTTCAAGCGAGTTATCACACAGCAAAGAGAAAGACGTGTGTCCTCCAGTCAGGACTTCGGGCTGTTAGGAAGAATCTGGAAAAGGGATGGACAAGGCTGGGATTTCGAGCTGGCTTCACCTTCCCAAGGAAACTGTGGATCACATGGAGGTGTGAAAGACAAGGGAGGCGTTATGCCAATGGATACACAACAGAGATTTGGCTGAGCCTAGAGGAGCAGGGAGAGAAACTGTCTTCCATCAGCGCTCTCACACACCGCTGGCGGGGTGTAGAATCAAATGGCGGGGTTAGAATGCTGTCTGCCAGTGTCTGTTAGCATTAACCTTGCTTGGGTCCACTACTGCAGTGATCCACTTCCCGGGGCTGTCTCCAAGATGGACATGTACCCAAGTTCACCAAAGGTGTCTTTGAGACAGTCTGTAGCAGCTCCCAGCACTCAAAATCTAAAGAACAGCCCACGTGCCTATGGGCAGCAGGGTGCGTGAGTCCACCCTGGCGTGTCTATACCATGTGACACCACACAGCCGAGGAACCAAACGCTACTGCGTACACACTGTGTGGGCAGATCCCACGTGCAGGCTGAGAGAAACAAGCTGAGCACATCACGTACGTGAAATTCTAGAGTGGCCTGGAAAGGAATCAAGGGTGAGAAAAGTCCTCACATCTCGGGAACGGGAGACAGACAGAGAACAAGAAGGTGCCCGCCGCTGTGTGAGATGTGGTTCGGGGAATAAATGCACATTTATAAATTCACTGAGCTGTACACTTAGTACCTGCGCATTCACCAAATGTAAGTTAGGCTTCTGGGCAGAGTCAAAATAGGAAGCAAGACAGGCTCCAAAGAATAGAGGTTATGAAAAGCAGGAGCCAGCCAGAAAGGTTAGGAACTGAGTCCTAGAGAAGGGGTAACCTGTGGAATGGTCCAGCATCGGGAGAACACGGTCCAGCATCGGGGGAACAAGGTCCAGCATCAGGAGAACACAATAGGCTTCTGATTCGTTGATGACACCACCATTGCTTTGCTGCCTCTTCTTCTTCACCTCCTCCTCCTCTTCCTTCTTCTGTTTTGTTTGTTTGTTTTGTTTTGTTTTGTATGTTTGTTTTTGAGACAAGGTTTCTCTGTGTAGCCCTGGCTGTCCGGAACTCACTCTGTAGACCAGGCTGGCCTCGAACTCAGAGATCCACCTGCCTCTGCCTCCCAAGTGCTGGGATTAAAGGCGTGTGCCACCACTGCCCAGCTCATCCCTTTTTTTCTCTGTGCCTCTTCTTACTCATTTGAAGGTTACTGAAAACACAACTCATTCCTTTACCCTTTAATGATATTATGGGAGGGGCTGTTGAGATGGCTTAGCCAGGAAAGGAGCTTGCCACTAAGCCTAATGTCCTGAGTTCCATCACTGGGACCTACATTGCAGAAGGAGAGAATTGACACCTACAGTTGTCCTCTGACCGCCACATGCATGCAGCGGTGCATGAACTCACACTTCCTGCCCCTATTCACACTACATAAAAAAATGTAGAAAAGAAAAGGAAGGTGTTATAAGAAGGGATGTAGTCAGAGCAGGAGGGGCTGGCAGGGAGGTTGGGACTCCATTCAAAGCTGAGCTGTTCTGTGCACTGTGTCCTTGGCTAAGTCCGTCCCTCCTGTGGGTCTTGCTTCTCCATCTTTGGAACTGTCTTTGATAGGTAATGTTTTCGTGAGAAATGGGGGTGGGGAGCAAGTGTACCCCTGTGCGAATGAGCATTCATGACATGGACAAGGCCATGTTAAGGACATCAATGCTCCAGGCCCTCAGGAATGACAAGGCCTTGCCCTGGTTCACAGTTGACCTTAGATGCTGTTATTGACCACCTCCTCCTCAGGAATGACTGCATCCCGAGGATGCTGTCTACAGAGACCCCCCACTGACAGTAGCTAACAGCTCTCCACCCTTTCTGCCATCTGTCTATAATAAGCACTCTGAGTTTCAGATGCTGTAACTCCATCTGAGCCCATGACCCACCGGATCGTAGCTTTCCTGTCTGTGTGTCTGTGGGTCTGCAGTTTCTCCATTCCCCGTCATCTGAATGAGGTTAGTCCTGTGGAAGTCAGGGACAGTGGCTGATTGCAGGGTCCTCAAGTCCTATGGTCCTCCATGGAGTGATCCAAGATGGCCTGCTGTGGGCCAGGCACAGAGTTCACCACTGCCCAGGACAAGATAGGAAGAATGCTGGCACAGGACAATTAGCACATCACAGCAACCCTATAAGTTGTCACCACCGCACTTTACAGAAGGGAGAGCTGAGGCATAGGGGTGATGAATAACTTAACCAAGATCACACTGTTAATCATCTGTGGTGCCTGTTCCCAACCGTACTGTAGAACAGACAGTAGCACCCGAGTTAGCATCTTCCATTGGGAAGCATTGGGAAGGTGCCTGAAGCCACGTGGCGGGGGGGGGGGAGTCCCTCAAGACTGCTGACCAAGATCAACCCTGGCAGGGCAGCTAGCAGCGTCCTGACTTTAGTGAGAACCACACCCTTTTCTAGGAAGGTGAACTCACCCAGGATAATTGTGGAGTGAACAGACAGCTGAAGCCGTGTGTAGCCTGGAGGTCCCAGGAAAGATGAGGTTCATGCAACGTGCCGCTGAGCCCAGATGAGCTCAGCTCACCCTTTCTGCCAAGAATTTTTTTTTTTTTTTGGTTGCTCGTGTCGTTATTGTTTCTTGGAGGGAGGGAGCTCTGGGGGCATCTGAAGAACGGAGCCTCTGCAAGTCAGGGATACGTTTTCATCTGGCACTGTGAGGACGCATGGCCACTCCCTCCCCTTGGTGCCATGATGGTTTGCTGCACTCTTTCATGCCACTGGAGAAGAACATTCTAATCATAGAATGTTCTAGAAATCGAAGCCTGGAGGGATGAGAGGCAATCGGCTAAATTTAGCCACCAGAGGGGGTGCTGGGTAGAGATGTAGGAGCTGCATCCCAGTGCATGATGGGCTTTCCCTGTTTGCTTACGCCAAGCAACCCCAAACCAAGTGCAGAATGACGGTAACACAGGCAGCCATTGCTATCAGGATGACCAGGAACTGTGGCTTCGGAAGCATCTGGCTCCACGGGGGCTGCAGCGTGGGACAGCTGATCTTGGGTTTGGGCACTGAATGTCTTCATCAGGAAAACCCCCATGTTCTAGGCAAACTAGAAGGCTGTGGGTCCCCTGTCTGGTGGGCTATTAGGCACAAAGAGCAGGAGACATGTGGCTCATTGCCCGTCATCCCAGCTCTGTAGTTTGTAGACACTGGGATGGCCATGTTAGAGTCCTTCAATTTTGAATACGATTTCTGTGGTCTTCTTCAGATCCGGCCTCTACTGAGCAATCTCCTCCTTCACACTCAGGAGCACCCCCTCAGCACCCTCCTCAGCTTCCGCTCGAGGACTGTGCCCAGGCAGGAGTCCATCTGGGGTCGTGGGATGTCTGAGCTCCTCTGGGCTCAGGACAGAGCTGTCCCTGTCCAGGAGGGCTTCAGATCCCCTTAGGGCGACTTGGCAGGACAGAGCTTTTCTGGAAAAGCCTGTACGGAGCTAATTTGGAGGTATGGCTCCTTAACCTCTTCTGTGCCAGGGGCTTCTCAGACATCTGGTGAACATGATAGCCCATGCTGAGTATGATTTATGGGAGTGCAGCATGAGGGCTACAGCTGATGGTGCATATCTCTAATTCCAGCATTTCAGATGCAGAACAGATAGATCTCTGGGAGTTCAAGGCTAGCCTGGTCTATATCTAGAGTTCCAGGACAGTCAGGTCTACAAAGAGAGACCCTGCTGTGTCAACAAACAAACAAAAGGATTCATTTTGATGTAGCTGTTGGAAGAGTGCTTGCCTAACCTGCACAGGGCATTGATGCATAAGCAATGTCTGATGTCCTATGCCTGTAATCTCAGCATTTGGGCGATGAGGCTGGAAGATCACAAGTCCAAGGATAGCCTGGGCTACATGATACCCTGTCTTGAAATGAACAAGTAAAAAGTATATATATGCATTCAGACAAAATTCATGCAATGAAAACAGTTTAAAATGCAAGTCATCAAAGTATTTAAAAAGCAAGTTTGCAGCATCCTGATACATACACTTCTTTGTTAGCACATTAAATAATGGGGCTTGGGAGATGGCTCAGTGGGTAAAGCCCTTGATGCTGAGCCCTTGATGAGGTCCTGAGTTCAGATCCCCAGGACTCATATAAGACTGAATTCCGTGGGAAGCATCTGTAGTTCAAGTGTTCCTATAACAAGATAGGAGGGGACGGGAGAATCACAGAACCTCCAGGGCCAGCTTGTCTGGCATACGGAGTATCTAACAAGAGGTCCTACTTCAGGTAAGGTGGAAGGTGAGGACTGAGGTCATGGCACACACACACACACACACACACACAAGCAATTAAAAAAAAAAAAAGACTAAAGGCTGAGAGTAGGGCTTATTGTGTAGTCCTGAGTTCCATCCCAAGCACTAACACCAGGTAAACAGATATAGCAGTAAGCCCTATGTGACTCTTAGAATGTTGATAGCTTAGGTCTCAGGAGAGTTACAGCAACTATCATGATATGGGAATATCTAGGGGCGACAGAATCGCAAAGACTTCATTCAGAATCAAAGGACTTATTGACTAGCATTCAAAGTCCAGCGACCATAAGGGTGGAAAGTGGGTCCACCCCGGTGTCTCAGCCCCTCTCAAAATTCTATTCTCAGTCCAGGCAGGAGCCCAAGAGCCACAGCTTCAAGGCAAAGCGTTCTTGGTTCTTTAGGGTGGATAATGACAGCATCAAAGACTACGTGATCTAAAAGTTAAGAGAGGGACCAGGTAGGCTTGGGTTCTAGGGAGAAAGATCACCAGAAGGGAATGCCGGAGCGCAGAGCTAAGTCCACTTGGCAGGGAGTGAGGGAACGCGACATGACCAAACCTGAAACCCAGCAGTAACCTCACAACACAGCACCACCCCAGAACACCACCCAGAGCACCACACTCTTTCTCCTCTGTCACAAAGAACACCAAGGCTTTGTCCTGTGAGACAGGGTACCTGCCCACAAGCTTACACACAAGCAGACAAGACGGATACATAAGTTAGTGACGAGACAATGGCGGTGAGAGAGAGAGAGAGAGAAAAGAAAAAAGATGTGGCCGGTAGAACATACCACATATCTGGTTAAGAGCTGACGGTGTAAGCCACAGGCATTCAAGGTGGGGTCCTTCCCTAGAAAGTTTGTGGTGAGGACCAAAGGCCAGCAGCTTGGAAGGCTGGGGAGAGCGCGCTTTGAGGTGGTGGTACGGCTCAGGTCTCAGCAACCCTCTCTGTAAAACGAGGATAATATTTAAGTAGGTGCCTACTGTGTGCTAATGCTTGCAGTGGGTGCAGGAGACCCTTGGAGATTGCAGGAAACACTGGTTTTAGGGTGGTAGGTGTGAAGGATAGATGGCTGAAAGGATGGAGGATAGACGGGTCCAAATAGGTATCCTCCAAATAGGTGGTACTCCATACTGAAGCAAGGCATTCGGGAGAAATGATGGATAGACAGACTCTCAGCTCTGGGCTCAGCTACAGCGCTGACTGTGACAATGTGGTGATAGGTGACAGGAGGTGATTAGCCAGGGTTGTGAGGACAAGCGTGTTGGGAGGCTCATTGCTTTCTCTTCCCCAGCTTATCTCACATCCCCGCTTCTGGGTTTGCCATGGACTAGCGGGTTCAAAGGCTACAAGAAGCCCTGGTCCTGCCTGGTAGGGGACAGGAAGGCAACCCTGGCCTCCGAGGGCTGGAGTAAGGGAGCTGGTTTTCATGCATCTTCGCACACTATGGTTGCCAGACCTCTGCAGGCCACAGTCGCCGGGAAGCATGAGAATCTGGGACAGGGAAATTTGGGGCACGGAGGGAGGGCAGGCAGGTAGTCAAGCCCGCCTGGCAGACTTGGTAGTGGAGGGCTCCCCAGGCTGTCCACCTTTTCAAGAGGCTGCAATGCCCGGCTCTGCCGCGTTCCCGGGTGCAGTTTCGCATTCAGACTGCATTAGATTATGTGAACCCCGCTAGGCCTGCAGCGCCTCACGCAGGCGAGGGTTTTCTGGGTCGCTGCTGGGCGGAGCCTGAGCTGTAGCCGAAAGGCGCCTCGCAGACGAGTGGCGCAGCTTGTGGGTGGGCGGAGTCCAAGGCCCGTGGGGCGTGGCCAGGGCTGGAGGCCTAGGAGCGGAGTCTCAGCGGGTGAAATCGCTGCAAAGGATGGAGGGGCGTGGCCCATGTCCGCAGAGGGCGGTCCAGGCAAGGGGGCTAGGCCTTCGCCTATAGAGGGCGGGTCGGGCAGGGGCGTGGCCTAGGCCTGCAAAGAGCGGCTAGGCAGGGGGTGTGGTCTGTGTCTGCAGAGGGCGGGCTCTGGAGGCGTGGTCTGTGCCTGCAGAGGGCGGGGCTCGCCGCAGAGGGGGCAGCGCCGGCTGAGAGTCCTCTGCGAGCCGCTGCTGCGGCCGGTCCACAGCAGCTCTGACAGTCGCGGCGCAGGCACCGGACCCCTCACCAGCCCCACGCAGCCACCGCGACCTCCAGCTCGTCCCACCATCTCTCCCGACGCTGCGGAGCCGCATCTGGCACCTAATACCACCCCGGCCGCGCTGGAGCCCGCGCCCGCCCTGGCCCGGCCGCGCCGGGATCCCGGCCCCGAGCTGGAGCCGCATCTGGAGCCACGGGCCCGGGGCCCTGAGCCACGTAGCCGGCGCATGGTCAACTCGCTGCTGTTCGGAGAGATGGCCTTGGCCTTCGGCTGCCCGCCGGGGGGCGGCGGCTGCGCAGGCGGCGGCGGTGGTGGCGGGGCCGGGCCGGGGCCCTCGCCAGTAACGGCGGCGCTGCGGGACGATCTGGGCTCCAACATCCACCTCCTCAAGGGGCTCAACGTGCGTTTCCGCTGCTTCTTGGCCAAGGTGCACGAGTTGGAGCGGCGCAACCGGCTCCTGGAGAAACAGCTGGAGCAGCAGCAGAGCGAGCGGGATCGGCGGCTGCGCTACAAGACCTTCTCCCGCGAGCAGGCCGTGCAGACCGGGCCCGAGCTGCTGCGGCCGCCGGCTGCGGGAAGCGGGCAGGCCATCGGCGCGGCCACCGGCGTCAACGCCAACGCGGTGGCCCTGGGCGGCCTGCCCCCCGGCGGCGGCTCGCACCCGCAGCACTACGGTCGCCTGCCCGGGACCATCTGGAGCTACACGCAGGTGCGACGCACGGGAGGCGGCGGCGTGGAGACAGTGCAGGGCCCCGGCGTGTCGTGGGTACACCCGGACGGCGTAGGCGTGCAGATCGACACCATCACGCCAGAGATCCGCGCTCTCTACAACGTGCTGGCCAAGGTGAAGCGCGAGCGTGACGAGTACAAACGGAGGTGAGTGGACGCGCCCCTCCTCCGCCGCTCTCACGACCGGCAGCAGGGCCTAGCATATGGGCTGTGAACTGCGGGAGGACTAGGTCATCTAAATCCTCCAGCGAGCGCAGGGAGCGCGGGATACCTGGGCGCCGACCCCTGGGGCCAGGCACATTGTTTCCCAGGGACGTAATAACCAGCGGACTTGTGGTGATCTCATTTTGTCCACATGACAGTGCGGTGTGAGGCAGCCTTGTCCCCATACTGCAGATGAGGAAACTGAGGCGAAGAGGTACCAAGTGCCTTGCTCAAGGCAGCTTGGCTAATCCGCGGTGAAAGTCAAGACTTGATCCTTTGATGGGAGTCATGGCTGGTGTGTCTCCTAGCCTAGGTATTCCCGAAGATGTTGGTAGTAGATTCTCTTTCCCATAGAAAAAAGATCTCATTGTCATTTTTTTTTTTTTGTCCTTGAATTTAATGAGTTCACGTGTGAAGATAGATGGATCTGTCCCTAGGGCCCCTGGGTCGCCTATCTTGTTCCAGGTCTATAAGGCCCAGATCTCTGGGCTGCAGAATCAGAATCTGGCCTTTCAGAAATTCATCTTCTTCATACTCTCCCAAGTCTCATGGTTTATTGGATAGGTCCCATGAATTCAGCCTAAGGAATCACCCCCTAAGAAAGAGATACTCACGGGTTAGAATATTGGGTGGACCCAGATCATGGGGTCCTGCTGGAGGTCAGGGGCCGACTGCCTGCAAGATGACCAGTGTATTCCTTGCAGTTCAGATTTCCTGGCTGCAATACTGACATGCTTTCTGCCCACAGCCTGCTTGACAGTAGTGTCTACTCAGCTTTCTGACAGGAGGAGGGGAAGGGTCTGTGGGTAGGTCTCAGGTCTGTGGGGGGAGGGGCCCTCTGATCTCAGGCTCCAATCTCAGACAAGTGTAATTCTGGTTTTGTTGTCCTTACTTATGAGGGAGTGGGGCCATTCCTTTCAATCCTAAACTCTCCCTGGAAGCTGGGCCTGGGCCTTCGCTCTTACCCTCTACTGAAGGCTACTGTCCCGGGAAGAAATCAGGTACTAGCTCCCATCTCCTGCAAGGGAGATTGTTAGCCACTTGGAACCCTTTTTTGCTCCTCAGGGAAATCTGGACTGTAAGAAGGAGCAGCCAGTACTCCAGGGAGAGTGGGATGAAGCCCCTGCTGGATGATGGCATAAAGTCATCAAGTAGACATTCTTACCTGTGAAACCAGGGAGTAGTGATGCCTGGAGCCCCCAGCGCTCGTGCAGGCCCTGGATTGCTGGGGGAGTGCTTTTATTTTATTTTTTTCCCTGGCTTTGGGAATGTCCCGTGCCATTCCTAGGGAGGCCACCCTCTGCCCTTGGTGGTCATCCCCGTCAGGGTGTACTAAGGAAAGAGACGCTTGCTTTGGATGGTGAAACTCAAGGAGGAGGAGGAGGGTTGGCCCTCCTATCTGCCACCCTGACAGTGTAGTCATGACCAAGGCTTGCGCCGCGTTTGTTTAATTTTGGCCCTGGCTACTAAGGTGATAGAAAGTCTGAGCCCAGGCTTCAAGAGGGATGGATTGTCATTGAGCAATGAGCCGTTCAGGTTGCACCCAGGGTGTGGGCTGTGATGTCAGCTTCTGGCACTGTCCTGGAATGAGCCGGCCCTGCTGAGACAGGTGGGGTGCGGGCATCTCTCTTCCCGCCTTTCTGGGAGGTTCCTGGACACCTTCCTTCCTTCTCTGAAGTTGCTTCAAAGCTTTGGATTTTTCCAAAGCCAGCATTCTGCCTTGCTCGGGCCTCGGTTTCCCCACCTGTAAAGCGAGGTGGTTTGGACAGCAGCTGTGTTCCTTGAAGCTTTCTTAATGATACTTTAGAAAAAACTCCTTGGGTGATTAGTACAAAATAAAACAAGGGCCCTCGAGATGGCTCAGCAGGTAAAGGTGCTTGCCGCCAAGCCTGAGGACCACAGTTCTATTCCCGGGACCCACACGGGGATAGCTTGCTCCTACAACTCATTCTCTGACCTCCACATATTTGTAGTGGCGTGAATGCACACGCAACACACATGCACACACATACATAAATGTAATAAAAAAAACCCAAACATCCCAATACATCAAAATGCTAGTCCAGTCATGAAAGTGCTCTTGCTTTTATACATTGATGTTGATGCACCTGATCCCACCAGCATGCTAATTTTGAAATAGTTGGCTTCCGGTTAAAGCCTCGTTCTCTGGAGACTGTCGCGTGCTGACCGAGCAGGCTGCTTATTCAGTTGCCCGCCCACCCGAGTGTGACAAGAGACTTTTGATTTTCTGCTAATGGTCTCATCAGTTACATTCACTGAACCTAGGACAAGTTAATTTATGTATTCAAGTATTAATACATACAGAAGAACATTCTGTTCTCACTAGGCCCTACAAGTTTTGTTTCTGGAAGAAAACTTAAAAAAAAAAAAAAAAAAGGTTAAAAAGAAAATCTCTGGGCTACATGATATGAGAGGGGCTGCGGAGGCTTGTCAGCAGATGACACTCCATGATAGAGTATTTACTTACCTGGCATGCAGACGGGATATTGGGTTGCAGTAAGTAACTATATCTGAGCTGCCAGCCTACCTCCGGTTCTTTGACTCCTAAGAGGTCACAGTTCAAGAAATGAGACCAAGGTGTTTAGCTGCCCAGTCCCTCGAGTACCAAAGGGATCATGGCTTCCTGGAGTGTCTAGTGTGGAGCCCTGCATTGAGCACTGGAGAGGTCCTGGCTGGAGAGGGAAGGGTTCCAGGGTTCTCACATCCATCCACAGCACCTCAGCTCAGCGGCTCCTGCGTGCTTCACTATGTGGTAAGCTGGCTGTATAGCCAGGTCTAGAGGCTGCAGGTGTCTGTGGTTCCACCTCACGACTTGTTCCTAGCCACGTGCACCTGTAGTTTTCTGGTTTCGCTGAGGGTAGAATCGGTCCATCTTAAAGCAGTTTTAAAGTATAGCAGTGGTTTTTAGAAAATGTAGAGCAATGTACCCATCTCCAGGGTCTGCTTTTAAAACACTCCCATCCAGCCCCAAATTCCTTCCTATCTGTTTGCAAACAGCTCCCCTCTGGAACAGTCCCCTCCCGTGTCTCTGCCCATCTGATTTTTCTGGATGATTCAGAGGCTGGATCCCATGATCCAAGGCCTTCTGTACCTGACTTCTTTACACAGGCCGTGTTTTAGGTGATGTGTTGTGCTTGTGTATATATGTAGAACATCCCTCCTTATTGCTCAATCACACATACAGATGGCTATGTTTGTCTGTTTCTTCACCTTACATAGTCTTGTGTTCCAAGTTTTATGTCACCCGAGCGTTGTCTGACGTGGTCTACCATCAGGAACACCCGGCTGGTTCTTTGCGCACACCACCCAGAGCAGAGCTTCTGGCCCCAGCGTGCCCCCGCCCTGGCTCTGCTCACCGCTTCTTTGGTTTCTCTTTGGCCCAACCTGCTCTTTACCGCGTGGGAAGTGTGGTCACCGAGGCTGTATGGAGGGCAAAGTTGTGAAGCGTTGATCTGGAAACCAAAACAAACATTGCTGACTGTCACCACCCAGTCCACCAAGATCTCTTGTTCTGAGTTTGCCAGTCGGGGGCTTTCCCCCGGGAGAATCCTGTCAAAATATCTGAACTTTAAATACATGCCTTTTCTGAATTAATCTCCAAGGGACCTGGACTCCCTTGGGGGATCCCTGGGTCTGTGTCATGGCTTATCTTTTTGCCTTTTCAGATGACTTTGTGCTTTCTATAGGTTCTGGGCATCTCCACTTTGGGTGGCTAGAGTCTATACCATGACGTGTTCCCATGATAGCCTCCTCGTTCATTTATTGGAGAAGGAGGGTGGGTCACTTTATGGTCATCAAGCAAAAGTTTTATGTAGGTCCCACTGGCTGTTGTGGGGAAGTTGTCCCTGTTGTTCCAGGAAGCGACAATTACCGGGGCAGGCAACCATGCAGGGTAACTTTCTAGTGTCCCAGGTTCAAAGCCTCGAGCCTGTAGGCCCTCTGATTACAGTCTGGCTGGCTTTCTACCCTTGCTGTGGGTAGACAGGCAGAGTTTAAGTGCTCCTGGCTGGCTTAGTCCTTGGTGTTTGGGGCGGTGGAGGGCTGTCAGAGCATCTGAGGGAATCTTGTGGTCTTTTATCTTGGTGGGCCCTTCAGATCCCCTGAACCCATCATAAGGTGCCTCATGGGTGAGTCTGGGGACAGTGGGGAGCTGAGCCCCAGATATTTGATCCAGGCCAACCACAGGCTCTTTCTTCCATGATTCTAAAGGATAATCTGTGTAGAAACAGGTTTGCTATTGATAAAAGAAATCACCAATTCAGCTGAGGTAGAGAAACTGAGGCCTGGGGTGGGGGTGGGGGTGGGGGGCTGCCATCCACAGCTGGCTTTGGGAAGCCCTTCTAACTGACACTGTTCTCATCCTATCTCTGACGTGATGCCCACATCTGCCTCCAGCGGGGCCTTCTCAAAGTCTTTCCACCTTCTCCTGCTGCTGTGCTCAGAGTCTTTTTAAAAAGCTCATTCCTAGGACAGACAGGAGGGGCTTCTGTCACAGCTATTTCTGACTGTGAGACGGAAGGGGCTGAGCTCCCGGCTAAAATGGAGGGCTCTGAAAGGGGATGTTAAGTGGGCAGCTGGAGTGTCCCTGACTTTTCCAACACGCCCCAGGGAGGCCCCCCAGCAGGTGGGTACTGGTCGCTTAGTGCTCTGAACTCCAAAGACTGTCCCAGAAGATTGTCCCCAGGCCTCTGGTACTTTTTACGTTTCTGAAGCTTCCAAGAATAGGGTCCTTTAATAATAGGGGTTTTCATTTCTCAGCGAGGCGCCCTAGGATGATGAGAAAGTGTTCAAATCCTGACTCTGCCGTTCTGTCTGACCATGGGAGAATCTCTTGGCCTCTCTGGGCCTGCCCCTCTGTGCAGAGGGGTGCTGGGGAAGAATAGTTTCGTTCTTCGGTGAAGGCCCCCACAGCCCGGGAAGGTCTGAGGATCTTTATCGTAGCCCACAGAGTCTGTTCCCTTAATTTATAGGGCCCTCTGGGCACAGCCCTGGGCTGCCCAACAAATCCATTTCAGGACACATTGCCTCTGTCTGTGTCCCATGGAAGGCGCCAGAGACTGTGCTGGGGGTGGGGGGGAGCCTGGCCTCCCCTTTGTCCTGCCGAAGGGCAGTTTGGCCATTCTGGGAGTGATTTGTGCCTCCGGAACTCTAGATCCCCACACCAGCCCTTTGTCTTAAAGGAATCCACACCCATACCCCCTCCTTCTAGGACCTTAGTTCACTGGAGAACGGGGTTACTGAGTCTCCTGGCCAGCTAGGCATCTCCCTGGGGGACAGCTTTGGGAAGGCCTCTCAGAGCCAGAGGGAGGGGAGGGAGGGAGGGAGGTCCCAGAAAAGAAGGAAAACCAGGGGACAGCTGACTCTGAAGATTCCTTCCTTCCCGGAGGAATGCAGGCGAGGCTTTCCGCCGCCAGGGCCCCACCGGATGCATGCCTCCCCACCCCCACCCTACCCCCACCCCCAGCCGCTGTGCACAGCCACATGTATCCGTGCACAAAATGCACTCGCACATGCTTACAAGCACCTGGTCTCTGGCTTTGGGTCTGCAGCTTGAATCTCCACACGTGTCCTGTCATGTCGCTGCTGAAGGACACAGAAGGGGAGAGCAGACTCTCTTGCACGCATCCTTTGCTGCATACTCTCTTGCACACATCCTTTGCTGCAACTGGACTCCGTGGCTTCCAGCAGAACTGATCACAGCCCCGCTGGAGGGTGGGACTTTGTGGTCCCCTCATTGTTGACATTGAGGACATGATGCCAGACTGGCATCCTGTGTAGTTTTGTGTCACAGATGGCTGGAGTCCTGAGACAGGACTACCTACCCTTGGCTCCCCCTGTGCTCAGTAGTAAATGTGTGAGCCCATAGAGTTCCTGAGGCTGCACTTCCTCCCACCCTGTCGCCCCCACACTCTAAACTCTAACAGGCCGGGATGCGTCTGCTCCCCAGTGCTCGGGAGCTCCTCTGCTCCCAGCTTCCTTCAGTGTTCACAGTGCTCAGTCAGACCGACCAAAGTCCACACTGAATAAATATTTGTGCAGCCTGGGAGGACTGCAAGTCTGGCTGCTGGCTGCTACTAGGCACCCAGGAGACAGAGAGGTCAGGTGGCACAGACTGGGCATCTAGGGATCTGGCATCCTGGGAGGAAGGATCGGCATCTGGAGTTAGAAGGCCCGGCTTCAGTCCCGACATAGCAATTCTGTGAGCTGGCACGATGCCCAGGCCTAGCACAATAGTGAAAAGCTGTGCGAGCCTGGGCAAGGTGCTGCCTCTCCCAGTCTCAGTTTCCCCATCAATAGGATGGGAAGGCAGCTCATTGTGGTGCCACACGTCTACACGTCTGTCAGCCCAGTGCTAGGGAGGCTGAGGCAGGAGGATCTCCAGGTGTTTGAGGACAGCATGGGCTATATTGTGGGTTCTAGAACAGCCAGGACTACGACGACGACGTAAGCTTGTTTCAAAAAGCCAGAATCAATCAGTTGGATCAAGCTCTGTACCAGGATGTGGGGGGGAGCCAGTGGGCTCACATGGCTACAGAAAGGGTATACTATACCTGAGGTAAAGAGCTATGTGGAGAGAGTTTGCAGGGTGGTGTGGGGACTGGACTGGCTCTGTGCTGGCTGAGCACTGCCTGCATGCTTGGGAACTGGGCAGTAGTTTAGGGGTTGTACATACTTCTGGGTACACCATCCTGCGAGGTTTAGGGAAGGTCTGAGACCAGGTGGGAGGCTCGACTGGTGAGCATTTGTTTAGCCATGTCAGGGGAGCACCTCCTGTCCATGTCATGGGAGCGCCTCCTGTCCATGTCAGGGGAGCACCTCCTGTCCATGTCATGGGAGAACCTCCTGTCCATGTCAGGGGAGCACCTTCCTGTCCATGTCAGGGGAGCATCTTCCTGTCTGTGTCAGGGGAGCACCTCCTGTCCATGTCAGGGGAGCACCTTCCTGTCTGTGTCAGGGGAGCACCTCCTGTCCGTGTCAGGGGAGCACCTTCCTGTCTGTGTCAGGGGAGCACCTCCTGTCCGTGTCATGGGAGCGCCTCCTGTCCATGTCAGGGGAGCACCTCCTGTCCATGTCAGGGGAGCACCTTCCTGTCTGTGTCAGGGGAGCACCTTCCTGTCTATGTCAGGGGAGCACCTCCTG
>NC_034595.1:90520452-90608844 GCF_900095145.1 Mus pahari
CCTGTCCATGTCAGGGGAGCACCTTCCTGTCCATGTCAGGGGAGCACCTCCTGTCCATGTCAGGGGAGCACCTTCCTGTCCATGTCAGGGGAGCATCTTCCTGTCCATGTCAGGGGAGCACCTCCTGTCCATGTCAGGGGAGCATCTGTCCATGTCAGGGGAGCATCTTCCTGTCCGTGTCAGGAGAGCACCTCCTGTCCATGTCAGGGGAGCACCTCCTGTCCGAGTCAGGGGAGCACCTTCCTGTCTGTGTCAGGGGAGCACCTCCTGTCCATGTCAGGGGAGCACCTCCTGTCCATGTCAGGGGAGCACCTCCTGTCCATGTCAGGGACTGATGCTTGCTTCCTGGGCAGGGTGTGGTTTCTTATACAGTCCCTGGTACAAGAGGAACTGTCACCCAGCATAAAGCTAGCAAAAGCACCCGGCTGAGCCCCCTCCATGGTGGTGTAGGCCGCTTGAGCCCGTGGAGTTCAGTCCTTGCACAGATCTGCCTAAGGGTGCTAGGCCTTCCCAGGTTGGCCCCCTGGGAGGTGGGGACTTCCTGAGCTCCTTGCGACTTTCCTGGAGGGGTCTGGGTTTGATGAGGTTCATTGTCTCTCTTACACCTCAGTCTGTCTGTCTGTCAAATGGGAGGCTGAGACAAGAGGATTGTGGAAAGTTTAAGGCCAATTTGGGCTACAAGGCAAATTGAATTGTAAGCTCATGGCCAGCCTGGGATTCACGGTGAAACTCTTTCTTAAAAGGAAGAGGGGCTGGCAAGATGGCTTAGCGAGACGTAAAAGCTTCTTCCTGGTCTCTGACCACAGGCCGTGTGCCTCTCCCCTGCTGTGAACTCACTCCACGCCACCTGGAGGCTGATAAAGGCTGATAAAGGCTGCCTGAGGTGAGGAGGCTGGAGCAGTCTTCCCCAGTGTCTGCCACAGTATTGTCCTGGCCGGTGGCAGAATAGGAGAAGGCGTCCCGCTGTCATTTTGCTGCAATGGCTTCTTAGGTAGCAAGTCAGTCACTGGCAGCCTCTGGCAGCTGAGACTTTGAGCTGTCCTACAGCACCCTCCCCCCAGCCCTCCCTGCTCTTCCAAGAGGACCCTCATTTGGGGGAGGGGAAGAGTTCGAGATGAGGGAGGGGCTCATGACTGATGGAGCAGGGCTGTCTCTGGGTTGCCCGTCAGATGCTTGCACGGGCACACAGATGGGCGCACCTGCTCACGGTTCCCCGAAGAGTCTCAACCCAGGCAACAGTTTAGTGGGAAGGCACAGGGGCTCTTCAGTGCACACTGAAGGCAGGCGGATTGTGTATCCCAGGTTCTCCATAAATATTCCTAGGCAACTAGGGGACCTGATAATGGCTTGAAAGCATCTTATGTGTTCACAGCAAGCAGGAAGGAGATGGGACATTTGAGGGCAACATGAGGCCTGGGGACCTTCCCCCCACCCAATTTTTTGCTTCTGGTCACATTGCAAACTTTGCTGTGGCATCGAGAACTGGTCACCGGCTTCTCTTGTTTCTTGCTAGGGACCATGACAGCCTCTGCTCCTGGAGCTTGTGTCTGGGGCTGACAGATGTGTCATATGCCACTGCCATGTGCCAAGTGCCTGTCAAACAATACCCATGCCAGGGAACCTGATAAGCGTTTCTTTAGTTCATCTCATAAACAAATACTTACACGGCATTCACCTGTTACCAGGCTGCATTCAGAGAGGGTCACACGCATCCAATTCACGGAACCTCATTTCAGCCCTGGGGGGCGGGTGAGCTCAGTCCTCAGCCCATTGTAGAGATGCCAAAACTGAGCCAGTGAGATAACTGGGCTAGGAGAGAATTAACCCAGTGAGTCAGCCCCCAGATCTAACTTGTACCCCGTGCTCAGAGAAGGGAGCCCACAGCAAACAGCTCTCCTGTTCCAAACCTCAGCTTTCCCTTCTGCGCAAGGGGTGAGCAATCTGACCTCAGGAGGCGCGTGTGGATAGCCACTGCAGTGATATGCCTGGGTGTTTGAATCACTCCTACACGGGGCCCTCTGACTTCAGTGCCAACTCCCCCTCCCGCCTCCTGGGATACCCCAAGCTCTGTGACACACCTCTTGCCTTTGCCACCACACCTCCCCTGGATCCTGAGAGCAGCTGACAGAGCTCTGGATGGAAAGCTGCCGAGGCGGGATTGCCTGGAGCGGGGCCTTAGCAGAGCCCGTCTGGGGAGGGAGAACCTGCGGGTGCTTGCAGAGTCTTCCTCTCAGGGTCTCTGCTTCTATACCTGTGGCTGGTCATGCCCACTGGGTGGGGTGCGTGAGAAGCTCAGGGCCTGAGCGCCATCATCCCCTCAGAGCTGCTTTGTATCCTCAGCCTCTGGACCCTCAGCCAAGATGAACAAGCAGGGGGCCCGGAGTGGCAGTTGTGCATTGTCTCTGAGTGGCTCTGACTGGCCAGAGAGACTGTGTGATCTGCACACTCACTGCGTGGGCTCTGACTTTAGGTTTGCCAGGCCTCCGCCTGCCCACCTGTCACTTGGTGGGAAAAGGTTCCTGCAGTGAACGCAGTGACTTCCGCCCTCTCAAGGGGTCCTTTTCATCTTTCAGCTTATTCGAGGCAGTTCTTGACTCTCCGCCACCTCTTGGCTGTCTTGGGGGAGAAGAACGATCCGCTGGCCTAAGTGGACCTTGTGAAATTCCCTGGCAATCAGGCTTCTGTCTGAGCAGGGACAACACAACCTCCCAGGGCCTGCTGGGAACCCCTTTTCTGCTCTGGCCCATTGCAATACTGGGCCGAAGGCCATCTTGCCAGAGTTGGAGCAAAGTGGAAATTTTGCAAAGTCGAGAGCACAAGGTCCTGGAACTCTGCTTGGGTCCTGGCGAGGCTGTGGAGTGACCCCAGGCCCAGGATCCCAGGAATTACCCCAGCACAGTGCAGCGCCAATCAAGGAAGGCTCCCCAGAGGAGGCACTACTCCGGTTACATTTTGAAGGGGCAGTGGGAGAAACTGCAGAGAAAGGGGCTCTCGCTGAGGGCCTAGCATGCGCTGAGGCCTGGATGGGAGGCTGAGATGCTCATTGGTCCTTTATTTTTCCAAACTCTTCCTAGTTTCGATCCCCCTTTGTGGTCTTCTGTGAGCTTTTTTCCAAGTCTCTCTTCTCATCTTCTTTACTGTTCTTTCCGGGTCCAGGTTCCCGTCTCCGTTCTCCATGGCTTGTACCATGTGCGCTCACGCTCACACACCCACTTGTGTGTGTGTGTGTGTGCATGTGTGTATGCACATGAGTACGTGTGTGCATATGTGTATGTGTGTTCATGTGTATGTACATTGTGTGTGTATGTACATGCATGTGCACACTCGTGTGTGCACATGTGCCTGCTCAAGCTTGTGGTCAGAGCCTCTGTGTATGCCCTGAGCCCTCAAGGTCAGGATCCCTCCCACTCTTGTGCAATGAGCTGTGGTGTTTATGGAATGGTGGGATAGGGGATGCTGGCTGCCAGATCTTAGAGGCCGCTGTTGGCCTATGGGGGCCTAAGCTTATATGCAGTGGGAGTGGGGAGGGACCTCTAGCTTTATCTCTCATGATGCCTGAGTCTATTCCCACAGTCCATGCCGCTCCAGGCGCTCTTCATGGTCTTGTCATTCACCTCCTCCCTCCATTGCCATCCCCAGAGCAGAGGGGTGGTGCCTGCTGTCTTTTAAGTTAGGGTCTTACATAGCCCATGGTGGTGATGAACTCTCTGACAATAACCAATGACCTTGAACTATTGATATTCTCTGGGGCTGAGATTGCAGATATATACCACCATATCTGGTCTATGCGTTGCTGGGGATCGAACCCAGGACCTCATGCATGTTGGGCAAATACTCTACCAACTGAGCCACATCCCTAGTAAGCCAGAAAGACCAGAGAGTTGGTTTTCAGAGTTTCCTCTTTGCCCCACTTGTGTCTCTATGGAAACACAGCTACCTCCAGGTCACACAGGGAGGGGCTGGACCCAGGGCTCCCTTGAAGGCCACGAGTTAAGTCTCGGGGAAGCTAATGTAAGTTTGAAGTAGAGGTTGAAAAATACCCGGCAGATGGTGGCATTGATGGGGTATGTGTGGATGAGGGTTGGGGATCAAGGCTGGGATGAAGAGGGGTGTCGGGGCCTCCCTGGGCCCTTGAGCAGGTGATGTCCAGGCTGACGGTACTGCTGGTGGGACTTGCTTTCTCCACCCACAGAGGAGACACTGAAGGTCACCCACACGGCTCATCGGCACCGAATCAGACTCGGCCTCACTTTGGGGTCTTGGGCTATTGATACTGTCCTGATTTGTGCCTCAGTTTCCTTTCGAATAAAGTCAGGTGGAGAGACCAACAGGGACCCTGGGCCAGGGTAGGCACCAGAGTTGTGGCTTGGGATCTTGGTTGAACTTTCCGACCCTATAAAATCATCCCCCAGCCTCCTCTTTCTGCCTGGGGTGTGCCCAATGCTTTTCCATTTGTACACACCTCCTGCCGAATATCTAACTTTTCTTGGCAGTTGGGCTACAAGTGTCTTTAAAGACAACTTACTGAAAGTGCCGGGATTTACCTGGTCGGGGCAGCGGAGGTCACCCGGTGCCAAGTTCAAGGCCCTCCGACTTGCCGGCGGGTCCTTCCCAAGCCTTAGGGCTCAGTTAATCTGTGGGAACTTAGAGACACGCTCTTGCACGTCTTCTTTGGGGTCACATGAGTTGGCCTTTCACGCAGAGTGGGAGCCCCGACTTAGACTCGGGCCACTGGGGTTCACCTCACTGCCACCTCACCCTGGCAGCCTCTGTCTTTCTGTCTGAGAAGTGGGGATGTCCCCTTAGACATAGGTTGTCACAGGGTTCTGTGACAGATGTGTGACAGATGCCAATCGGTGCTGGCCCTTAGCAATACTCTGTCCTTGACCCTCGCCAGCCCCCATACAGTGGGAACTGGCCTACTTCCTCCCACTCCCAAGGCAGAGCAGCCTTTTGTGTTCTGACATTTCCTCTCCTTAGTGTGGTCAGTGAAGAGAGGGTCATGTCGTTTCTCCTCTCCAGGACTCTGTCTGCAGGGTGACAGGCGAGAGGGCACAGGCTGTGGCTGCCAGGTGGCAGGAATGGGGGAGTGTCTCTGTCCCTGCCTCCCCTGGGATCTTGGAATGTCTCAGTCCCTTCTCTGTGAGTTGTGGAAGCTGCCCTGTTGGCCCCAGGGCTGGCTCTGAGGAGAGGTGAGCTCCCCGGAGGACTCAGCTCATTCTATCAGGCTGAGAAATGGGCTCATGTTCCTTGCCCTCTCCTTGGGATTGAGAGTCAGGAGTCCAATGACAGGGTTCCATCTGGGCCCCAGGGGACAGGCGGGTGGCCTGTCCTGGGCCATGGCAGAGTGGTGACATTGAAGGTTGGCTCGGTGTTGTTTTCCAGCGCTGACGTCAGGGCTGTGGTTTAGAGCTTCTTCCCAGACAAAGGCTGCTTTGTAGCTTTGGGTGAGCTGAGCCCAGGAATCTCACTCCAGGTGGGAGGCTGGGCGGAAGAGAAGCAGGGCGGGGCCCAGGAGCCCTCAGAGGCCTGGCTGCCCTCAGACCCAACACTATTTTGCTTCCCAGGAGCCACCATGTGTCCCTTTGGACAAAGTCTCTTCACCACCGTCATGCTACTAGGGGGGAAGCTGGTCTCTCAACCCACTGCACAGATGGAAAAACTGAGTCTTGGAAATGTAACAACAGAGTCCTTGCCTTAGCCAGAGAATAGCAGAGCTGGCAATGGGCTCATGGGCTTGAGTGTCTTTAGCTTCAAGGATTCATCTCCCATCAAGCCGAATCTCACCTCCAGCATGGGCAGTGTGTTTAAAAAGGTTAGGGACCCCAGGAGAAGAACAGTGCAAGCAGAACTTAGCTTTCAGCAGGGACAGGTCTGACTTCCCTTTGTGACATGTGTTTGTCTGTGTGCGTAGGTCTACCCACATGTGTGTACAAGTTAGAGAGAGTGTCTGGGGTGGGGTGGGGTCTGTAGTCACAGGAAATGATTCCAGGGAGACCCGTGGACAGGTGTAAGTAGCCATCCCAGGGGACACTGTCTTAGTCAGGGTTTCTATTCCTACACAAACATCATAACCAAGAAGCAAGTTGGGGAGGAAAGGGTTTATTCAGCTTCACTTCCACATTGCTGTTCATCACCAAAGGAAGTCAGGACTGGAACTCAAGCAGGTCAGGAAGCAGGAGCTGATGCAGAGGCCATGGAGGGGTGTTCCTTGCTGGCTTGTTTCTCCTGGCTTGCTCAGCTTGCTTTCTTACAGAACTCAGGACTACCAGCCCAGGGATGGCACCACCCACAATGGGCCCATCCACCCTTGGTCACTAATTGAGAAAATGCCTTACAGCTGGATCTCATGGAGGCATTTCCCCAGCTGAAGCTCCTTTCTCTGTGATNATTCCAGCCTTTGTCAAGTTGACACACAAAACCAGCCAGTACAGACACCTAGGACATTTTTCTCCTTCTTTTCAGGATCCATCCATCCACCTTTTTTTCCATCTTTCTGTCCATTTAACCATCCATTTAACCATCCACTTTTTCACCCATCCATCCATCATCCATCCTCCATCTATCCTTCCTTCCTTCTTCTGGACTCCAGTCTTGTTCTTGAGCTTTGGAAACATCTCTCTGTGGATGGGGCCTTCCCCAGTGTCTGTCAAGCAGAGCCAGAAGAAACCTTACAAGTTATTGGGTCCCCCGCCGTGTCCCAGAGAGGGGCTGGTGACTGTCCAAGTTGCACAGAATGTTCATGGCAGAGCCAGCATTCAAGCCAGCCGTGTGTCTCCCTTTTCTGCTGGGGTGACAGACATCTGTCACCCTTAGCTGGCAGCTGCCTTAACTTATCCCCCCCCACACACTCCTTTTATGTTTGGTCTCTGCGACACATCTACAGATAGCAGGATACAGCCCTGGGCTGGATCTCGGATTAGTTTACCAGCTCTGAGCTGCCTCCTTCAACCTGAGCATCAGTTAGTGGAACTCCCGAGGGCCATCTTTTCCTTGCTGGACCAGTTTGGGAGTCCATCTCCCACCCCCAGGCTAGAACTATTGAAAATCCTGCTCTCCGTTCAGACTGCTCCTCTGGGCCTGTCCCTACCGGTGCCTTCCAGCAGCCTTTCCCATTGGGACGAGCTTTCTGGTCTCTAGACACAGTCCGGAATGCTTTGTCCCCTTTGTGGTTTTTTACAGAACAAGGAGCGAGGTCATTTGAGCATCATTGCCTGGGGTACAAGGCAGTTCCATGCCCTGCTCCCTCCTCTGCTGCCATCTGGGGCTTTGCTTTGACCCAGACACAAGCTAGGGCCTGCTCTGTAGGAGGCTCTGCCTGGGCTTCCAGATCCGGCTGGAGGCTCATGAATCCCTCTAAACCAGGCATGCCTCCCTGGCCCAGGCCCACCTTTCTTGGTGGGGAAACTGAGGCCCAGAGAGGTTGAACGCTGTGGCTATGGCTGCTCAGCCAACACAGCAGAGCTGGGTTCCAGCATTCACCAGTGGCCATGTTTCTGTTTGGACAGAGCTTGGACCTCCAGCTTGAGGAGGTGCATGGGTGGAAGGAAGAAACCGGTGCCTTGCGCCTCCATAGATCACCTTCTCTGTGTGTCAGAAGGCCTGAGATTCTACTCCAGGGAGGCCCCTCAGTCTCTCACCATAGGTGGGTGACCAGAAAGCCTGAAAGCGCACTGGTAAGTGGTCAGGCCAGGAAGGGGTTAAGCCGTTCTGCCTGCCAGGCCTGGGTTCCCAGCTGGTGTCTTGGCCCCTCAGGTCAGCCAGGCCATCTGGCTGACAGATGCCTTCCTATGTCCCATCTGTCCCAAGGCAAAGTCACCAGGAGGAGACCCCGCCTGCTGTCTTTGTGAACCTGTGGGCAAGTCGACTTGCCCACTGTCTGTCCCTGTGAGTCTAGGCCACTTGGGAAGGGCCCATGGCGAGCAGACTGGTCTCTGGCCACTCTCCCTGATGCCTGGGGTCTCTGCTATACGGTGAGAGAGTCTGATCTTTTGGTAAAGATAGTCTGAGATAGATGCAGGGACAGGTCCAGAGTCACACAGTGGGTCAATGTGGGCAAGGCAGGACATGGCACATGCACAGCTTTTGGTCATAAGCTTACTCACCTAGCAAACATCACTTGAGGGCCTACTGTGTGCCTGGGAGTAGGAACTATGAGAACAAAGGTTCCAAGGGATGAAGGGCACACTGTACCCTGGCACACACTCAGGGCCTGGATGCTGTGACAGCTCTTCCAGCAGCCAGCAACCAGCCCTGTGTTCATCATCACAAGCCAGTGTTGTTATCCCATTTTACAGATAAGGCAACTGAGGCTTAAAGAAATGAATTCAGTTTTGCTAGATCACTGGCTGGAGGGGTTATGTGTGACTGAGTTGGGTCATCCTTGCTAGTTTGTCTGATGTCAAAGCATTTCGGGTAGAGATAGGGGACACATAGACATGGTCTCATCTCTACTGGGACGTGGATTCCTTATTTTTTGGTATTAGAGCATCTTCCTTTGGACATCTGGCTGAATCCAAGCTGGGGGTCCTGAAGCTGGAGGAGCCAGTCTCAGAGCGAGTCTCGGGTGACGATAGCTCAGTCAGTAATGTGCTTGCCTTATGAGTATAAGTGACTCGAGTTCAAGCCCGGAACCCACATACAAAAGTGGAACACAGAGGTATGTGCGTGTGATTCCAGAGCTAGAAAGCAGCAGACAGGGGGACCTTAGAGTCTGCTGGCCGGCCAGCCTACCCTACATGGCCAGCTCCGGGTTCAGTGAGAGATGCTATCTCCAAAGAAAAAGACAAAAGAGAAGAGAGGCGGGCAGGGAAGAATGACCTCAGGCTTTCACACGCAGATGCACACACGTGCATGCATTCCTTACAGATGGACATACACACACATACATACTCATGCACACATACATGTGTGCACACACACTTGCACACATAAATTGGGCGGGAAAAGGGGAGCTCTTGGTGCTGCCCAGTGGGGTTGGTGTCCTTGTGGGTACTATAGGCAGCACATGGGGGACTCTTTGGGCTGTGGAAGGAGCCACACAGGCCTGGCAGTCCAGAGTGGGGCCCTTAGCACTCTGTCTTTGAAATGTCAGTGAGCCACCTGAGGCTATTTCTGATCTTGGGGAAACTGAGGCACCCACTCCTCATCCTTCTCCCTTCAGGTAAATCACCTGACCCAAGAAAATGAGTCTGGGCCTTGAGATCAGAGAGACCCAGGTTCAGATCCAGCCTCAGCCCTGTCACAGGACACAGAAGCAGGGGAGGCCGCTGGCTGGGGACGTGTTCCTGAGACCAGTCACTTCCGCTTCCGGGGCTGTGACCTTGGCAGTTGCTTTACTTCTTGGCCTTCATCTTCTGGTCTTTAGAGCAAGCACAGTGGACATCCCTGCCTCATGAAGTATCGGTGAGCCCCAGCTTCCGCCCAGTGCCCATAAAGATGTGGGGGACTCCAAAAAGACACTGTGCCCCCTAAGGACCATGACGCCACCGCAGAGTCTCTGAGGCTCCGTGCTCCAGTTCATCCCCTCCGTCCCGAGGGAACTGACTGCATAGGAAGGAGACCTGGGCCTCAGGGAGAGGTGGCAGGGACCCTGTGTGTTGAGGTGGGGTGCCTGTTACCCACCTCTGTGCTCCCCTCTGGTTCACACCAAGTGCCAAGGTTACCATAGCAACCCAAGTTTGCCAATGAGAAACAAGTCTCCCTCCGCATTGAGCGGGGTATTGAGTCACTCAGCGCTTGCCCCTGTTTGGGCTAACCCAGTCTAATTACCAGTCCCGACACAGCCTGGAGCCCGCCTCTTCCCAGCCAATTAGATTGACTGACGGGAAGGCGTGCGCAGGGACTCCCTGCTGCAAGCCCTCTGTGGTTGCGCCAACCCGTGAGTAATTGGGAGGTCCTCTCAGTCTTCTGCCTTCCTCCTGGAGAAGCCTCTGAAGCGGCTCCTTCCCCTTGTCAGCGGCATGGCCCGAAGCACACCTAACCTGGCATGTCCTGCAGGCTTCTGAGCTTCCCCATGAAGAATGGCCCAGACACTGTGTGTCCACTCCGCCATGATGGCATCCTGTGTTCCCAGCTCCCCCCGCCGCCCGCCAGCCCATTCAGAGAACCACTATGTGCTTGGCCATTCTCATTTAATGCAGACAGGGCCTCTCCCACTTTACAGATCAGGAGACTGAGGCCTGGGCCGGGGACTCTCCAAGCTGCAAAGCCTGGTGGGAACCTGTCCTTGCCTGGCTGGACCTGTCATTTGTCCGGGTCTCAGATGATGATAAACTGGGGTCAGAGGCAGTGGCATGGCTCTAGTGGGACATCACCTGAGCTTCTGCCTCACGCTCAACCTGCTGCCACTCAGGCACTGGCAATAAACAGTGAGCGACCCAAGGTGCATATTAACTTTCCAGAATAGCCACAGGGGTTGCTTTTCTCAAGGCTGTAAACACATCTCTGGGTGGGGCCCACACTCTGCTGGGCACAGGTCCTTGGGAGCCTCCTGCCTCTGAGCCTGGGCATCCAGAGACGTGGTGCCCATACCCTCTGCTGACTGACACTGGGGACAGGGACTGAGGGCTTGGCCAGGCAAAGGCATTGAGTCAGTGTGAGGAACTGTATTAAAGGGTCACAACAGTGGGAAGGTTGAGAACCACTCACTGCTCTAGACAGAGACAAACTCTCATGCAAAGGCCAGAGGTGAGTCCGGTCAGGGGTGATGGGGCAGCTGGAGCTGGGCACAGGAATGGGGGGTCTTGGTGTTTTCTCAGCTTTCTGGGCACCCAGAAGTGGTGGGTGGCGCACCTACCGGCCCATCTGGGGACCCACCAGTTAAGGAAGGAGGATTTGGGTGGGGCTGTTGAATTATTATTTTCCATTTGGCTCCCCTGTTTTTTTGTTTGTTTGTTTTGTTTTGTTTTGTTTTGTTTTGTTTTGTTTTCCTCCTGTCCATTGTTAAGTCATTGTAAACTGCTCCCACACCTTCAAACAGCGAGGGGGATTGAGCAGGTTCTTTCTATGTTTTGTTTTCTTCTTAGAATTGAAGTGGTGTGTGACATCATTCAAGAGTAAAAAGATCCCGGCAGAGAAAGAGTGTACTGTCCGGTTTTCCATTGCTCAAACAAAACACCTGAGGCTAGGCAACCTCAAACGTTTGGCTTAGCCTGCAGATTTGGAGATTGAAAAGCCAAGCAGTGTGGCTCGGGGCTGGGTTACACGGGGTGGACAGCATGTTGGAGGGAGTTGTATGATTGCCAGGTGAGACAGGAAGCCTGGGAGCAGGGAGGAGCCAGGCTCACCCTTCTGTAACAGCCCCTGAGACCCTTAATCCCTTTCCAGGGAGGCTTGGGAACAGGAAGGAAGTCATTAGCCTGGGGACCAGGTGACCTGGATTATTGAAGTTTGAATCCTGTTCTGCCCACCTTGAAGGCTGCTGTGTTCTGTCCCCTCACTGTCCCCTGCTGGTCACTTTAGATAGACAGTAAAAATACCAGTTGACTGGGGCATTGATTCTAGAAGGTTCTGGGCCCTGAGAAGCGAGTTCATGGGCAAAGAACATTATCCCTGGCTGAAGAGCCCTTCTTCAAATCAATGACCTTGACTCTGTGTGCACACCTGAGAATCCTCCCCCCACCTTCCACCCCACACTCCTGGCACTGTAACCCTAAACATTTTCTGAGCAGTGTGCTAGGACACAGGGGTAGGAGTTTGTGGACCCTGGAGCATCAGTGTTATCACTGAGGCGAAGAAGCTGCTTGGCCCTGGGCCCAGTGTTACCTAGTGCTTTGGCCCGAGCCTCAGTATTCTCATCTGTAAAGTGGGGTGATGATGCTTGGTTCAGTGGTGTAAGGAGGATATGAGGTGGTTAAAAAAAAAAAAAAAACTCAAGCCGGGTGTGGTGGCGCATGCCTTTAATCCCAGCACTCGGGAGGCAGAGGCAGGCAAATTTCTGAGTTTGAGGCCAGCCTGGTCTACAGAGTGAGTTCCAGGACTGCCAGGGCTACAAAGAGAAACCCTGTCTTGAAAAACCAAAAAAAAAAAAAGAAAGAAAGAAAGAAAGAAGCCAGCCGGGCGTGGTGGCGCACGCCTTTAATCCCAGCACTCGGGAGGCAGAGGCAGGCNGATTTCTGAGTTNGAGGCCAGCCTGGTCTACANAGTGAGTTCCAGGACTGCCAGGGCTACANAGAGAAACCCTGTCTTGAAAAACNAAAAAAAAAAAAAAAAAAAAAAAAAAAAAAAAAAGAAACCCCTGAATGCATGTTAAGTATTCTGTGGACAAAGCAAGTCTCTCCCACCCCATGGGAGCGCCGTGTCTGACCACAGGGGCAGTGAATAGAAGTTTGTGGACATAGCGGCAGCATAGGCAGGGGAAGACAAGGCGACAATGGAAGTACCCTAGCCCTGGAAGGGGTTGGAAGTAGTACCCCAGAAGCCCCACAGTGGCCTGAGGCGCAGATCCCTTGCTAGGGAGCACCCCTGGAGTCCTTCCTTTATGGAATGGGGCAGCCTGCACTCAGGCCTGGGCTCTGGTCAGAGATGTTGGCAGAAACATCACTGGCCAGCGTTGGCCGTTCAGCATGCCACTCAGGACTGTGGGATAGTGGGTATCCTGTAGTGGTCCCTGCCAGACAGGGACACTGGACAACAGGACAGTGGCTTGTATAAGACAGTCAGGTGACCCGTGCACCAGCTGGCCCTAAGGACACTCTTTCCCCCATCCCTCTTTGAGACAAAGTCTGTTATGAAGCCCTGGCTGTCCTGGAGTTTGCTATGAAGACCAGGCTGGCCTCGAACTCACAGAGAACCCCTTGCTTCTGCTTTGAGGCCTCTGGAAGTGAAGGTGAGTGCCACTATGCCCAGCCACGATGACGCTCTTAATGTCTTGTGCCTGAAATCAGCTGGCACCTCCTCCCTGCCTCTCACGTGCCCATGGTAGCCCTGGTCTGGAGAGACCTCGAAGGATCAGGCAGAGCGCACTAATGCGTGGGGTGCGTTGTAGGTGTGGCAGGCACATGCAGATGTTTGTCTGAGGAGTGTTGCATGGCATCAGCAGCTGGCTTCTTTTCCCCTGCTGCCCATCCCTGCGTGCTTCTGGTTCCCCGCCCAGGTGAGTGACACCTCGCTCATTGTCACGGCTGTCACCAGTGATTATGCGGCTGGGAACTTAGGGGCCACAAAGCCTGGATGCCGTCTGGCCTGTCACAGTGTTGCTGAAGCATGTTTCCAGTCGGACTGTCCCGAGAGGGTCCTGAGGCAGAGGCTGAGGAGTGGTCTGTATGCCCATGGCACGCCAGACTCTGTTCTGGGTTCTCTCCGTACAGTACGTCCTGACAGAGTTACAGAATCCAGAGAGGGTCGGTAACTTGCTCAAGGCCATGTACCTGTGTTAGGTTAGACCTTCAAGCTCTAGGGCCCCTCCGCCTCTCCCCATATACTTGTTGCTTTAACCTTCAGGGCTCACGTCCTGGCTGACTCTGGGGTCTCGGCGATCATCACATAACCATGTGGTTGTCATAGGTGTTTGTCTAGGGACCGCAGAAGTTGGCTGCTGCTTGCTCCAGTGGTTGATGAGAATTAACCCAAGTTGGCCTCCTGCTGTGGCTGAGAGGGAAGGTCGCACAGCTGGATAGAGGCAGACCCAGGACTTCCTGAACATGGCTGGCCACCTGGGGTCTCAAAGGAGTGTGGGCCAGCTAGGGCTGTCATGCTTTGTCTCTGCCCCTCCCGAGACCCGGTGGCTCCGCGCACACAGCCCCGAGCTGCCCTTGGAGTCTGTTCTTGGTCACTGGCAACAGTCATTGGCTCCCTCCATAGCAGCATGTGCCTAGTGGCGTAGGAACTGTTGGAGGGAGGAGACATAGGAGTGAGCCTTTGCTTGCATCCTTCCTTTCTATCCCTTGCTTGCCACTGGGCGCAGGAGGTTCAGGGGCACTCTCCGATGAGGGCTGGCAGCTGAGCCAGGCACTATCCAGGACAGTACTGCCCATCATGTAGGGCTCTAACCAGAGTATGAAAAGAATGCTGTGGTCGCAATAGCCGGAGTGATTCCCCTCCCCTCTGCACCTGGAACAGGGTCCTGTGTAGCCTAGATCGGCTGTGCATTCCTTCCGTATCTGAGGCTGCTTTGAACTTCTGATCCCCCTGCCTCCACTCCAGAGTGCTGGAATTACAGGTGTGCACCACCGGGCCTGGTTTATGTGAGGTTAGAGAGAGAAGCAGGTTCTTACAGTTGCTAAGTAAGCTTGCTGCCAACGGAGCTCTATCCCCAGACCCGTGATGGATTCTTCATGATGCTATCACAGATAAGTGTGCCTCGGCCCAGGGTCGAGAAGAGACTTGCCCAAATTACGCAGCGAATCCGCCACAGTCGGGACTCAAGCTTCTCCTGACTTTTCACTCTGCACCCCTTCCCCCAGCCCCGTGGCTGGCAACCCAGCCTACCCTCTGCCCAGGAGCCTTGCAAGATGGCGAATAGGCCTCTCTCTGTGTGTGATGGCCCGGCAGTGTGCTGGTGCAGGGTGAGGAGGGTTCCTTAAGACCCAGCCCCATTACCAGCCTGCTATCTGGGCTCTGGCCTGCTCCAGCTATTACCGCCTGTAATGGGATCGGCCGCCTGGGTTAAGTGTTCACATTAAATTAATACCTTCTCCGTGGAGACAATCAGCTGGCATTTAATTTGTGTTTCCTTCTGAGCAGCTGAGTACAGCTGGGCAGCCCTGGTGGGCAGGTCTGCGTGGCAGCGTCCCAAAGAGGTGGTAAGGTGGGGTGGTACCAGGAAGGCCCAGGCAGGTACAGGTGGGTAGGAGCATGGGAGTTCAGGGCTTCCTTCCGGCGGCGGGTGGGTTTGCTTGTGGTCCCTGGCTGTCACCTTCACTGCCTATGTGCTGGCAGTCTGAGGAGGAAGGAACAGGGAGAGGAAGAGGGAAGTATCTCATGGCTTTGTGGCTCAGCCTTTAGCTTCCTGAGGCAAGGGCTGGTGGTTGGTGGTGCCGGGTTGTCAAGGTGTCCTACCCACCCCGCACCCCGCTCCCTCAGCATTTCTGTATTCTGTTGCAAACCCAGAGGGGCTGCAGTACAGAACGGGTGTGGTGTAGAGCGAAGATCTAGACGCAGTCAAGGTTACTGAGCCCCTTTGGAGGGTGCAAAGAAGCCAGTGAGGATCTGGGTCCTCCCAGAAGAACCAGCCCTGGGTTGTGCTGCCCAAGGCTCCCTGGTTGGTCTCTGCTG
This sequence comes from Mus pahari, assembly GCF_900095145.1. Taxonomy (NCBI): domain Eukaryota; kingdom Metazoa; phylum Chordata; class Mammalia; order Rodentia; family Muridae; genus Mus; species Mus pahari. The sequence goes on from NC_034595.1 coordinate 90,535,669, forward strand.
CAGCTCTCATCAAGCACAGAAGGGCCTTTGGCTGAACCTCCACCTGCTGGAAGCCCCTTGTCTGCCCATACCTGGCCCTGCCCCAGGGTAGCGGGATGAATTCCCCTGGGTGAGTGGGGTGGAACAAAGAAGGCCTAGGCAGACCACGGGGAAGGAAGCTGCTGTCCACTCCCACCCAGGGCCAGGGCTGGGCCCAGGCCCACGCTTGGCCCAGATTGAAGTTTTCCACTGAGGGCTCCAGCCCAGCCTCACCTGTGCCTGTTTCCCATCACCTGAGTGAGTCGGCCTGGGCGTGCCTGCTGCCAGGCGCGACCATTCTTGTTGTCCCACCCCCACCCCACCCTGAGGCTCCCGCCCAGCGCCCTTGCCTGCCTGGCCTGCAGTTGGAGCCAGGCTGAGCTGAACTTCGGGATTCGATGCTCAGCCACGTCTCGGGGCTGGGGTCTTCACCCTCCTCTTCCTCTACTTACAGAGTGGTTCCCACGACTATCTTCAGAAATGGGGACTGTAGAAAACCAACACTCACAAAGGGCGAGGAGCTTGCCCGGGATCTCACAGCCGGGGGATGTGGGAACAGGCATTGGAATGTTACCAAACTTGGAGTCGCGGTCTATACCCGAAGAAGCCAAGTTCATCCACCCATAGCTTGAGAAGCTAATTAAAACAACCAGATTAATAGTATGAGGAAGGAAGACATACTCGGTGTGACCACACTGGGGAGAGGGACACTGACCCCCCCTCAAGTCACTCTTGGGGACTCAAAGCGAGGGGAAGTGTTTAAATAGCCATGAGCTTGAGCATCTATCCAGCCTTGGACAGAGTGCGGTTATGCCCTGACACTGACCTATCATTGTCTGGCTTCACTCTCCTTGGTTAAAACTGTGTGGAATCCTTCTCCAGGAGACAGGTTCCCTTCTGGCTGTCGCCTTTTCCCTTGCACTGTTATGAGATTCCTGGGGGAAAATTCCATTTCTAGAGGTTCATTGTTTCCACAGTCCGACAGTCAAATCGAGGGGAGCATAAAGGTGTCTCCTTTCTGAATGACTTCATTCCTGCCAGTGCTGCTGTACGCACGTCTATCTGTACGTCTGGGGTCTCCAGGATGGACTCTCCATGGGCCCCGGGTTGTCTGTGGTGCTCTAATTATTTGCTGGGGCTGCACCCACTTTCTTCTCGGGCCTCTGAGCCTTTCTCTGACTGCACAGGATATGAAAGACCCATGAGTCAGCCCCCTCTGTCAGTGGCTTCAGATTGGGTTTCCGTTTCTCCGTAGCTAGACTTTGTGGGCTTCTTCCTGCTTCTGTGTGTCATTTTGAGCTCATGCAAAAGGCAGAGCCACTAGCCTGGCTCCAGCAGCTAGGACTGGGCTGGCTTTAAAGCCGTCCCCCACCCCCACCCCCCACCCCCGTGGTCAACCAAGATTTCTCATCTGTCACGTGGTCCTGGAGCTGGCTCCTTGGGAATGCTGAGAGGCCACATCTGGCTATGACGAGGCTGCCACCTCCCCCTCCAGCTGCCAGGCTCCCACATGTGCCTCTTCCGCTGAGGTGGTGGTGGGGCCTGGCTCTCGAGCTGGCGGGGCTCCTTTGTGGGGTCATTTCCTCTCTCTGCATTGATTGTCTAACGTCCCCGCCTCCCCTCCTGGCCTTGAAGGGTTGTAAGTAGTGGGGCGGGAAGGTTTCTCTTCCTCCTGCAGGCTTCCTGCGCTTTTGCCCCTCCCCCAGGAGGGATGTCTGAGCCTCATGGCTGTAGAGAGAGCCTGGGAATCTGGTTGTGGATTCCCCAGCCTGGGAGATAAAGATAAGACCCTGGGGTAGGGCTCAGGCTGAAGGAAGCAGCCTGAGTGTGGATCATTTCATTCATTCCTGCCCCTCAACCCCATTCATCCATCCCATCCCCTGCCCCCATGCACCTTCGTATCCGCCTGTCCACCTTCCTATTCATCTTCTGGTCCACCCATCTAACCCATGCCTTTCCATCCAATAAGGGTCAGCAAGATGGCTCAGCAGGGAAAGGCGGTTGCCACCACGCACCCCACATGGTGGAAAGAGAGAACTGAGTCCCTGCTCCATTCATTGACTATCCCACTCCTACCAAGAAGGGATAGCGAGCCTATACCTCCAGCTGGAGACTCAGCTCTCCCGTTGCAGAGATCTTGTTTTCTCTAATCCCTCCAGGGCCCGGGGTGCTCAGAGCAAGGTGAGGCTGCCCTCAGATGCTGGCATGGTGAAGAGGGTGGAGGTGGCCTCACTCAGAGCTCCATCGCTGTCCCTGGCTTCATGGACCTGTAACCCTTAGGAGACAGCTCTGAGCGGTGTAGATGTCCAGGCCATCTGGGAGGGTATATCCTGGCCCCTCAGTCGGCCTTAAATCTGTGGCGGTGTTCTGAGAGAGAAAAACCATAGAGGAGAAAGAGAGGAACAGGCTAACCCTTGCCTGGAGGCTAAGCTTTCTTCCTCATCTTCAACATGGGAGCAGTCCTTGGGAGATTAAACGCACCCAATATAAGAATACACCTTCCTCTCCAGTTCTTGCATCCGTCACACCACACTTGGAAGTCAGACGAACTGAGTGTCAGGACAAAGTAGAGCCAACCACCCTTCTGCTCACAGGTGGTCTCTTGAAGGTGACCCCAGCCACCCGGTCTAGCTCAGAGACACACCCCGATAGAAGTCTCGGGAACAAAGACTTTCAGGAAAGCCCTGTCCACCAAGCCCTGGCCTGAAGCCGTAAGTGAGTGTCCTCTCCTGGTGGCAGGTGGTCCTGTACCTTCCTGATGCTCTTTTCTTAGAGTTTGCAGATCCCCAGCTAAGCCTCCTTCTGTGGGCAGCCCTGGACAGGGCCTGGATGGTTTCTGGGGAACTGGTGCCGAAACCTTAAGTCAGCCACTCCGTTGACAAGATTTCGGTGAAGCTGGGTCCTGGGGAAGATATACCACCTGCCTGTCCCCTGATAACCCAGGCAGCCAATGGCTGAAGGGCAGAGATTTTTTGCACTGTCAACGTGGCAGCCAGCTGTGCCAGATTCTCCTGCTGCCACCCCTGGGAGGGGCATCTCTTCGGGGCAGTGGGCTCAATCTGTGCAGCCAGCTGCTGCCCACATTCAGGGTCCATCTTTGGTCTCCTGTGGGGCAGAGAACCAGATTGTGCCTACTCCAGCTTTGGAAGTAAAAGGTCCAGGAAGTCATTCCTGCAAACTCATCTTCAGGGTGCAGCCTGGGAAATGTGATGGAAGTGGGTGCAGGGTCTGGGGTGAGAGGGAACTGGAGCCAGGAGGTGGAGACACTGCATAGTGTGGATACACAGTGTCGTCTGTAGGCTCCCACCACCTGGGAGCTGTCTGCCTCCTCAGACTTGCTGCATTGGGTTTTATATGGGGGCAAGGTGGCCCGGTGGTTTGCCTGCAGGACCTAGGCTGACCGAGGATCGGATAGGGTCCCAGCCCCCTATTCCCAGCTGTGTGACTTTAGAAAAGTTCCATCATCTCTCTGAAACCCAGATCTGTCACCAGCCAAGTAGTTCTGGATAAAAACCTGAAAGGCTTAGTAATTCATGTGAAAACCAACGTGTGTCGGAGGGAGTGTGTCTTTTATGGGAGACCCGGGCAGCGTGTGCCAACAGAGTGATCCAGAGACAAGCGAGGGGGGTTGGGGTGGGGAATAGGTAAGCCTGACTTCTGGCTTGGTGGATAACTGGAGGAAAAGTTAGGGTTTGCTGCATTCCAGGGGTGCCTGGGGCACCAGTGGTTTGCCGTTTTCTCCTCAAGTTTGGCTTGGTTGCTCCTGTGGTTGGCATGAGAGGGCCTGGCCTCAGATGCCAGGGTGCAGCCAGTCCCACACACTTACCCTCCCTTGTGCCTGCTCTGCCCTCCTCCACTCGAGCAGTGTGGCCAGGGTGATGATGAGTCAGTCCGGTCCTGTGTCCTGGGACTTCTTCCTTGAGGAAGCCCCCAGTGACCTGGGCTTCTACTAGGGGTGAGTGTAACCTGGCGCCCCTTCCCTTCACAATGGTCCTCAATGAAAGATGACCTGGTTCTGGGGTTAGCCACAACCCTGACGTGCTGTGTAACCTTGAGCAAATGTAGCCTTTCAGTTCACCTCTGTTTGGGGCTGGAAGTGGTGGTGGGGAGTCATCTAGGGAGATGGCCCCATTCATGTGAGGCCCTGAGGTCCCCTCTGTGTCCTCTGTAGTTCCAGATTGGCGCTCAGGGCAGATGTGGGCCCTGCTATGCAGCCGGTTAGGACGGAAGTGAACACATGTCCTCTGGGAGCCTGGCAGGGAAGGCTTGTGTGGCGAGAGGAAGAATTTTCCTCCAAGTGTGCAAACAGTATCTGTTTTCTCTTGTTTCCAAAAGCGGATGACGTAACCAGCTCTCCGTCCCGTCCTCCCTCTGGCCTATTTTTAGCAGGGCCCCACGGCATCTTAAGAGACCTCAGACTTCCTCGCTCAGCGACCGTGTAGGGAGGGTAGCATGGAGTGAGGAAAGACAGAAGCCTGTCTGTTTGTCCCAAGGTGGAAGAGGGCAGGCATGGCATAGGCTGCCAGCTCCTCCGGGCAGGGAGCAGACCTTAGCGGGATGCTCACCCTTGGAGGCTGAGTCCTGGCTCCCCCGTCCTTACCACACATGGGTAAGGGGCTCTCAGCCACTCTTCCCTGCTGAGGCATAGGGAAAATGGCGGTATGCATCCCCCACACTGCTGGAGGCCTGAGTGGCCTTATGTAAACCGAGAAGCTGGTGCCTTACCCTTATTAGTATCCCTGATTGGCACAGCTTCCTGGAGCTGCCCCTCCCTATATTGCACAGTTCGTGTTGGGGTACACCTCAAATCCTGTGTGCTTAGTTCCTGTCTTTTCCTCTTCAGCTTCAACCGATGTCGTGGAGTAACGTTCTCTACTTACGATCTGGGATCGAGAAACACCGGGCAGTGTGTCTTGCCTGTGGTTTAGATGTGTGCCTTCTGGTAGGATAGTTAACCACTGAGCTCAGGCCCCACATCTGGAAGACTGTAGTACCTGCACAGGCCTGTAGGGTGTGCTGCAGAGCACCCAGCCTTCATAATACAGTGTTTGGCATTGGAAAGCTTGCTTCTTGGGGTACAGGGAAGAGTCCGAAAGCCCAGCTTTGGTAATCTACCTTGCAGCAACAGCTGGACCAGCAGTTTGCGTGGAGGAGTCATGTGTCCCCTACAGTACCACGCTTGTGCCTCAAAGGTAGCATTTGCCGCCACCTGGCCTTGGGATTAACAACAGTCCACTGTCATGTTGCTCCTCCTACCACGAGGCTGGGAGCGCCTTGAAGACAGACGAGGTTTTCTGGGGCATCTCATTGCCCTGCGTGGAGGATGAGGGTGGGCACTGGGGGCTGCCTGGCAGCAGGAGGTGTGCGCTGACCGCTTGTTCTTCTTGGCCATTGCAGGTGGGAGGAGGAGCTGGCCAAACGCATGAACCTTCAGACCATGGTGGACACGCTGCAGGAGGTAAGATATCTGCCGCTGGTTCCCGGCGGGAAAGCTCTGCAGGTTAGCTGTGGGGCCCTGGTGGGGAAAGATGTTCCTCCAGTTAGGACTGATGTCTTAGCGAGAGCTGGGGACACAGGGAGCCCCAGCCCAAGACCTGAGGCCTCTCCTGTTGTTGCTCGCTCTGGCTGCTCTGCACTTGGGGCTGCCCAGCTCCTGTACTTCCGGGGACCAGAGCAGCAAGCTTTGTCCTCAGCCGCTTTTCCTTTCTTCTTTCCTCTGTCACGTGATCAAAACTAGCAACAGGAAAGGCAACGCAGACACAGTTTTAAAAAATTTTTTTTTACAACTGGGTGTGGCAACTCACACGTACAATTAATTACTTGAGAGATGGAGACAGGAGGATGAGGGGTTCAAGGCCAGCCTGGGATGCACTGTGAGCTCCAGGCAGCTTGGGTTTCCTGAGACCCTAACTGAACAAAAACAAAACTGTTTTAAAAGTTGGGCTGGAGGTGTGTCTCGGGGGCTGAGCAGTTTTCCTGTCTTGTGCACAGCTTTAATTTTGATCTCTGCACGGAAAAAAATTAAAAATTAGAATTAATTAATAATTGAAAATTAAACTTACTAGCTAGGTGATGGCGGCACATACCTTTAGGTCTAGTTCTTGGGAGGTGGAGGCAGGTGGAACTCTGTGAGTTCGAGGCCAGCCTGATCTACAGAGCGAGTTCCAGGACANCCAAGGCTACACAGAGAAATTGTGTCTCGAAAAACTAAATAAATAAATAAATAAATAAATAAATAACGTCACTTTATTTTCTTACTTTTCACTCTCTAGGGAAGTGAGAGACATAAGCCTAGCGCACACAAAGTCCTGGGTTCCCAGAGTAAACGGGGTTTGGGGCATACCTGTAACCCCAGCATTTGAGATGCACAAGAAGATATTTGAGGAAACAGGAAGATCAGTTCAAAGTTGAGCCAGGCAGAGTGGCACACGTTTTTAATCCCAGCACTTGGGAGGCAGATCTCTGAGTTCGAGGCCAGCCTGGTCTACAGAGTGAGTTCCAGGATAGCCAGGGCTACACAGAGAAACCAAACAACAACAACAGCAGCAGCAGCAACAACAACAAAAGAAGTTTAAAATCATGCTCAGCTACATAAGGATTCTGGTGTCCCCAGCCAGAGTTTGGTCCCATCCCTCCAATTACTACAAAGAGGCTAATGTTCTCCTTTCTTTTATAATAAAGTTTGGTGTGTGTGTCTGTGTGTGTGTGTGTGTGTGTGTGTGTTTTTAACATCTTCACAGTCAGATGTTGGAAAGGTCCACGAAATCACAAAAGATTAAAATTACCTGCAGTTCTGTCTTCTGCTGTATTAATTTTAGATGTGACCTCCCAGCCTGTTCTGCAGACACACCCACATCCTAACACACACACACCTTGGGATGCCCGTGCTAGACTGGCAGAGCGCAGGTCGGGCATTGGCGCCTGGCTGTTGGGGTTAACCTTGTATTTTTTTTAAAGCTGGCCTTAAGCTCATAGTGCTGTCCAGTTTTCTTTGCCATAAGTGACCCCCTGAAGTGTCACCAGGGCTCAGCAGCCAGAACGGCTGAGGCACACAATCGCTTAGCTTTAGTTAGCCGTCTAGTGTCCAGGGCTCTGGGCTTGGGCTCAGGTGTCTGTCCTCTCGTCCCTTTAAAGCCCGCCTCTCTCCTTCCATCCACAGGCGGCGCAAGAAGCCGAGGCCATCCAGGAGGAGATGAATGAGAAGATTGAGCGGCTCAAGGCCGAGCTGGTGGTGTTCAAAGGGCTCATGAGTGACGTAAGTGGTGTGGCCGTCACCTTAGGCATCACGACCTCCCTTTACCCGTCATGCCAAACGCTTCATTCACTCGGAGGCTCGAGCTCGGCTTATAGTTACAGTCGTGGCTGGCTGGTTTGTTCTGATGAGGGATGCATCGGGGACCAGGAGCCTCCCCTCCCTCCTGACATTGCTTTCCTGTGTCTGAATAGAGTTGCTTTAACCCGCTGCTTAACCCATTGCGGTCCTCAGGGCCCTGACATCTGTATGTGTTGCTCGACTGTCACCAGCTCGCCACGTGGCGACCTTGGTGTCTGCAGAACATAGGTGACCGAATGGTCTTGGCCGTGCCAACCCAAGAGACTTCAGGCTCAGGGCATCCTCTTGTAGGGTGTTAAGTTGGGAAGGGCTGGTATGTGCATCTTCTTGGCCATCTGGGGGCCCCTCTGAGTGAGACACCATGGGTGGAAACATCTGTTAGCAGTGTAGGCTTCCTCGACTCTGGGACCTGAGTTTTTTGCCATCTTCAGGCAGTGGGTGGTCTGCCAGGATTGCCCACCAAAAGGAGAAGGAGCCTGAACTTGGTGACTCAGCCTGGCTTTGTGGGACGTGCAGCTGAGTGTGGTTGGAAGAAGCTGTGGGGCCTAGGTGGAGGCCACCTGGCTTCCCTACACTTGGGTGCAGAGGGAACCCTTGCTCTTTCTGTGACCCCTGCTGTCTGTCATCTGTGGCAGAGAGAGAGAGAGAGAGAGAGAGAGAGAGAGAGAGAGAGAGAGAGAGAGAGAGAGAACGCTGCTGAAGCAGGCACACTATGGGGAACAGTGGGGCATGAGGATGGGAAGAGAAGGGGAGGGGTGTGTGTGTGTGTGTGTGTGTGTGTGTGTGTGTGTGTGTGTGTGTGCTCGCGCGCGCGCGTGCGTGCACACATGCACATGCTAGGAAACTAAAGCCAAGGCCTTGGCCTAACTCAAGGCACCACAGCCTTCCTTGGAAGGATGTTCTTCAAGTCACAATGGTCTTGCTTGTCCTTCGCTCAAACGAAGCCAACATTGCTGTGCCCTGCAGCTCTGAGTGGGACCAGCACACATGGCCTCACATTTTCCCACCTGAAGTCCCCATATCCCTTCCAACCCTGAGCAGTGCCCACCAACCCCACCCCCACCCCTCAGGAAAGGCTCAACCCACTCCCCAACTACCTTTAGGGCCTACCTGACCCTTAGGGTTCTCCCAACTCTGATGGCCCCTCACGCTTGCTCCGTCCCTCGCTCATGTAACCCCCCACTGTCCTCCAGGGACTGCCTGACCCCTCAGGTTCTCCCTACTCCTGATGGCCCCCTCATGCTTGCTCCGTCCCTCGCTCATGTAACCCTGCTGTCCTCCCTGCAGCCCATGACAGACCTGGACACAAAGATCCAAGAAAAGGCTATGAAGGTGGACATGGACATCTGCCGCCGAATCGATATCACGGCTAAGCTGTGCGATGTCGCACAGCAGAGGAACTCGGAAGACGTGTCCAAGATCTTCCAGGTGACCAGGGCCGGCCCCGCTCACCTGGCTCCACCCCAAACCTCTTAGAACAGCCCTGAATGCCACCACTGTCAGCTCCTCTTTCCCTCCACATCTCGATCACCCTGATCCTGAGAGTCATATGACCCCCCCCTCCCCAAGGGAAATACGACTTGGGGATTTGTAGTTATAGCTTAGGAGACTGAGGCCTGGGAGGACAGACCGAGGAAGGACATGGGAGATCTCCCAGCCCTCCAGGACATGTCCCCACGTGTCCCCAGGTCCACTCCACACCCATTGCTTCTCATGCAGCCTCTTTCTCTGAGATTCCACATTGTTCCCATGGCAGAGCAGCCCTCACAACTGGGCACCAGTGGGCAGTTCTGGAGAGGGACGGGGTGTGGTCTTGTTAACGGAGGGTGCGTGTCATTCTCAGAAGTCTTGGGTCATAGTTTGGCTTGTGCTTGAGCCCAGGGCAGTGCAGTGTGTTGTTGCTTTCTGTGTGTGACTCTGGACATAGTGGTGGGAGGCCCAGGCCTTTCTCCATCTCGTGCTTTCTTGCTGGGGACTGATCCATCGGGAGAGCTACGCAGCCCTCATTTGCACAGGTCTTTTCTGCTTGGAGCAGAGCTTGGTGAACCCTCCATGCCTCTGCATGTGAGAGGAAGGTTCTGGAAGCATGCAGCTCTTTTGACCTTTGTCAGGGTCTCTTGGTCTCTCGGGCTGGCTTTGAGACATCTCAGGTGATGGTGCCCTCCTCTGGCCTCTCCTTGTTTCCACATCATGGGGCTGCTTTTTTCTGGTGATGGGTGAGCTGAGCTGGCCCAGTCACCAGGCAGGACTTGGTCCCTGTGTCTGTGTTCTCCACCTGCATGCCTCACGCCTCACGCTTCCTGCCAATGCTGCCTGCTTCGTAGAGGACCTAAGCAACTCCCTGCGGTGGTGGCTGATCCCAGCCACATCCATCCACTCCTCGGGACAGTGGTTCCCTCCCAGTCTTACCCCTCTGCACCCCAGCCAAGCACCCCTATTACCTTGGTCTCTTCCTTCCCCATCCAGGTGGTCCCTAAGAAGAAAGATCGTAAGGTGGCTTCGGATGATGACATCTCCGAGCAGGATGGGGAGGTGAATCGGTTCTCAGATGAGGAGGTCGGCTCCATGAACATCACCGATGAGATGAAGCGCATGTTTAACCAGCTGTGAGTACCCAGGTTGCCCAGCTTGGGGGGGGGGGGCATATCCGTGGCTGGGCTGAGATGAGTCACCTGTTCTGAAAGAGTTTGGATTCTGTGTGTGTGTGTGTGTGTGTGTGTGTGTGTGTGTGTAAGCAGTGATCAGGCGTCCGTGTCATTTCTCAGGCACTATTCACTTTGTTTCTTGGAGTCAGGGTGTCTCATTGGCCTGGGGCTTGCTGGTTAGGTTAGGTTGGCTGGCCATCCAGCCCCAGGGGTCTGCCTGTATTCCTCCCCAGTGCTGGGATTACAAGTGCACGCCACCAGACCAGGCTGGCCTTCAACTCCCAGACCCACCTGCCTCTGCCTCCTGAGTGCTGGGATTAAATGCGTGCGCCTCCACCACCTGACTCCACGTCTGACCTTTTAGCGTGTGTGCTGAGGATTGAAATCAGGTCCTCATCCTTGCAAGGCAAGCATTTTGCTCACTAGGGCACATTTCCAGCCCCTAGATTATTTTTTTTATATGTATTTATTTATTTTAAAATTTTATATCTATTTATTTTTGTTGTATGAATGTTTTTGCATGTATGTCCATTTTGCCACATGTGTGTCTGCTTTCTGTGGAGGTCAGAACCCTTGAAATAGGAGTTGCGGAAGGCTGTGCGCCGTATGTGTGCTGGGACTCAAACCCAGGTCTTCTGCAAGAGCAGCCAGTGCTCTTAACTGCTGAGCCATCTCTCCAGCCCCCTATTTTATTTTTGTTATTCTTTAAAATTTTTATGTGTATGGGTATTTTGCATATATATATATATATATATATATATATATATATATATATATATATATGGACCATGTATGTCCCTGGTGCCTTTGGCAGGCTGAAGAGAGCATTAGATCCCCAAGGGCTGGAGTTAGTTGTTGTGAGCCACCACAAAGGTTCCCAGTCAAATTTGGATCCTCTAAAAGAGCAGCCAGTGCTCTTAACCATGGAGCCATCTGTCCAACCACTAGGTTTTTTTTTTTGTTTTTTTCTTAGCAGGGTTTCTCTGTGTAGCCCTGGCTGTCCTGGAACTCACTCTGTAGACCAGGCTGACCTCAGACTCAGAGAAACACCTGCCTCTGCCTCCTGAGGGCTGGGATCAAAGGCCACATGGAGAGAGGGGGGGAGGGAATGGGGAGAGAGGGGGAGCAAGAGGGGGAGAGAGAGAGAGAGAGAGAGAGAGAGAGAGAGAGAGAGAACAAGAGCAGAAGCTTCATCATGGCTGGGTATCTAGTGCCTGCTGTATTTGGAAGTGTACCCATGATCCTTTATGTCACCTGTTGCTCCCCCGGTCCTGTGGAACACCCCCACCCAGACAGGTATAGGGGGTGATTGTTTCAACCAGGATTGTCCTTCCTCGCCCAAGAGATGAAAAGGCTGGGTAAAGCCAGGTACGGTGGCGCACGCCTTTAATCCCAGCACTTGGGAGGCAGAGGCAGGAGGATTTCTGAGTTTGAGGCTAGCCTGGTCTACAGAGTGAGTTCCAGGACAGCCAGGGCTATACAGAGAAACCCTGTCTCAAAAAAAAAAAAAAAAAAAAAAAAAAAAAAAAAAAAAAAAAAGGCTGGGTAGTCTCCTCCCTCTTTGTATGTAGAGTCTGCCTGATGAGGTCACATGTCCAGGAATGATCAGTGGCATGGTGTCACCTTTTTTGTTTGTTTGTGGTTTTGTTTTGTTTTGTTTTTTTGGCATGGTGTCACCTTAGCAGGCTGTTACCAGCCTTGCATCACACTGGAAGATGGGTATCTTCCAGTCTCCCTTGGTGGGCTGGTGAGCTGGAAAGAGTCTTGACAGTCGCCAAGTGTCGTCCATGAAATGACACTTGGCTGACTCCAGACCTTCACCAAGCAGACAGGGTCATTGTTAACCTTTGGAAGGCTCTGGGGAGGCTCAGCAGTGTGTGACAGAGTTGGGATTCAGACCACAATCTGTCACTCACTAGCACTCCCTCACCAAGAGGTTCTGGCTGAGTGGCTGAGTCTGGCCTGAGTGTACAGGTGATGGCCAGAGACAGTTGGTTCCAGCCCTTGGGAGGTGTGTGTGTGTGTGTGTGTGTGCTCTGTGTGTCTCTGTGCGTGTGTGTGTGCGTGCGTGTTGTGTGTGTGCATGTGCTGTATGTGTATATGTGTATGCACACATGCTTCTGTATGTGTGTGTGTGTGTGTGTGTGCGTGCGTGTGTGCATGCTGTCTGTGTGCAGGCTCAGTGATGTCACATTGGTAGCTAAGACACATTGACACATGCCACCCTTCAGGACACCTTACCAAACTATAGAGAGAACTGGTATACCAAAACCCATTGAGTATGTCACCCTGGTGGCACTGTGGCCTTGGCCCACTTGGTGCTTTGTTCTGAACCGAGACCCATTTTTAACTTGAATACAAATGGCACCCCAAGGTGGGATGGGGGTGAGGACCCTGGGTGAGTTAAGGGCAGGGCTGGGAGCCCCATGCTCTCAGGCACCTGGACTCTGAGAGCTCTGCCTGGCCACCATTGGCAGCACCTGACAATCAGGCCACCAGCTCCTTGAGCTCCATATGAGGGAAGCATTTCAGGGGCACACAGTAGGGCAGAGCCAGGCCCACATATGTGGTTTAGTGCTTCGTCCCCTTAGCCACTCTCCTGCTTGGGAGAGACGTCCGTCTTCCATCTGCGGCCCCTCTGTTGCTGTTTCCATCTTCCATCTGCGGCCCCTCTGTAGCTGTTTCTTTGGCTTTAGTTAGATGCTCAGGACGAGCAGGGTGGAGTTGGGAGTTCTCCCCTCAGACAGACGAGACAAGGCTGGACATTCACTATGGATCAAGCCAAGGACACGCCTTGTCCCTTGGTTCATCTTTCAGCTTGAGTACCCCTCCAGATCTCATGTTCTCACTTCTGCTGACAAGAGGGCATGCCCCCATCCCCCACCCCTTTTGGTTTTGGTTTTGAGAGAGGGGTCCCTGTAGCCCAGGCTAGCCTCAAGCTTGCTATGTAGTCTAGAATGGCCTTGAACGTCTGACCTTCCTGTCTCCACCCCTTGAGTACTAGGACCTGGTTTATGCTGTACTGGGGAATCAAACCCAGTCCCCCCTCCCTCCCCCCCCCCGCCCCCCAGGCAAGCACTGTCAACTGTGCTGCATCCCTAGGCTTTTGGAAAGAAATGTGGCTTAGGTCCAGGTTTTCCCAGTGTTGCACTGGGAATTCCTGAGCCTGAATCATTCTTTGATGTGCAGACACCCCCAAATCTCCTTCATTTTGTTGAATAAAAGGGCTCCTCAGAAGAAATCAATTATCTGTGTTTTCATGGAGTCCCCAGGGGATCGTTAATCTGGTCAGAAAGGAGGTGCAGAGAGAGGTATCCATCCAGAGAGCTGAGTCAGGGGTGCCTTTGGCAAGGGCTCCCTCTTGGGTGTGCAAAAAACGTTCAGTTATGAGCAGTGGGGAAGTGACCCCTCATGTGGTGGGCACCGGAGCGTTGACAGGGTTCGGTGTCTAATTAGATTTGTCGAAACAAAAAAAAAAAAAAAAAAAAAATCTTTGCTCATCCCTACCCCTGTTCTGGTCCTCTGGCTGGTGTTAGCGGCTGACTCAGTGTTGTTTAGTTCCCACCTGGTGTTTCCATGAGCCCGTGGCCCAGCCTGGTGGTTACCCCTCACCCCAACCCCACTGCCATCCCAGCTTCACCCCACCGCCATCCCACCCCCATCCCACCCTCACCCCACACCACCCCCAGCCGATTTTAGTAAAGCCTTAGAATGACACACCCGTGTCAGAACTCTGTGTTGTCTTGATCCAAATCAGTAGCTTGGGCTTCAGACTAAGGCTGAGAGGAGAATTTTCGACATCCTTCCAAAGTCCCCGGGTGAGGGTGGGGGCTCTTTCCGTTTCTGCTCTCATCCGTCTTCCTGTCTGTTCTGGCTAGCCATCCCTCAGAGGGGCTTTCCTTCAGATCTCAGACGCTGGAAAGGAAGTGCAGTGAGTACTGGACCACGCCATGTGCTGATGGATGGACCCCAGAGGCTCAGAATCGCCTCCTCCAATAAACCCCTCCAAGCGTATTTCTTGACTTACAGGCGCCACCTAGAGGCTGCTACAAGAATTGCTATTGGGCAAGGGAACAAGCCTGGCCTACCTCAAGGGGGCGCTCTAGGAAGCCTTTTTTTTTTTTTTTTTTTTTTTTTTTAAATCAGAAATCCTTCTGTGTCATTGTCTTTTGGCCCCCAACTCATACCTTTGTTGAATGAGGTAGAGCAGAGTTCTAAAAGAGCCAGGAGAGATTGGGGAGGCATAAACAATGGGAGACCCCCCCGAATGGAAGTCTACAGTCCTGTGCCACTGATGTAAACTCAGAGCCTGAGGGCTGCAGAGATGACTCGGCAGTTAAGGGTACTGGCTGTTCTTCCAAAGGACCTGGGTTCAATTCCCAGCACACACACATGGCAAGTCACAGCTGTCTATAACTATAGTTACAGGGTATTTGATACCCTCACATACAGGATACAAGCAGGCAGAACACTAATATGCTTAAAATAACTCAGTCATTTAAAAAAAAAGGAAGGAAGGAAGGAAGGAAGGAAGGAAGGAAGGAAGGAAGGAAGGAAGGAAGGAAGGAAGGAACTCTCAGAGCCTGGCATGGCAGTGTAAGCCTAAAATCCCAGGATTCTTTGGTGATTTTGTTGTTGTTGTTTTTATTTTGTTTTTGTTTTGAGACATGATTCCTTTATAGTCCTAGCTGGCCTAGAACTCTCTGGCCTGGAACTCTCAAGAGATCCACCTGCCTCTGCCTCCTGAGTGCTGGGATTAAAGGCCTGCACTACCATATCCAGATGCAATAGTCTTTAAGGGGCCCCCAGCTGGAGTAATCTGTGCATCTTGGGAACCAGTCCTGGACAAAACCACATATAACTCGTCTTGTTCTTCCCACTCTAGCCGGAAAGACTCTAAGGTTACGTGGATTTTAAATTTAAGTCCAGTGTTAGCATATATCACTGGATATTCAGAAGGACACCCAGTCTTCCCTGAGCCTCAGTTTGCTGACCTGTGAAATGAAACTAATAAACACACTACCCTCCAGGTTTGAGGCTGCTCTTAGTTGGCTTCAAAAGCTGTAGGGAGCCAGCAGGTCTGGGCCGCAGTCCTTCCTCTGCTACACAGCAGTGGTGGCTTTGGGCAAGTGTGTTTCTTCCTGAGCTACGCTTTCCTCCTCTGCAAGATGTCAGGAGTGTGGCTGCATTTGCCCTACTCAACATGGGGCAGGGCAACCATTCTTCTTTTGACCAGAAGCATGTCTAAAGGATACATGTGTGTACACTCGCTCGTACACACACACGCGCACACACACACACACACACACACAGAGAGAGAGAGAGAGAGAGAGAGAGAGAGATATTTTGAGGTTGTTTTAAAATTTTATTTATTTTATGTATATGAGTACACTGTAGCTGTCTGCAGACACACCAGAAGAGGGCATTAGATCCCATTACAGATGGTTGTGAGCCACCACATTGTTGCTGGGAATTGAACTCAGGACCTCTGGAAGAGCAGTCAGTGCCCTTAACCTGAGCCATCTCTCCAGTCCCTTTGAGAGGATTTTATTGATGTGAATGAGTGCTTAGCCGGCATATGTGACTGTGCCCTGTATGCATGGAGTGCTTGTGGAGTCCGGGGGAGGATGCTGGGGCCCTGGAACCAGTGTTAGCAGTTTTAAGCTGCCATGTGGGGGCTGGGACAGATCTCCAGTCCTCTGCAAGAGCAGCAAGCCCTCTTCATGGCCTAGCCTTCTCTCCAGCCCTCCGGGATTTCTGAGACAAGGTTTTATACCACATCTCAAGCTGATTGGAACTCACTATATCACCCAGGCTGGCCTTGAACTTGACCCTCCTGTCTCCACTCCCCTCTTAATCTAAAACTAGACTTCTAATTACACGGACACACTCTGTCCTGAAAGACTAAAGCATTGAGTCTTTGCCTACCAGCCAGCTTTCTGAGATCTCCCATAGCTGCACTCACTAGGGAAGGTGTCCCTTTCTCTCCTCTGTATGCACCCCAGGGGCCTGGCTTCTGTTCACTCATGCCCTCTGATGTCATCCATAGGCGGGAGACCTTTGATTTTGATGACGACTGTGACAGCCTGACATGGGAAGAGAATGAAGACACACTGCTGCTATGGGAGGATTTTACCAACTGTAACCCTACCATTGACCTGCAGGGCGAGGTGAGCCCATGACCTGCCATCTCTGGGGGTGCCTCTCTCACAGGATCCCTCATCCTTTCCTTCCCAGGCAGCCTTTGATCCCCAGCTAAACTATCCCTTCTGTGTCCCCAGCAAGAAGAAAACTTGGGCAACTTGATCCATGAGACTGAATCCTTCTTCAAGACGAGAGACAAGGAGTACCAGGAGACCATAGGCCAGATCGAGGTAAGTGCTCAAGCCAAGGAGCCTGCTACGGAGTCTCCCAGGGGTTGCTTAGTTAAGATCCTGGGTGTTCGTGGAAATGTAGGCTTGCAAGATGGGGCACGACAGGGTCTAAAGGCAAAAGCCTGGCATTGAAAACCTGTTCTTGGGCTGGAAAGATGGCTCAGCAGTTCAGAGCACTGACTGCTCTTCCAGAGGTCCTGAGTTCAAATCCCAGTCACCAACATGGTGGCTCACAACCATCTGTAATGGGATCAGATGCCCTCTTCTGGTGTGTCTGAAGACAGCTACAGTGTACTTATATAAATAAAGTAAATAAATCTTAAAAAAAGAAAAAAAGAGAAAAGAAAACCTGTTCTTATTAGGGTATTGGTTTCCTAATCTGTAAAGTCAGGCAGTAATTCCTGCCTCCCCTAAAGAGGCTGAGGCAGGAGAGTGCCAATAACAGGCACTCAGAAGTCAGCAGTGGTCATCCTTACTTCCTCCTCTGCTATAGGGACCAGGTACCCATAGAGAGGAGGAAATCATGTCCAGAGAGGCCAGGTCACTTGTCTGCAGTTTCCCAGTTAGGAGGCAACATTCACGCCAGTGTGCTTGGCCACTGCTATGCAAGAGTCAGTGATCTTCCCTTGTTGGAGAAGTCCAGAGTCCTCCCTCCTCCCTCCAGCTGTCACAGTACAGGCACAGAGACATGAAGAGTTTCCTTTTCCAGTGGACAGCAAGTTCCCCAGAGATGCTGAGCACACCAAGTCCCCAGAATCAGATGGGGCTTAGCCGGACAGACCTCTCTGGGGTTGCTAAGCAACCATTCCCCCTTTGTCCAGAAGCAGGTCTAAAGACTATTGACTGGTGTGCAGAGAATAAGGAAAGTTGATAGCACAAGGAGGGGCCTGGATAATGATACCACCAAGGGACAGAGGAGGGAGGTTGTTGCGGGCAGTAACCTGAGGCGAACGGTCCCCCTCCTCACCTTTATTCGTCATTGTCTCCTTCCAGCTGGAGCTGGCCACAGCCAAGAGCGACATGAACCGGCACCTGCATGAGTATATGGAGATGTGCAGCATGAAGCGAGGCCTGGACGTGCAGATGGAGACCTGCCGTCGGCTCATCAAAGGCTCTGCAGACAGGTGCGGCTCTGCGCATGCATGCGCGTGCGCCCCAGGGCTTCCATGGTGTGTGTGTGTGTGGGGGGCTTCACAGAGAGACATTTGGAGCTGCCTCATGCAGCTTCACTACATTTTAATTTTTTCGACCCTCTGTCTGACTTCCCATCCATCCACCCACCTACCAAGCCCCCATCATGAGCATACCTACTATGTGCTAGGTGACTAATGTACCTAATCTCACAGAGCTTCTGAAAGACAACACAAAACAAAAAACAATACCACCACCACCGATCGGTTCAACAGCGAGTTGTCAAAGGCCGCTGTGTGCAAGAGCGTCTGAGTTAGTGTTCTGGTGCTATGATGACCACTATGACGAAAGCAAGTTGGAGAGGAAAGGGCCCCACATCGTAGTCCATTGTTGGGGGAAGTCAGGGAAGGAGCCTGGAACCAGGAAATGATGCTGAGGCCACGGAGGGCAGCTGTTTACCAGTTTGCTTTCCATGGCTTGCTCAGCCTGCTTTTGTATACCATCGAGGACCCACCTGTCCAGGAGTGGCATCACCCGCAGCGGGCTAAGATCTCTCTGACTCAATCATTAAGACTGAAGGCCAGTCAGATGGAGGCGTTTTCTTCTTTTTTCTTTTCTTTTCTTTCTTTTTTTAAGATTTATTTATTATTATACATAAGTACACTGTAGCTGTCTTCAGATGCACCAGAAGAGGGCATCAGATCTCATTATGGGTAGTTGTGAGCCACCATGTGGTTGGTGGGATTTGAACTCAGGACCTTTGGAAGAGCAGTCAGTGCTTTTACCTGCTGAGCCATCTCGCCGCCAGCCTTTTTTTTTTTTTTTTTTTGAGACAGGGTTTCTCTGTGTAGCCCTGGCTGTCACTCTGTAGACCAGGCTGGCCTCGAACTCAGAAATCGTGCTGGGATTAAAGGCGTGCACTACCACGCCCAGCTTAGGAGGCGTTTTTTTCTTAAGTGAGGTTCCTTCTTCCCTACGGGGGGGGGGGTTCCGTGGGCACCGCTTTGTGCTCAGAGCAGGGATGATGGAAGGTTACAGAATCCTGCCCCCTCTCCCGAAGAGAAGCCACACGCTAGTTACCTACGGTAAGCAGTGGCTAGGGCAGAGGTCCCAAGGAATGCTAAGAGCCCTAGGCAGCTTATGGAACCTACAGGGATTGAGGGAAAGTGCATCCTGCAGGGATCTCACAGCAGGAGCCCCTCAGGGCAGACTCCACTGTGGTGTTGCTGAGAATGGAACCCAGAGCCTTGTGCGTACGTTTTGCTCACCCCAGACCCTCGGGATAGGTTTTTTTTTTTTTTTTAAACAGGTGTGACCGCCCAGAGCTCCTGGCCCTGGGCCGTTAGGGTCCCCCAGGCTGCTCTCTGAAAGGCTCCTGTTTCTTCCACACAATGCAGGAATTCACCGTCGCCCAGCTCCGTGGCCAGCAGTGACTCAGGAAGTACAGATGAAATCCAGGAAGACCTGGAGCGGGAGGCGGATGTGGAGCCCATGGTCAGCTGATGACGGAGGCCCGACGTTCCCGGTGGTCTTGGTGATGGGGTCCAGCCTCCTCTCCCCACTGAGCCGTGTGGGCTCCTCGAGTCGGACTCCACTCCTCGACACACAGCCTTCTGTCCTCCCTTCTCCGGAGGCCCAGCGGGACCGCTGCTTCCTTCCTTCCTCCACCACCGACCCATGGAATGGTGCTGTCGATTTTTCTATTGTCCCCACACACACCACAAACGCAGACTTCTGTGCGTCGATGCAGTGCAACTGTGCCTTCTCCCTTAAGCTGAGCCACTTTGAGCTCCAAAGAATTCTTCCTAGCAGGTGTTTTTTTTAAAAAATATAAAACTCTAAGGTGAGGGTGGGGCCTGGGGGCGTGGTATCTTTTGGTTTTTCTCCCTCCCACCTGCTCCTCTGATTGGACATGAGCTTTGCTCCCTCCCTCTGTCCCAAGATGACTTGCGGTGGTCTGCCTTCCCAAGGAAGGAGACTATTTTACCTCCAGAGCTGGGCGAGCAGGCGTTCTCAATACTTTCTCACCCAGTGATAGAGTGGTGAATGGAAGTGGAGGGAGGGAAGACCATTTTTTTTTTTTTTCTTTTCTTCTTCTTTTGGATCTAGTGGCGATGTGTCGGGGAAAGGCACTGTGGGGGAAGGAAGAACCTCACTGTGTTTAAACTATGCAAAAAACAAAACAAAAAAACCCTAAAAGCAGCTTGCCTTATATCATTGGGAAGGCAGGCCCTCTCTCAGACTTCTGGGAACTGGGAGAGAGGCCAAGGTTAGCATGAGACCCTCATAGCCTCTGAGGGTGAGGTGGATTTGGGGGTGATCCCAGTCGGATTGCTGGTAAGGCCCGCCTGCATTCTGCAAGCCGGCCCACTGGACCGTTGGCTTTCTTGGGGACCTCTGTGGGGTTGGGTGGGGTGGGGTGGGTGGTGGTCTTTTGTTCTCCTGATGACTTGATGTTCTTTCCCACCTCTCCAATCACCTGCCAGGTTCCATGGTTGTAATTTCTCTGTGAGAAAGTATGAACGGGCCAGGCCTGCTACCTACTCTGTCCTCCACAGTACCGTCTTGCTCCTCCGTTGTCCCTCTGGCTTGGGGGTAGGGAAAGCCTTGTGAGGGAAGGAGGGGCTGGCAGGCTGGCGATGACTGGAGAGAAGCCTCAAGTGAGGACCGTCCTCATTCATACTTGCTTTCCATACCCATTTGTCTGGACGCTGAGCCAGTGATTCCCCAAGGCTCCCTGGGGCCTGAGTTAAGGGGCCATAAGATAGAGCATCCGTCTAGTCTCAGCTGGCGACTTGCCTAGCAACGATCAGGTTTTGTTTTTATTTCTTTCCTTATTTTTGTGTCCACTCTAGTGGTTTTGATGGCCTATGTGGTTTTTATTGACCCAGAGGGTTCCTCTGGAGGTCAAAGGAACAAAATGTCCCCAGGGATCAGAACCCATGGTCCTCGGAGGCCTGGGTGGTAAAGGGCAGAGGACTCTGGAACCACAGTGGTCCCCGATCCTCTTCATCCCTCTGCTTCTCTCTGGGTGGTTCCATCATCTCTTTTGCACTTAGAACCAGTGTACATAGTAGGCTTATGTATGGATAGAGAGGAGAGAGGATGTGTTTGTTGGTGGCTTATGTAACTTATCAGAACTTGGTGGCCTTTCTCATGTGTGTTTTCCATGATGTGGGGAGGGGCTTCCCATTGGTCCTTTTGCAGCCTGTCTGCAGGGGTACCATCTGTTGATGGCCAAACAGTCCCTTCTGGCAGGTACTTGGAGGGACAATTATTTGGGAAGACACAGCCCCTGTCCTCACCACCCCCTCCCCCTTTCTCACCAATCCTTCTTTTTAAAGGTTACAGGGTTCATACACTTCGGGTTATCATTATTGTGTGTTATTGATATTATTGTTTGTTTTGTTTTGTTTTGTTTTACCAAAGGTTATCAGAGCCAGATGGGCCTGGACCTTAGCTGCTGTAAAGATTTCCGTTTCTGTGAGGGCAGGAAGAGGGGTTGTCCTCGTGAGTCCTCGGCTGAGGCTGGGGACCGTGTCCATCCAGCAGTAAAGCGGTAGAGTCTGGGAGTCAGGTAGGCAGAGCAGAAGCCGGCCCTTCCTTGTTCTTCACGGAGGCAGTGGGCTGACATATATCTCTAGAGTTAAGACAGTAAGGAACAGCATGACCGTTCGCGGTGATAGATGCTACCGTGTAAGTTGGTGTTCTCTGGTGTTCCGTTACTTTCCCACCTGTATACATAGGTCATTTGTCTGGTGTGCATGAGAAAAGCAGGCTCCAGTGGGTTTCTTCCTGCTGGCCTTCAAAGCCTGCTTTCCCCTGGGAGGTGAGGCTCTGAGGCAGGAGGATGAGTGGAGAAGGACAAGGGTGTAGTGGGCATGTTTCCTGGCTTGGTCTGGGCGCTGGGCGTGGCCTCCTCTTTGGTTTGTTCATTTCTTGGTTCGTTGCCAGTGGGTCCTGCTTGTGCTCACCGAGAGCTCACAGCTTGCCCAGAAAACCCCACCACTCACTGGGGCCGCCGCTCACTGGGCAGCGCCTGCCCTGTCTAGACGAACCTGTCCACCCGTGTAAACATGTACATAGTTTCTCTTGACTTTTCTATGTCTGAGCCCCGTGTCATATTGACACTGGGGGCTCCGGGCTTCTCAGATGGGCTCCCCGTGTAGGCCCTGGTCATGCTCCTAGTTTGGGGGTCACATACACAGGCACAGCAGGGAGTCAGCATCCTTTCAGGTTCCTGGTTGGTCGTGAAATACACACACACACACACACACACACACACTCCACTAAGACTCCAAAGGAGAAAGATGGGGAAGAGGTTTTGTCTCCCCGTTGGCAGTCTGGAAGGCATGTCCACTTTGGACTCTGTTCTGGGGGGGTAGAACTCAGATGTCCTATGAAGAGTCAAACCACTTTGACTTTAGGGTGGGAGGAGGGGGGATGGGTTAAGGGATAAGATGAGGTGTAACTTAAGCTAAATGTATTCTATTTATGAAGCAAGAGACTGTATTTTTATGAAAGAAAAAGGTTTTTAATCTAGGGTAGGCAGTCATGGTAGCCCGGCATTTTGCTGTGGATAAGATACCGCCATGTTCATTGACTCTGGTGTACAATCATCGGTAACCCCTCTCCTCAGCTTGCCTTCAAAGGTCACTGAACGTCCGCACACAGCTGGGGCGGGAGTTTGTTGTCCCTTCCTCCCCGGCCCTCAGCTCCTTAGAAGTCTTGGAAGGGAACTGGAGTGGGGAGGGCGGGTGGACTGCAAAAAACTGAGGTGGGGGAGAGGTAGGTTCTAATTAGTCACCCCATCTCCTTTCTGGCCAGACCTACTCCCATTCAGCTGTGTGGGGAGAGTAGGAGGGAGGTTCTGTGGGGTTGGGGAACACAGGACTTCTTAGGGGTATTTGCTATGTCGGAAGTTGTCAGGCAGCTGGAGCAGGCACAGAAGGGACCCAGGGCGCTCAGTGCTCAGCCCTGTCTGTGTAACTCCAGGCCAAGGTCGAGTTTGGTTGTGGACAAAGGACCAGGACACTGGGGGGTTTCCTCAGACCTGGGTCTTCCCTCTAGGACTGACCTAGTGGGAGGAGTGGAGAGCGGTCTGGGCAAAGCCATACACTCTCTCTGGGAAGAGATTTCCAGGCTCAGTGTGGGCTGTGTGTGAGTCTCAGGCAAACTCCTCACCTTATGAGTTCCTTCCCAAGCTCTCGAGGACATGTGGTGAATTCCCCACCATGACACGATCCCTTTCCGCACACTGTAGCATCTACCTGGTTTTTAGTCCCACCCTACCCACTGTTGCTGTGTCTGTCAGCTGGGTCTGGAAATCACTGGGAGGGGTTTATACTCATCAAAGACTACTGACCCTACCAGAAAACCAACCTGTTTACTGTACTGTTGTAAATACTGTGCCCTTTATATCCTGTATATTGGCTTCTTTGGAATAAAGTAAAATGTCTTAGAACACATGGCATATGCTTCTTTGTGTCCTGGTGGTTGTGGGAGGGGTAAGAAGACTAAAGCAAACTTATTAACCAATTAGTGATAAGATTGGGAACTTGCCTATTTGCATCTCACAGTAAGATCTTCCAGGATGCCACTCTGGTGGCTCACACCTTTAATCCCAGAACTCAGAAGGTGGATCTCTGTAAGTTCAAGGCCAGCCTGGTCTACAAAGTGAGTTGCAGGACAACCAGAAACCCTGTCTTGAGAAACCAAGTAACAACAACAAAAAAACAAACACAAACAAACAAAAAACCTCCCAAAAGGAAGTAAGGAAGGGAGGGTTAGACAGATGGGGCCCCGAGAAACCCCAGGCTAATTGGCACTGCCTGGTCTAAAGTTGAGGTCCCACCAGCTACAAAGCCCCCATTTCATAGACCTCCCCAGAATGTCTACAAGAAGCACCTGCTGCACTCTGGATTGGATACTGTCCACTGTTACAGTTGCTCTTAACAAAGGGCCACATTCAAAGGTGGCCTCCCTCCACTGTGAGCTGCCATTTCCAAGTTTCCAAGGATGGAGAGAAACTTCCGCTTGGTCACATGATACAGCTAGCCTCTCTTTCCTAGTCCCATCTCCCAGAGTGTCTTAAATGGAGTGGTCGGCAGGAAAGGGAGAAGACCAGGGTGACGGGTGTTCAAGGTGCATATCACCACCCTACTTTACAGAAGAGGAAACTAAGGTCCACAGAGCCTGCATGGGATAGTTTTTATGTCAGCTTGACAGAAGCTGGTGGCATCTGAAAGAAGGAAAAAAAAAAAATTAAGAAAATGTCTCCAGGGCTGGAGAGATGGCTCAGCGGTTAAGAGCATTAGACTGCTCTTCCAGAGGTCCTGAGTTCAAATCCCAGTAACCACACGGTGGCTCATAACCATCTGCAATGAAATCTGACACCCTCTTCTGGTGTGTCTGAGGACAGCTAAAGTGTACTTACATATAATAAATAAGTAAATCTTTTCTAAAAAAAAAAAAAAAAAAGAAAAAAGAAAGAAAAAAGAAAATGCCTCCAAAAGATCATGCTGTGGGCAAGCCTGTAGGGCATTTCCTTTTCTTTCTTTTTCCGGTTTGTTTGTTTATTATTACAGTGTTATTATTATTATTATTATCATTATTATTTTAGTGATTTGAGACAAGGTTTCTCTGTATAGACTGGAACTCACTCTGTAGACCAGGCTAGCCTCAAACTCAGAGATCTGCCTGCATTTACCTCCCGAGTGCTGGATGTAAAGGTATGCACTACCACTGCCCAGCTACTTGGGCAAAAAATATTTTTTTTAATTAGTGATTGATGTGGGAGGACCCAGCCCATTCTAGGCAGTCTAACCCCTGGACTGGCCTCTCCACCTGCAAGGCTGAGCAAACCAGTAAGCAGCGTCCCTCCATGGCTTCTGCATCAGCTCCTGCCTCCAGGTTCCTGCCTCAGTGATGAGCTGAGAATTTGCACATGTAAACCTTTAACTCCCCACTTGCTTTTTGGTCATGGTGTTTTGAGGCAAATCTGCCCAGTGTGGTATCAAACTAGAACGGGACAGAGAGACCCCAAAGTAAATGACAATATAACCCCTGGTTATATTTGTCAGAGGCATAGAAACACACTGAAGTGGGACTGTGGTGGTGCAGGCCTTAGCACTCTGAAGGCAGACAGGCTGGTGGATCTCTGTAAATTCAAGGCAGGCCTGGTCTATAGAGCCAGTTCCAGGATAGCCAAGGCTACACAGAGAAACCCTGTCTGGAAAAGTAAAACCAAGCCAAAAATAAAAAAAATAAAAATTAAAAAACCAAGAGAATAAAGTAAGAAACCCCATACCAGTATCTTAGGAATACAGTGGTTCCCTAAGGCATTATTCTTTTTTTTCCCCCTGAGGCAGGGTTTCTCTGTGTAGCCCTGGCTGTCCTGGAACTTACTCTGTAGACCAGGCTGGCCTCGAACTCAGAAATCCGCCTGCCTCTGCCTCCCAAGTGCTGGGATTAAAGGCGTGTGCCACCACCACCCGGCATAAGGCATTATTCTAAGAACCGGCTTCAGAAGCTGTTTTAATACATTCGAGTATTCATCAAAGAACGTCTCATGCAGAAAACTAAAAATTTTATCCCGGGGCAGAGGGACTGAGGGACAGAGGCAGGAACAACTGGTTTTTAGGGCTTTTAGGAAAAGGAAGAAAGAAAGAAAATTAAAACGAAGAACGCTAAGTTCAGGCTCGCTAGGGTTTTATCTCGTTCTGATTCCAATCTGGAAGGAAGCAAGTCCAGGTTGCTGGCTTGGCCCTAAGCCAGGCTGGGAGGCGGAAGGCAGATCAGGCTCCATGCACAGTGGCAGCCCCCGGGGTGGCGGCGGGGAGCTGGCTTGAGTGTGGCCCGGCCGTCCCGGGCAGAGTGGTGGCCCGCAGGTGTCCAGCCTTCCAGCCACAAAGGGCCAGGGACCCAAGTAGCACTTTTCGCGTCGACCCGGTTCCCGGTCCCCGTCTACTACTGAGCACATGCTTTGTGCAGGATCTGTCATTGGCTCCTGCAACTCTCCAGCCCTGCCTAAGAAGGCTGCAGCTTGCGGGTCCTGCTGATTGTCCGGGAGGCTTTCATGCGAGACTCTGATTGGTCAGTGAGGCTCACGCCCTCTCCCCTTGGATCATACCATAAAGAGAGGAGATGAGGAGAAGAGAGCATCATTTCACGGCTTTTCTGCTGCGTTCTCTTGACCCGAAGTCCACAGTAGCAATTTTAATGGTAAATACGGCTGATGTTTATTGACAGGAGAGGGTACCCGCGGAGGGGCCCCGAAGCAGCTGGACCGGCGATGCTGCGCCTCCCGCAGAGGTGGTGCGCTCCGGGCTTGTCTAGTCCAGCCCTGCAGGGCTGACTCTGAGCTTCCCACAGCTGCGCAAGACTGTTAAGAGCCTCCACGATGCTGCCGCTGCCGTCGCTCCGCCGATCCCTGCTGTCCCACGCCTGGAGGGGCGCTGGGTGAGTGAACCCCTCGCTGCCTGAGTCCTGAGAACCGTGGACAGATCCCTCGCTGTGGGTGCTCACTCTCTCCAGGGTCCCCATGGCTCCCCTAAGCGCGCGCGGGGTCGCGACCTGAAGAGCCACTCTCCCATGGAGAACCTGTGGCTCTCTAGAGCAGTGGTTCTTAACTTAACAAGCGCTGTGACCCTTTCCTCTTGGTGTGGTGACTCCCCAACCGAAAAATTATGCCACTGCATAACCGTGTTTTGCTACTGTTGTGAACCGTAATGTAAATATCTAATATGCAAAAGAGCTGATACGCGACTCCTGTGAAAGGATCGCTCGGGGTGGCGACCTACAGGTTGCAAACCAATGCCCTAGACGGCCAGTTTTCCTAAGCCAAGGAACCCCTGGGAAGGGTGTGGCGTCCGGATTTGTGCCCACGCCCCCTTCCTAGACTCCTCTTCCTCCTAACGCTGTATATTCCAAATTTGCTGAGTCTCCCAGACCTTGGACAGTCCTGCGTTCACCTTCTGGAGCCTCCCGACACTCCCAGGGACCGCTCCACCCCACTCCCTTTCTGTTCAATATTGGGCTTTTGTTTCACAGTGGGTGCCATAATGACTTTTATAACTTGTGATGCGGCTCTGCGTGGCATGGGACTTATTTTGAGGTTTGCCTACGTTCATTCAGACAAGTTCCTTAGTAAAGCAGCCCGGAAGCAGAGGCAGGCAGATCACTGAGTGCAAGGCCAGCTTGGTCTACAGAGCAGGTTCGTGGAGGGTCAGGAGACACCGAGAAACCGTCTCAAAAGCAAACAAGCACAAGTAATGAAGAGACAGGCAAGCCCTAGGGCAGAGAGCTGCTTGCTATTCAGCCAGAACCCTGGCCGCCTTAGCGATGTGTTCCAAGATCCTGCCCCAGTGGGGCTCACGGCCTGTTTGAACTTGGGTATTATTCCCCATTTCTGTCTGCCTTCCTTGTGCAGTTTACATAGCACCCCCGCACCCCTACTTTGGTTGCTATTTGCCTGCTCTGTGGCCTGCGACCCGCCGTGTCCACCTCCACTGAGTTCTGACCTTTTTTGAGTTAATCAGTGACCCTTTCCCTGCCCCCATGGGATGGCCTGGGTGAGTTTCAACCCCTCCTCATGTTGTGTGAAGCTATTAGGCAAAGGACATGGGATTGGGGTGGGAGGTGGGGCGTGTGCTGAACGGAGCCTGCACCTCTTCAGTTTCTTCCTGCTCTGAGACCACCCTTTGCAGCCCCGGGATGGAAGGCTCAGATAGGCAGAGCCTTCTATAGATTCTCAGGTTTACTTTGTACCTCTCGGGGTGTCGGGGGTCTGGGTGGGGGCGGGGCATGATCAGTGAGCGGAACTCCGGGGAGTTTTCTAACTGGCCAGAGAGGCATGGACCCACGCACCTTGTCTTCTCTTTCGGAAAGCAGTCCGTGTTGTGAAGTAGTTTTGAATGGCAGTCTCATTTAGCTAGCTAGCTAGTGTGAGGGACCCCACGCTGAGCCTAGGAGCTCGTTCTGGGGAGCCCTCTGCCTGTTGAGGCAGATGTAACTGCAGTTACCGTTGGTCTGGATCCAGATCCCCGCCCTTCAGTGTGCGGCCCCCAGAACTGGTCTGGAAGAGGGTTTTGCAACCAGTCCTATGGGCTCGGGCTGCCTGGTTTCTGTACGGGGAGGATGGCCTGGCAGGGCGCCCAGAGAGGTTTCTCAACATCAGCGAACTACATTCACCTTTGGGGCAGGTCTGCAAAATGCTTAGGAGAGCTTCCAGCCTGTGCCTGTGGTCCCGCTGGCTTCTTCAGTCACGATAGGAACAATATCTCTGGATAGATGTCTTCTCCACACTGGTTGAGAGGCACAACCCTAGGACAACTAGGGTTATTTATTTAGTCCCTCATTCTTTTTAAGACTTATTTATTTAGTTATGGAGAAAGGGTTTCTCTATGCAGCTCTGGCTTTACGGACTTCATCTCCCTGCCTCTGGGATTAAAGACATGCACCATCTCCACAGGCCTTGTTTTGTTTTGTTTTGTTTTGTTTTAAGACAGGGTTTCCCTGTATAGCCCTGGCTGTCCTGGAACTCCATTCATAGACCAGGCTGGTCTTGAACTCACAGATCCATCTGCCTCTGCCTCCTGAGTGCTAGGACTAAAGGCGTGCGCCATCAAACTCAGCTTCATCTTGTGTTCTTAATGGATTTGTGGACTCACACTTAACCTCTGCTTTGAGGCAGTTTGAGGATTACTTAGTTCCAGAGAATGACTTATCAAAGGTAAGGAAACATGAGTTATTCCCTGCTACAACGTAGCAAATGAAGGCGTGTCTCTGTCTGAGCTGTCAGCAAGCACAATTCACTTCTCAAACACAGACCCTAAAATTGACCCTGGCTTCTCTACTGCTCTCCTCTCCTGTGTCATTTGGGGCAATTTTAGTTTCAAAAAATGAAGGTAACTTGGCACTTTATCAATTGTGAATTCTGAACTCTTCACAAGCAATGTTAGCTCTATCAGCCTGGGAAATGTGGGACCGCCCGACCCCTGGTGGCATGGCTTCGCAGCTCCCCTGGGAGGAATGATTTGATAAGAATTGGTGTGCGTGAGTTATAATTGAACTACAGACTTGGGCAAGGTTTTGTGAATCTCTTGATTTCCGTAACTGAGTGTGTGAGTGGTGTATGTGCATGTGTGTGCACACAGCTGACATTCCTGTGAGGTGTGCGTGCGTGCATGAGCGAGCCACTGCACACTGGGAGGTCAGAGATATACAACCTTGGGTGCTGGTCATCTCCTTCTACCTTGTTTGTGACATGGTTTCATACATTTTTGTTGTTGTTAGCTACGAGGTAGGCCAGGTCAGCTGGCCCGTGCATTTCTTGCTGGGTTTGTACATGTGTGCTGCTGTACCTAGCTTTATGTGGGTTCTGGGGAATCAAACTTGGGTCCTCCTGCTTGTTTGCCAAGCACTTTTTCACTGAGCTGTCTCCCTGGCTCTCAGATACAGTCAATTAAAAAGTTAACTTTTAGGCCGGAGAGATCTCAGGTGTTAAGAGCACTTGCTTATAGCTCTTGTGGAAGACCTAAGTTCTAAGCTCTTCTGATCTCCACAGGCATTGTACTCATGTGTGCAAACTACACACACACACACACACACACACACACAAACTCACACACATACACACACACCCACACACATATACACACACACATAATTAAAAATAAACTTTCTTTAAAAATTGATTTTGTTGGGTAGAGGCAGCACAGGCCTTTTATCCCAGCACTCAGAAGGCAGAAGTGGGAGGATCTCCGTGAGTTCAAGGCCAGTCTGATCTACAGAATGAGTTCCAGGAAAGCCAGAGTTACATAATGAAACCCTATCTCAAAACAAACAAACAAACAAAACCTAAATAAGTAAATAAATAATTGATTTGTGCATTGAGAGTCCAGCCCAGTGGTTGAGCATTTGTCTGGCGTCAAAACAACCCACACCTGACTTCATGTAAACTACACATGAATCATACCTGCATTTTCTCTCTTGACTGGGGTGCCATGCCCAAGGTTATGTGGATGCAAAAATTTTAAAATCTGAAAAGAAATGAAATCCAGAAAGACCGATGGTCCCAAGGGTTGTGGGTAAAAGCTACGTAGCTGAAGTTTCCTCTTTGTAAGCTGTCCTACCCTACTAAATGTCCCCAGGACATGGAGCTGTGACTGACACCTGCAAATCTTTGGGCAGACTGAGTAACTGAGTGAGCTTGCCAGCGAGCCCTTCCTTGTTAGGAGACATTTTATCATCGAACTACCTTTTGGTAGGGGCTGAAGAGATGGCTCAGTGGTTAAGAGCACTGGCTGCTCTTCTAGAGGTCCTGAGTTCAAATCCCAGCAACCACGTGGTGGCTCACAACCATCTGTAACGGGATCCGATGCCTCTTCTGGTGTGTCTGAAGAGAGTCAAGTGTACTCATACATAGTCTTTTATAAAAATTACCTTTTGGCTTTGGAGGAGGTCTTGGCCACAATGGCTTCTGCCCCTTTATTTTGTCATGCATGGGCACAGGTGGTGTTGTCAAGCTCTGGGCCTTTCCGTTGTTCTAGGTACATCTCAGAGTCCTCAGGTGGAGTATTCCTGACCTCACCCTGCAGTCTGCCTCAGTGTCGTCCTCTGTACAGTAGGGATGATCCTAGCAGCCCTGTCACAGGCCATGACAAGGGTCACATGTGAGGGTGTGGCCCCTGCTGTGCACTGTGCACTCTGTGACTACCGCTAAGGACCAGGTGGAGCCTGACGTCCTCCCAATGTTTCTGACCACTGTTCAAGTCCACACCCCTCAGCTGGCAGTGACACCCGGAAACACGCTGCACCTGGCGCACAGTAGGTGTTGAACTGTTGCTATCAAAATTGGTCCAGAACAGAGGATCCTGGCTCCACCTCTAAGCAGCGCTGTGGCTCTGTGCAGGTGGCTTGGCTTCGCAGTGCAACCTCAAGTTGTCATGTGGGAGGTATCAGTAGCTGACTCTCACACAGTTGTCTTGACATCAGGATTTATTTTTTTGTTTTCTTGCAGTGTTGAGTGTGTGTGTGTGTGTGTGTGTGTGTGTGTAAGACAGGTGTTTACCATGGTGCTGAATGTCCAGCGGTTTTGTTTGTTTGTTTTGTTTTAACATTTATTTTGAGACAGAATCTTTCTAAGTTGCCCAGGCTGGCCTTGAACTTGCAATCTCTCTGCCCCAGCCTTGGAGTAACTGGGATTACAAGCCTTCATCACGAGGCCTGGCTTATCTCGCGGTTTGCATGAGTTCATGGATGCTGAGTTGTTTGACACATGTTCGGCACCCAGAAAACTGAGGCTTGCTGTAATCTAGTGACCCATCTCTCTCCCACAGTCGGCTACCTTGTGTGGCCAGCCCTGACAGAAATGCCGAGGACAGCCAGACAGCAAGAGAGTCCTCCAGGTTGGGTGTGGTGACATATGCCTTTAATTCTGCGCTTTGGAGGCAGAAGCAGGCAGATCTCTTGAGTTTGAGGTTAGGAGGGTCTTGTTAGTGTGCAGTGAAGGCTGGGCTGCAGTGCTAGTGACTGTACATCGGAGGCGCTCTCCTCCTCCACATGCGAAGTGAGTGGTTCCTTTGCACTGTGTGGTCAGGGGATTGACCTGCCCCATCATCCAGACTGGCCCAAGATCTCTGAGATATCCTTTGACCACAGATGATATCTCCTGACTCTATAAGTTTGTGCCATTACAGATGAGCTGTGACCAGGAGCTGCAAAGGAGTAATGCTATCTCTGAGTATCAGTTGACTTACCCGTAAAATGGGGTCACAGTGCAATCTAGTACATTAGGAGGGTCCCTGTGACCCGTTGGTCAGCTTTAACTGTCAGCTTGACACAACCTAGAAACACCCGGGAAGAGAGTCCCAGTGAGAGACTGTCTACTTTGGGTTGGCCTGTGGGCATGCCTGTAGTGGCATGTCTTAATTGAGTTAATTCTGAAAAGACCCAGCCCACTGTGGGTGGCGTCATTCCCTAGGCAAGAGCTTCGGAGCTGAGCATAAGCTCTTGAACATGTATGTGTTCTCTTCTCTCTGCTCTTGACTGTGGATGTGACTAGCTGTCTCAAGCTCCTGCCTCTGATGTCCCCCCCACAGTGACAGACCTGGGTCGTGAACTAACAGAAACCTTTTTGTCCCCAAGTTGCTTCTCGTCAGAATCTTTTATCACAGCGTTAGAAGGGACACAAGGACAGTATCCGTACCTCACTCTGCTCAGTGCTTGGCACACTAAGAACTCAGGGGATGATCTGCACTGTCTTCCAGGGCATCAAGGTGAAGCCCTCATGTTGGCTGCCCCGCCCTGGGCCTGTACTTTCGCCTCCCCAGGAGCCTCCACTGCTACTTTAATTACACCCAATTGAGTGATAAGGGGGATTTGCCTTATCAGGCTGCGGATTACAGCTGGGAAACTGGCGGCTAAAGGGAGCAAGATAGCCTCCGCTTTCTTCTTGACCTGGCACTTAGCTAGCAGGAGGTCCAGGCCACAAGCTCAGCCCTGGAGGTCAGGCTGTCGGCTCTCAAACCCTCACACTCCCAGGCTTGCTCTCTGCTGGCACTCATGTGTGGGAGGGACACAGGCTGCTTCCAGGATGTTCAGGCTCTGGCCCGAATCCCCCTGCTTGGCTTTGAGATGATGGAAAGGAGCCCCCTCAGACCTGGGGGGTTGGGGGCCCAGCCATGAGGGGCATCCAAGTGTGAGGTCTGAGGAAAGGACAGGCCAACTGCGCTTCTGCCAGGGATGTGTGATGGCGAATGAGCCTGGGGACTCCCGAGGATCTCAGTCTTCATTGTAGAAGGAGTGGTTCTAAGGTGAGTCTCCCTCCATCCGGTTTTCATGTTCAGGTCTGGGGCTTGGGCCTGCAAGCTGGTTCAGCAGGCGAAGGCGCTCGCTGCCAAGCCTGACGACCCAAGCTTGGTTCTCGGGATCCGTGCGGTAGAAACAAGAGACCCGACTGACTCTTAGAAGTTGATTTTTGATCTTCCCATGTACGCCGTGACACATTAGAAAGAAAGAAAGAAAACATCGTCCACTCTGCCGTATAGACAATCATGGGCTCACTCTCCATGGGTGGACCTGTGCAACCATTAACGATGTACCGGAGTGTGGCAGTGTCATGCCCGCCCCTTTTGCAGCATCCCCTGGTTGAAAGAGGTCCCCTTGGATCGGCTTGCATCCAGGAGGTTTCTGTGTGGGCGTTCTCTGTCACATTCATGATGACTAAGTTGCTTAGCTGTGTATTCTTCAGAACAGGTCCCTGGCACTGGGGAAGCAGGATGATTGCGTAGCTTTGGTTATGGAATAAGCAGCCTGGAGATAGTGGCGGAGAGGTGACTGTTATGTCCACTCTGATGAAT
Organism: Mus pahari; assembly: GCF_900095145.1. Taxonomy (NCBI): domain Eukaryota; kingdom Metazoa; phylum Chordata; class Mammalia; order Rodentia; family Muridae; genus Mus; species Mus pahari. Next base: position 90,568,532 of record NC_034595.1, read on the forward strand.
GCCGATGGCACTTTGAACCTTGGACGGGGTGGAGCCAAGCCCTCTTCCACCCGGGTCTCCTCCCCTCAAGTGTGCTGAGTTTGCTGGCTCAGGCTCTTCCTGGAAACCGTGACATCTCCTGCCACTAGGTGGGGAAAGGGAACGTGGTCTCTGAAGCTTGCAGGGAAGAAGAACTTTCTGGCTCAGGCCTGGTCCAGTTCTTAGCGGGGTTAGCCCAAGTTGCCAGGAAACTTGAGTTGAGTGCAGACCTTGCCCTGTGCTGCCTCTCTCTCCACAGCGGGAGGATTGCGATCCGGGTGGAGCTAGGAAACGTGTGGAGAGTAAACTACCTGGTGGGCGGAGGAAACCTGTGTTGCTGTGGGCTAACCAAGCTGACTGCATAGACGAATGGATGGATGAATGAATGAGGAAAACTGTCCTGCCTAGAAAGGCCTTCAGGAATCCTCTTAGAGCTGTGGCTCTCAACCTTCGGGTCCCTATCCCTTTGGCAGACCTCTATCTCCAAAAATACTTACATTACGATTCACAACAGTAGCAAAGTTATAGTTACGAATGTAGCAAGACAGTGACTTTATGGTCGGGGGAGGGTCACCACACCGTGAGGAACTATATTAAAGAATCGTAGCATTCGGAAGGTTGAAAACCACTATCCTGGAAGCCTTAAGTCTTGCCAAATGATCTGCCTCCATCTTCATCTAAGCCACTGGAGGGTGCCTGTTAAATCAGGACAGATCGATAGCCAAAAAAAAAAAAAAAAAAAACCAGCCCGTTGGTAGAAAGGCTTGTTAGTTTTGGAACCACTTAACTCAGGCTCAACGTGATTTTTGAACTAGCCTCCTCAGGGCCTGGAGAGAGTCCAAGACCCTGGAAACGCCCTGGTGAGCCTGGGGTCACAGTGGGCCCCTGCCCTGGGGAGGGTGGAGGGAGGTCTGTGGGTCTGTGGGACTTCTGTTTCTGGCATTGCTCTGGGGGGTGGGGGAATGGCAGGGAAGAGAGACCCTGTGTGGGCGGGGTATTTGCTGACTTCCCCCCACCCCCACCAGAGCTGGATCTGTCCTGAATATGATCCTGGTTGGGAAGGGGTGGGGGGGTCTTTGGAAACTCCTGAGCCTTGGTACATCTTTCTGGACCCAGTGGGTGAGGAATGCCTGGCTTGTTCACGCACAGCTGCAGGTGACCTTTGAGGGGAGCCTGTAGTGTTCTGGGGCTGAGAAAGCAGACTCCAGGCAGGCCTCCCAGAGGAGTAGATGAGCCCTGCTGGTGGAGAGGGATCTTGACTGGCTGGGACTGTTGGCTTTGATTCATCTGCTTCAAGGAATGACATGTCCAACATGGTGGGTGGTTGGGCAAGGCCTGGAGGCCTGCTGGACTTGGGACCCTTCCCAGCCCCTAGAAACTCCAAACGCCTTTCTCCCTGTTGCCAGGACTATAGGAGGAAGGGACATGGTGGATTTCCCTAGCTTTGCCTTCTTTTTTGAGCTGCCTGGTCTCCATAGTAACCTAATGGGTCTCACTATTCCGGCCTGGAGCATAAGGGAGGTAGGGCTGGGTCATTGGCCGGACAAGGGTGGGGCCAAGGAATATGACGTGGCCTCTGGGTGTGGCCATGGAGAGAGCGTGGACACCTTCCCTCTCCACCTCCGGGTAGATTCTTAGTTTCTCTCCTCTTGAAGATCTGGTCAGCAAATGTCCCTCTTCCTCCTCAGCCATCTCGGCGGCCCCCACCTCTCTGTTCTGCCCTCCTCCTGGAATGTGCCCTCTGGACCACACCCACCACATTCGTTTGTTTTCTTCTCCCTCCAGACCTCCCTGACTCAACCTGCAGGGCCTTTGTACTCCTTCTCATGGAAAAGGAGAAACCGTGTTGCCACACTCCCTCAGCCTGGCCGCTCGCTTGGTCCTGATGGGCGTGGCTACGCTGGAGGAGGACCCGCTTACAGCTTTTCTCTGAGAGATCACTTCATTTTATCTGAGCTCAGTCCATGCCCCCACGAAGCAGCACTTGGAGAGGGGTCGCTTCTCTGCCCAACTGTAGCATCACAAAACCCAGAGAGCGCACTCCTGGTTTTCTGAACTGTCCCCTCAGATCACCCAGCCCGAGCCCCAGACACATGGTTAACCTACCCCAGCTCTCCCACATGGTGCCTGGCTTTGCCTACACCAGTGAATTTCAACCTTCCTAATGCTGTGACCCTTTAATACGGTTCCTCATGGTGTGGTGACCCCCAGACATAATTTCTTTTTTTTTTTTTTTAAGATTTATTTATTTATTATATGTAATTATACTGTAGCTGTCTTTAGACACTCCAGAAGAGGGCGTCAGATCTTGTTACGGATGGTTGTGAGCCACCATGTGGTTGCTAGGATTTGAACTCCGGACCTTTGGAAGAGCAGTCGGGTGCTCTTACCCACTGAGCCATCTCTCCAGCCCCAGACATAATTTCATTGCTACTTCACAACTGTAATTTTGCTACTGTTGTAAATCGTGACATATCTGGTATGCAGGATATCTGATATGTGACCCTCAAAGCGGTCATGACCCACACGTTGAGAACTGCTGGTCTAGACTCAAATCTAGGTTTCTTTCCATTTCAGCCTTCAGCTAGTCATTTTCATGATAAAATCATCAGCTGACTTACTCCATTGGGAACGGCTATCTGGACAGCTGGTGAGGCCTGCCCTGGGGCTGTGCTCTGTTAGTGTTGCCAGCATTAAGATGTCCCCTGAGCTGTCCTCATTTACAGAAGAAACTGGGACCTGTGGGGACATCCCACATCTGGGAAGCAGAAGGGCTGGGCCTTTAGCTCGGGAATGATGGGGCCCCGGCTGCTGGTGTTGTTCCTTCTGTCTTCCCCGCCTCGGGCTCCTAGACAAGGAAGGAGATGGCCATCATTCACCAGCCAGGTCACAGGAATGGGACATTGGTTCTCTGAACCAGCCCTGCCTGGTGCTGCACTCAGGACCCAGGCCAGTCCTCCCGTTTGTGGTCCATATTTGATGCTCTTGCCCACGTGAATGTCAGGTCTCTGCTGAGGGCATCTCTCTGGCTCTGGCTCACACGGAGAGACTCGGCTCTCACAGGCTACCTGTTCGGTGTAGAGAAAGCCTGACTCGGAGTGAACTTCAGGAAAAAAAAAAGAGACAATGGGTCTCCAACATATTCAAAATGACTTCAGGGGGCTGGTGGCTTCTTCTCATTCAGTGGCTGTAGAAACAGACTCAGAACAGGCGAGTCATGCGCCCGAAGACACACAGGGGTAGGGTTGTGATTTCTAAGTCTTAGACCCAAAGCCAGTTGTCTCCCCAAGCCCTGGACTTGCTTTGAGCCAGCCCGGGGCCACCGTGGAGACGCAGGGACTGACTTAGTGACTGCTAACCAGTCTGCTCCCCCCTCCCCCCACCATGCTTGTTCCATTCCCAGACTGCGATGGAGGAGCACCTCCTCTCTGAAGGTGGCCAACGAGCCCATCTTAGCATTCTCTCAAGGCAGCCCCGAGCGGGATGCACTGCAGAAGGTAACAGGGAGTGGGGGTGTCCTGAGGGGCATGGGACAAAGAGATGCAGGCAGTTCCCATCTACATTTCTGTCCCGTTCCGTTCTCCAGGCTCTGAAGGACTTGAAGGGCCAGACGGAAGCCATCCCCTGCGTTGTCGGGGACGAGGAGGTGTGGACTTCCGATATACAGTACCAGCTGTCGGTAGGTCAGACAAGGGCAGGCCGGGCTCAGCCTCACCTTGCACCCAGATCTCCCCCTGGAAGCTCACGGGTCTGGAGCTGTGGTCTTTACCTGTAAGGGTCATTGTTCCTCTCCCAGATATTGAATTATGTGGATGCCTAAAACTTCTAGAATCAAAGGGTGCCATGCACGGTCCATTCCTGAGTCATGTCTACAGCAAGGAGCTTGGGAAGGGTTTGGGTGTCCCCGGTGGCTTCTTCCCATAGGTCAGTTCCTAGCTGAGTTCAATCCTTCTAGAAACCAGCATGACCTACAGCAGACCAGGGAGCTCCCCCATGTCTCGCAGTCAGAGGTGGGGAGAGGGAAGGGCCAGTGAGTCTGCTCAGACAGAACTCCAAGAGCACTGTGTACTGGGTCCAGTTTGGAAGAACTAGCCTACCTTTCTCTGCACACTCCCGCTAGCTTTGTGACCCTGAGCATAGGGCCCCTGTGGAGATCAGAGGACAACTTTGTGGGGATGAAGTCACATCGCTAAGCTTGAGCGGCAAGCGCCCTTGCCCACTGAGCTGTCTCCCTGGCCTGTTGGAAGAGCTTTTAAATGAGGCTGGGTGCACAGCTTCTGGGCACAGAGAGCCAGGGAGGAGGGGGCAGTTGCCACAGCCTGGTGCCGTAGGTGGATGAGCTGGGTGGGACTCAGACAAGTCTGAGTGACCACAGAAACTGGTAACTTACGAATGGAGCAGAACTCTGTGGTCTTGGCTTTACTTATAAACTGTGACACCCACTCCCCTCTTCTTTCAGCCCTTTAACCATGGACACAAGGTGGCCAAGTTCTGCTATGCCGACAAGGTGAGTAACGGGCTCTCCGATGACCGTGGTGGGAGTAAACCGCACTGCCCTTTTCCCTGGCCCTGGAGTCTTTGGGCTGAGTCTGCAACAGAACCAGACATGTACAGGTTAACTGAAACCAATCCCTAACTGTGTTGATCAGGGCAGCAATAGCACCAAATATTCCCATTAAAGTGCCTACCACTTGGAGCTGACCTGGGGAGAGGGCCCTCTTTCAGGGATGGTGTAGATTCTGTGAGACAGTCTGAGCAGTTAGATATGTAGATGGAAAGGCAGGCCAAGACACACACACACACACACACACACACACACACACAGAGAGAGAGAGAGAGAGAGAGAGAGAGAGAGAGAGAGGCTGGTGCTACGTGGTAATGAGGGCTGGTGGGGTCTGGGTCACCTGTAGCTAGTATGTGGGCTAAGCCGTGGTTCTGACCCCAAGGCTGGAGTGTCAGAGATGCCGAGGGTGTGACACCTCCTTAGTCTGGGGCAGGAGCCTCAGACCTCACAATAACAGCAGGACAGGCTGTCTGTAGCAGTGTGGACAGGAGGACTGGGGGACAGGGGGCTTCTGCTGGTAGCTAGTGTCCTTCTGGTTCCCCCTCTGGGCCCCGCTGTGTAAGGCAGAAGACAGCTCTTTACCCCTCTCTCCAGGCCTTGCTCAACAGAGCCATCAATGCTGCCTTGGCTGCCAGGAAAGAGTGGGACCTGAAGCCAGTGGCAGACCGGGCCCAGGTCTTCCTGAAGGCGGCGGATATGCTGAGCGGGCCCCGAAGGGCTGAAGTCCTTGCCAAGACCATGGTGGGACAGGTGAGGATGGGCAGGCCTCCCTCATGCTCCATCAGGCCGTCAGACTCCTGTCACCAGACATTAGCTAAGCAGCTTCTGTGTGTGCCAGGAGCTGTTGGAGACTTGGAGATGCTCCCCAGGAACAAGGCTGAGGAGTCGGGATGTAACATAGGTTATCAGTCGTGGTCAATTATGGCAAGCCCATGCGTCCCGCCATGGCCTGTCACCTCCCCTTCAGTTCTGCCATCCTACTCCGGGCCTTTGTCATTTCAGGCCCTCCTAGTGGCCAGCCTTCTGACATCACTGTATGACACTGCCATCCACAGAGGTGTCAGGCAGCCTGCACAGCCAGCCTGGGACACATGGGGCTCACATGCTGCAGGTTGGAACTTGTGACAGCCTCTCTGCCTTCAGCTCAGCCAGGCCCCTGCAGCCCTCAGTGGGAGCTCTTAAACAACCACAGAGTTGCTCCTGACCCAGGGACCGCCAGGGTCTCTGCCGGGTCCTCACCCCATTACCTTGGGTCCCTCTACCCTTCCTCTGTCTCTTTTCCTAGTACTCTTCTGTTTCCTGCCAGGCTGTTCTGCCTTTAATGGAGTGAGTTTGGGCTTAGCAGGAGTCTGTGGGGGGAGCTCAGGCTTCCTCTGGCTCTGCCCAGTGTCCCCTGCCTAGAGGGGACTCTGACCATCTGGCCTGGCTCTATTCTGTCCTCTAAGGGGCTACCTGGCATTCCAGGCCCAGAAGGGCCATTCTGCTCCAGTCTGGAGCCGTGTGTGTGTGTGTGTGTGTGTGTGTGTGTGTGTGTGTGTGTGTGTGGTGTCGGTTACAGTTAAAGCTCAGGCCGCAGCAGGTTGTATATTCACTGCCCGTACAAGAGGTGTCTTGCTTGATCTTCATCTTTAAGTTGTCAAATGCGAAATGGGGTTTTGAGAAATGGTTTTGTAGAGTGAGCAGTGCACTGCACTGAGGAAGGAGCCATGGAGAGAGGGTCAGTCTGCTCCAGGAAATGCTCACCTGAATTCCTTAAGAATCAACAGCCGCCAAAACCCCAAGCTGCCCACCTGCTCACCCAGCTCCGTGATGAGAGCGCCCTCTGCTGCGTGGAGGTGGGATGGCAGCTCCTCGCCTTCCCTTCACTGTTGAGATTGTGATAAGACATCGCCAGGAAGCTGGATGTGTGGTTGTCACAGCCTTTTTGTTTGGCTCGAGATTCAAGGGATTTTAAGAAGCACTCTGCAGGTCTTAGTTTCCTACGCTACACACTCTAACAATATGCCAAAGAAGCCGCGTACCTCTGCAAGATGGTCAGTAGGTGATTTCCAGTCCAGTGTGTATCAGTCTGTCTGGCGGGAGGTTCGGATGTCTGAGAAGCAGGTCCTTTCCCTCCTCAGTCCTGGGGCCAGGCATGGTCAGCCCACTGGAGGTTTTGTTCTCTCCTCTGAGCTGGCTCTGGTCTGTCTGGTGTCACTAAAGCTGGGCCGCCATCCTAACAGGGCAAGACCGTGATCCAAGCGGAGATCGATGCTGCAGCTGAACTCATCGACTTCTTCAGGTTCAACGCCAAGTTCGCCGTGGAACTGGAGGAGGAGCAACCCATCAGCGTGCCACCCAGCACCAACCACGCGGTGTACCGGGGACTGGAGGTACCGCAGGGCAGGCAGTGAGCCACAGGGCCTCCCGGGAACATTGAGCTCCACCTCACAATCTCCCTCTTCCTCAGGGCTTCGTGGCGGCCATCTCTCCCTTCAACTTCACCGCGATCGGAGGCAACCTGGCAGGCGCTCCTGCCTTAATGGTGAGGACCGGGGTCAGGGGCCAGTTAGTCACGCCCCAGATCTCAAACAAACCCAGACAGTCTGCCCGTAGTCATGGGAGAAGTACAGAGGGCAGCAGCCAGGGCCGTGGATACGTTCTGGGTTCCAGCTCTTGGTTTATCTTACAGCCTTGTCCATTTGTGGGAGACCAAGGCAGAACCGAAGCTCAGAGGCACAGTTTCCTCCTCATTGAGCAGAAGCAATGACGTGTGTGTGTGTGTGTGTGTGTGTGTGTGTCAGGGCTCACACCATCAACTCACAAAGATTGCGATATGCTAGATGCCAGGCAGGTCCACCTGAGAGTGAGCCATGGATGTGAGGCTGCTGCTGGTGGCCTGGAGGGCTCTGATGATGTCAGTTAACTTAAGAAGCAATGAGAAAGGTGGCTGCCCCTGTGCCTCTTTGCCAGGAGACACCTGAGATGCACAGCGGGGACTTGTGGAGGGATAGATCAGAATGTGGAGTCTGGAGCTCTGAACTGACAGCTGCAAGGTCTTCTGCCATTGTTGAGAGAAGGCTCCTGTATGGGAGGGAGCTCCCAGGCTGTTGTGGGGAATCCAAAAGCCTGCCAGGAAGAGAGCTGGTGTTGTTCCAGCAGCCTGGATAGACCTTAGGCATGGCATGTGTGCTCTCTGTGCGTGCACAGGGACAGCCTCGTGCATTGTGGAACGGGCCCTCCTGGTGCCTATGAGGCCGCACGTGCTCTGAGTCAGCTCATGTGCATGTAATATGTGTACACTTGTCCAGCCACACCCTGGGATGTCCTGGAACACTGGGAACAGTCGTAACCTAGAGTGAAGCCAAGACTCATCCCAGGCTTGCAGGGAAAGGGAGCCCAGGCCAGAGTCAGGGGTGAAGATTGGGGTCTCCATGACAGGGGCCTCTGGAAAACAGCGCAGACATTGTATCAGTGATCTTAGGTGGGGTCTGAAGTGGGTTCCCGTAGGGGTGACCGTGCTGTGCAGTGGGGTACGTGCTTGGTATGGTTGGTCTCCCGCCACCTTGTGAGTCATGTTTGACACCTTTATGACAGGGCAACGTGGTTCTGTGGAAGCCCAGTGACACTGCCATGCTGGCTAGCTACGCTGTCTACCGCATCCTCCGGGAGGCCGGCTTGCCCCCCAACGTAATCCAGTTTGTGCCAGCCGATGGGCCAACCTTCGGGGACACGGTCACCAGCTCAGAGCATCTCTGTGGTATCAACTTTACAGGCAGCGTCCCGTAAGTCCCTGAGGAGTGGGGTGGGACATGGGGTGTAGGGATGTGAGCTGATGTTTGGGGCTGTGAACCCAACGCTGACCTTGCCCACTCCCTCTGTGTGAGCATGGGTGAGCCACGGTACTGAATGAGAGTGGAGGGTCCCCTATCTTGGTGAATAGTTGAAAGGATGGAAAAGGAGAACCATTGTGTGGGCTGGAAACACAGCCCGTGGCTGAGGGCAGCTTTCCACCACAGAGGGAGTAAACGGGTGTGCTGGAAACAGCAGATGCTGGGCCTGCTTCTTGGAGGAGGCACCCTGGTGGAAGGTTGGCTAGGCAGAGGTGAGGAGGTGGGAACGGGTTATAGGAAGGAGGAAGACACTAAGGGGGCCTGCAGGCTAAACCTGTGATGCTTTCTAAGGCATTGTCCCCTGGTCCTGGAGGATGGAGTCAGAGGGGCGGACCAGGCATCTGCACGCAGACTCAGCAAGTGTCTTCCAACCCCTGAAGCACAGGGTTCTGTGTCAAGGCTGGAGATAAGTTAGCTATGAGGTTGAGGTCCCTGCTCGCCACCCCTCCACTCCGCCTCCGTTGGTCCCACCTTTCAGATTCAGCCCAGCATCTCCTAGGAGCCTTCTGAATCTGCAGAGGTGTGTCTGGGCTGTACTCGGAAGGTGGCGGGAGACACGGAAGGTTCTAGAGAATGGTGCGAACACCATTCTGTTTCAGACTGGGGTTGCCCATCGGATCTAGGAGGGGCTGGCTTTGTTTTCTTGGATTCCTAACAGCCATAGCCGGGACATGTCTGATTGGGAGTGTTTTATCTTTTAAACCTTATATGGTGTATGTTCCGGTCCCCCTGGGCCTGCATGTCTCATTAGCTAGATGTGGACAACACTTTGTAGCTCCCGACTCCCTCTCCATCCCTGGGTCTGTGTATCCCAGGTCTGCCCACCGCTCGCCCTCTGTCGTAGGATCTGGGTGGAGCTGCTTCAAAAAGTCAGGAAGTTGGGAGCTCCAGGGATTGGGATAATAGCCATAGTTCCTGTAGAGATCTCAGAGCCTAAGGCAGAGTACAGAGGTGGTGAGCCGGTGGTCTGCAGCTGGGGTCTGGGTCCGGGACCTTCTGGCCTCGGCAGAAAGAGGGATTGATACTGTCGGGGTGTACAGGTTTGGGGCAGTTGAGTCATGTGTAGGTCGCTGACTGAGGAGCCTTCTGGGCGAGTGGGTAGAGTTGACTGGGACAGCCCGGTGTCCCATTTAGCATGGCGTCTCCGCACCCGCCGTGCCTGGATTGCCAGCGTGGGTGGTAGCTTGAGGAGTGCTGACAGGGTCTTTTCCCCAGAGGCCTGTTCTGCCAGTGCTCGGGTCTCTGCCTGTTAGCAGGCAGGGTGGGCCTGGCCCCCTGTTTGCCACGCTCTGGCAAGCTGCTAGGCCTAAGGTAGCAAAGTCATAAATTACCGTTAGCTGCTCTGCCGGGTGATTAGCATTTTTATTGTTTTGTGGTGTTGAGGTTGGTCACAGTGAAGCCCGGGGAGGAGCCTGTGTCTCAGGGGCGGTCGGTAGGGGTGGCCTGAGCTGTTGGTTTGGTCCATCAATCCAGGCCCTGGGCCCAGGATGCCCCCATAGTAGCCACAGGGGTGTGTGTTGCTTGTGAGGGACTGCAGTGTGCCCAGCGTGAGCCAAAGTTCGGGCTTACATACTGGAATCCCCTCAGGCCGAGCTCATTCTTGTTAATAGGTGAGACGAGGTGCAGAATCGGAGGCTTGGTGACACTAAGTCATAAACCCAAGGTCACACAGCCCCGTGTCAGAGCCGGGACCAGCACTATCTGTTTTCACATCTGGGCCTTCTGGGTGCCACCCCACCCTCATCACAGCTGCCAGCGCCCACTTAGTTCCTCCTGGCATTACCGTGACCCCTGCACACCCCCCTTAGGCCATTTCCCCCAGGTCTTTTAGCTCCTTCCTCTTGTGACTTCTTGACACTGTGCCTCTTGGTTCTATTCTAGCACCTTCAAACACCTGTGGAAGCAGGTGGCCCAGAACCTGGACCGGTTCCGTACCTTCCCACGCCTGGCTGGAGGTGAGCCCCACCCCTCACACCCTTCCAGGGAACCCCCCACCCCCCACCCCCCGGGCCATTATGAGCAACCAGGAGATAGAGAAAGGTGACCAGGATCTTCTTGGGATCCTGCAAGCCAACAATGGGGACTTCTCTACCAGCCTGCACAGTGACCCCCCACTCTCCCGCTCAGGAGCTATGTGTGATCGTGGAACATCTAATCATGCCTGTGGCGGGGACTGAAAGCTGTGTTCCTTTTTTAAGACTCGTGTTGGGAGCACACATGACTCGGGGCTGCTGTGTGGAAGGCACAGGTCTGAGCAGGGGGAGGAAGGAGCCCATTTGTGGGTGTGGAGGGGGGACAGGAGAGGAGGAAGCTGGCTGAGGGGACAGCAGAGTGGTCTCTCATCAGCAGTGGTAACTCTCCTCCCGAGAAACCACTCTCGAGTCATGAACACTTGGTACACATTGTGTGAGGCAAAGCCAACGAAATCGTCTCCTCCAGGGCTTCTCAGAGCTTTTAGTACTCCATTTATATACTCGGAGAGTATAACTGGCTAGGCAGTGTTTCTCAGACTCCCTGGGCCACGGAACCCCATTTTGCACAGCGCGGTCCCCATGGGGCCAGGAGTTGTAGAACACACTTTGCTGAGGCCTCAGAGAACTTCTGCCTGGGGTGCACTTGACGGTAGAAGTTGTGTCTGATGGTTCAGCCTTCTAACCCCTGGTGTGAGGTGGGACCCACGGGAGGCCCTTCCTGAGTTAGTTGGCCTCTGATGTGTACCTGGGTTGCCCGTAGCAACTGAGCTTCCCAGTTATGGACTTATGAACTCTGCAGGGGAGGGGGCAGCCTCTCCTTCCCGCGGGCCATGGCCCAACCTGGAGCCAGTGGCTGCATCAAGACTCCTCCTCAGTGTGTTCATCTTTGAGATGGGGGCAGGACAGTGGAAGTGGTCCTCAAGACTTGGGGAGACAGATAGATAGCTTGGGTGCTTCCTGAAGGTCGTCTGTAAAGGGGTAGATTGGGCTTTCCCGGGAGGTTTTAGGAAAGCCTGGCCCGCCTTTAGGAATGGGTGGGCCCTTGGGGGCTTGGTTGGCGATGCTGGCCATTTGGTTTTCTCTGTGATGGGGAGTTGGTGCCTGCCGATGCCCTGTGTTCTCCTGTTCCCTCCCCCAGCTGGGGAGTGGAGCAGGCCTGGCTTGTGGCTCCCTCTCCCCCGTCTTCTGCTGAGTGTGGGGCTGCGGATTGGTGTGGGCGGTGGTCCGGGCCGCACCCAGTGATGTCCACACCCTGTGCTGCGCAGAGTGCGGCGGGAAGAATTTCCATTTCGTGCACAGCTCGGCCGACGTGGACAGCGTGGTGAGCGGGACGCTGCGCTCGGCCTTCGAGTACGGTGGCCAGAAGTGCTCAGCCTGCTCGCGCCTCTACGTGCCTCAGTCGCTGTGGCCGCAGATCAAAGGGCGACTGCTGGAGGAACACAGCAGGATCAAAGTGGGGGATGTGAGTGGGGCCTTGGCTCACACAGCAGGTGGCTGATGGGATTGGAGGTCGCTTGCCCGCCCGCCTGCCCGCTCGCTCTCTCCAGCAATTTGAGCGCCTCCCTGCGGCTCTCTCTGGCTCTCTGAGGCAGGGTCCTTCCCCTAGGGGCTCTGCGCTTGTGGGGTGGGTTGCATGTAGGGAAAGGGATCCCTTCCTCTCTGCCCTACAGTGTCTCATCCCCCCCTCTTGTCCTCAGCCTGCAGAGGACTTTGGGACCTTCTTCTCCGCAGTGATTGATGCCAAGGTAGGGGGTGAGATGCAGTGCTTTCTAGGGTGGGACACTGGGCACAGATGTAGGACAGAGGGGGACAGGCTGGTCAGTGTTGCTTGTAACTAAACATGTGCCTCCCTGGCTTGGAAGAAGGCCGGGTCATCCGCAGCGGGGAAATTGTCTGCCCACACTCAGACCAGGCTCAGCAAGCCCCTAAAGTGTGCATGTGTGCACACACATCCAGGCAGGCCCACACACATGTACTTGAGAACTCTGAGACCATGGTGTAGAGATAGCCTTGAAAACACATCTCTGTAGCCACATCCCTGTCATCCTAGCTATGTATGCACCTTTCTGTGTGTCTGTCTCGGAATCTGTTGGTATGTAAGGATAACTGTGGCTTGACCCCACGTGTGTGTGCCACACACTGCATAACACATGCTTATATACATATACCCAGCTTCTAAAACCACAGTATACTCACTCATACACACACACCATAGACATATGCAACATACACATATCACACATGCACTTAGGTAAACACCACACACACACACACACATACACTTTATGGACACAACCACATATCACACGTGCATTCAGACACAGACACATATTATAATACATACATACACATACTCATATGGACTCTTCTCTGTGTCTCTACCATGGCTTAGCCAGGCCTTCAGTGTCTCCAACCCTGCTCCCTCTCACCTTTAGGCAGAGGTATATTGGGATGAATACTGGGCGGGGCAGGGCGGGGCAGGGCGGGGCAGGGCGGGGCTCTCTCTGATGCTCCCGCTCACCTGCCCTAGGCTTTTGCTCGAATTAAGAAATGGTTGGAGCATGCACGTTCCTCGCCCAGTCTCAGCATCCTGGCAGGGGGGCAGTGTAACGAGTCAGTGGGTTACTACGTGGAGCCGTGTATCATTGAGAGCAAGGACCCACAGGAACCCATCATGAAGGAGGTGACTGCATGGGGCTGTCCTCGGGCATGGCAGAATGCTGCTTTCTGATGCTGCCTGGTTTCATGGCTGACAGCCAGAGGGAGCTCAGGAGCTCAGGCCCGCCCAAGACTCTGTCCCCGTCCCTGTCCCTGTCGCTGTAGGTGCTGGCTGTGGCCTAGCACGCCATTGCCACAGCTGCTGCAGCCCCTGTGGACTCTCTATGGTTTGACCATGACTGACGCCTGAGATGGGATTGGGGTGCAGAGAAAGCACACCCTTAGTGGGAGAGGGGCCCTGAGGAGGGAGATGCCTCAGCATGTGCTGTTGGGGGAGTCTCCTGAACTTCCCAGGACCTGGCTGCTTTACCTGAGGATATGACAGGGAAGCCAGAAGGTTCTGGATCTTCTGCCTAGTGGTCAGGTAGCCTGACAAACAGAGACCAGAGGGGACCTGGCGGAATCGGCCCCTCTTTGCCCCTGCTCTGGGCTATTGTGTGGGGCTGAGGTCTGGGATGGTGGAGAGGGTGACCAGATGGGGACATCATAGGGACTTACCCCTCTCTTCTCTCTCAGGAGATCTTTGGTCCTGTGCTGACAGTGTATGTGTACCCAGATGATAAATACAGAGAGACGCTGCAGCTGGTCGACAGCACTACCAGCTATGGCCTCACGGGGGCAGTGTTCGCCCAGGATAAGTGAGTGGCCTCAGCCCTGGGAGCAATGTTGTGTACCTTACTGTCCTTGCCAGTTCAGTGTCAACCTCACCTCCTGGATGCAGTTTCTGCTAATCCCTCTTCTGCTTTCCCTCACGGCGTCCCCTCCGTCCGTCCTCTCAATGTACACCTAAAGGCAGACGGCTCCAAACGGGCACACCACAGTCTGGCTTGTTAGATACATAGCTGTCACGAGCCCCTGGTGACCATCCTGTCTGAATCTCCAGGGACAGGCCTGGGGGAGCTCATGATCGACCTGTTGGGGGCCCCACTGAGCTAGGTGACCACCCTGCCCCGTGCTGCAGAGTCTTGCTGCAGTGGAGACAGAGCTGATGTGGGTGGGTCCTGCCACCCTAACTTTGAATTTTTATATTCTTCTCCCTCCTCGGCCCCATAGCCACTCTGTCTGCCTCAGATGGAAGTGGGAGCCCAGGAGGAAGCAGAGTTAGACTGGAGACCTCCGTCCCCCCCAACCCCCATCATCACACTGCCTGTTGTGGCCTGATCCCCTGTGTTCTCCATCCGGGTCTCCCTGTGGTCTCCAGAAGGCCAGTAAGCTGACCCCCTTCTTGGGAAAAGCTGAGCCTCAGGGCCCACTCTAGCATCCTGTTCCTAACGTGGCTGCTTGCCTAGCGGGAGCCAGTGTGGGCTGAAAGAGGGATTGGAGGCCACACTTGGGGTTGGTGGCCCCCCGTGATCACTGTCCTGTCTCCTAGAGCGATTGTCCAGGAAGCCACGAGGATGCTAAGGAACGCTGCTGGCAACTTCTACATCAACGATAAGTCTACTGGGTCCGTGGTGGGCCAGCAGCCCTTCGGGGGCGCCCGGGCCTCAGGTGAGTGGGTGGCGGGTCTTGGTCATTACCTTGGAACAGAAACAGCTCACTGTGGGGTGTGTGTGTGGATGTTCAAATACAGTCTTTTCAGGAGCTTCGGAAGCTAGGAGGCCGTTCTCCTGTTGTACCAGGGAGGAAACTGAGGCACACATGGGGGAGGGCTGTGGACGTTAACTTCAGTGCTCACAGGTCCACCTCCAGACTCAAGATCACCCGAGTCCAATGCTCAGTAGCTCATAGGTGAAGCCTGGGCTTGGGAGAGGCAGTAAATAGCCAGCAGCTACCCGCTAGTGGTAGCCAAGACCAGAACAGGTTAGTGGGGAATGTGATGTTTCTATCCATCTGTGCGGCATATAATATTTAAGTCAGCTAATCTGTCTCTTTAGATGTGTGTGTGTGTGTGTGTGTGTGTGTGTGTGTGCATGACTAAAAGCATTCAAAGCCATTAGTTCCAGGTCTTTGAAATATGTAGCATAATTGTCACCCATACTCACCCTATGGTGCAGAATGCAGCGCCCCAGGACTTGTCCCTGTCTGCAATTCCTAGCCTCTAGCGACCACTCTCATTGCCAGCTTCTGAGATCAGTTCTTTTGGGTCCTGAGAGAGTGAGAGCGGGAGTGCACCATTCTGGTGTTTCTGAGCCTGGCTGATTTCATACAGCATATTGGCTCCCAGTTCCCTTTTCACGACTGAATACTATTCCACAGTGTGTATGTACCAGTTTTTCAAGCACACGTCGGTCAATGGACCGTTTGGCTGTTCTCTTTTCTTGGCAGTTTTGCAGGTAGAGTGGAAGTGACCGTTGATGCACAGATAACCCATCAGCGTGCCAAGTTTGTTTTCTTTCTTGGCTAAATTTTCAGGAAGGATTGCTGTCGTTTTTAAAGAGCAATTTCCAAAGCATTTCTCATGATCCTTTAGTAACTTGCCTTCCCCGTGCAAGGCACACCGTGTGTGTGTGTGTGTGTGTGTGTGTGTGTGTGTGTGTGTGCATATGTGTGCATATGTGTGCAGCTCCTGCATTTGTATTGGGGACTCCCTCTCCTTTTGTGTGTGTTAATATTTGCTTTCTGTGTTTTGATGCTTTGATATTGGTTGCCTATGTATTTACAGCTCTTGTTTTCTATTTCTGGTTTAACTGCTGCTTCCTCGTTTCTAACCTCTCCCTCCCTCTCACCTCCCTGTCCAGTTTTAGTTTAGAGTTTACTTCATCTGTTGTGAGCAACTCCTGTGTCTTTGAGATTCTATTTATATTGCTTCCTGTGTCTTCAGGGGGTGAAGCGAGTTTCTGTTAAATGATGTGTAATTGGGTCTTGTTTATTTATTTACTTAAAAATAAGTATTTTGGGGGGATCCGGTATGATGGCACATGCCTTTAATGCCACCTCTTGGAGGGCAGAAGCAGGTAGATTTCTGTGAGTTTAAGGCCATCCTGATCTATGTAGAGTTCTAGGCCAGCCAAGGCTGCATAGAGAGACCCTGTCTCAAAAAAAAACTTTGATTTAGTTAATGAGTGTGTGTGTGCATGTATGTGCGACAGTGCACGTATGGAGTCACAAAACATGTTGTCAGAGTTAGGGCTCTCCTTCCACCGTGTGGGTCGTGGAGCCCAAACTCAGTTCATTAGGCTTGGCAGTGAGCACTTTTACCTGTTAAATCGTCTCAACAGCCCAGGGTCTTACTTTTTTGTTTTGTTTTGTTTTTTGAGTCAGGGTCTCACTATTTAGTCCTGGCTGGCCTGGAACTTGCTCTGTAGACCAGTCTGGCCCTGAACTCATAGAGATCCACTTGCCTCTGCCTCCCAAGTGCTAGGATTAAGGGTGTACACATTTTTTTTTTTTTTTTTTTTTTTTTTTTTTTTTTTTTAGGTAATGAAAAAAGTATGTTCTGTAAGTAACAGGCCATGAGTGTGTAGTTACCCAAAGAATCCAGAAGATAGTGTCAGGGCCCCTGGAGCTGGAGCTGCTGAAGGTTGTGAGCCACCTTATGTAGGTGCCGGGAACCAAACTCTGGTCCTCTGGAAGACCAGGAAGAGCTCTTAACCACAGAGCTCCCTCTCCAGCCTGGGTCTTGGTTTTTTTTTAAAATCCATTCACTCATTATGACTTTTAATGGCAGAATTTTTTTTTAAGATTTATTTATTTTATGTATGTGAGTACATTGTAGCTGTACAGATAGATGGTTGTGAGCCTTCATTCAGTTGTTGGGAATTGAATTTTAGGACCTCTTTTTGCTCAGGTCAGCCCCGCTTACTCCAGTCAGCCCCGCTCACTCTGTCAACCCTGCTCGTTCAGTCCCTGCTCGCTCCAGCCCAAAGACTTATTTATTATTATACATAAATACACTATAGCTAACTTCAGATGTACCATAAGAGGGCATCAGATCTCATTACAGATGGTTGTGAGCCACCATGTAGTTGCTGAGATTTGAACTCAGGACCTTTGGAAAAGCAGTCAGTGCTCTTACCAGCTGAGCCATCTCGCCAGCCCCTTAATTGCAGAATTTAACCCACTTTCATTTATGCTGATTATTGATAGCTAAGGCTTGGTTCTTAGCTATAGTAATATATATAATAGAATTGTTATAATTCTTTCTTCCTCTCTTACCTACTTCCCGTGGTCGAGTGATACACTCAAATATTGTGTTTTAATTCTTGGACTGTCTGTCTCTCCTTCATGTCTCAAGAACAGCTTGGCTGGGCAATGTTGGTTTTGGTTGGTCGGTGTTTTATTACTTGGCTACTGTGAGCTTCAGCCTCTTACCTGCCCTCCAGCCGTGCACACTTGGCCTCTGGTCATGCACACTTGACCCTGATATGCTCAGCAAGCCCTGAGCCTGTGAATATGTTCAGTCGCTACGTCTCCAGGCCCCTTAGCAGAGTACGTTGTGGACAGAGCCACCATTTACCCCTCTAGCTGCCAGCCCTGTGCTACCCCATTCACCATGCCAGCTCCCCTACCTGCCACCTCTCTCTCGCTGCCGAGAACCATCGTGCGCTCTCTTCCCCACAGGAACCAATGACAAGCCAGGAGGTCCCCACTACATCTTACGCTGGACATCACCCCAGGTCATCAAGGAGACTCATAAGCCCCTGGGGGACTGGCGATACTCCTACATGCAGTGAGCCTGGGCCAGCAGCTCTGTTGGGAAGCAGATGTCCATCCAGATGACATCACTGCACTGACCCCGGCTCCCCACCAGCTCCTCCTGGACTCTTCTACAGCTGAGCCGGACCCTGTCCTGGCCACTGGGTGCCTGTCCTCGGAATCAGGTGCCCAGGCTTTGGGTCATATTGGGGAGGATCAGCCAATCCACCCAGAATTCTCATCCTCTGCGGAACGCCCTGGTACCTGGCGGGTTCCCCGCCTGTCTGTTTTTCTCTCTTCATCCTGGGCCCGGTGACTCAGAGGGCCTGAGAACCAAAAGGGATATTCTCAGGACCCTGTCCGGGAAGGAGACAGCTCTGGTGTCCTACAGCCTCACCTCACCACTCAAAGACTCCTGACCTCGGCCTTGTCCCCTACACATGTCCAGTGAGATAGGACCTCAGCCAGATGGCTGCAGGGACACCAGCTGGCCTTGCCCCTTGGTCTGTGCTAGCTCCTCCTGCAGGGACTTGTATCCAGCCATATGCCTTAGTCCCATGTGCCTTCCTCCAGGGTGCTCGTGTACCCCTGAGCCTTCATCCCTCCTGGCCACCTGCTGGGAGTGACCAGTGGTGGTCATCCCATACAGGCTGAGTCTGGGAAACCTCGAGGCAGGCCTCCAGTCCATACTCTTGTGGGATGGATGCAACCAGCCCAGTGGTAGCCAGGGAGAGCTCCTGCTTAGGACCTGGATGATCAGATGTTTCTAGTGGCTTGAGAGCACACATGTCTTTTTAAGGACATTTGCTTGGGGTCCACATGGAGCTGGTATAGCTGTCACCAAGGGCTGCCCCCCGCCACACTGAAGGGTGAGGTACCAGTACCAGGGCCAGCTCTGCCTTCTGCTTCCTTTCAGGGTCCATGTCGCTTCCCAGGGAGCAGGACTCGACTGCAAATGTCCTTGTTCTGTAGTTCTACACTGTGATGGGGTGGGGCTACTGCCGCCTGAGAAAAAAATGCCAGATATCTACTCAAAGTGGCCATGGAGGGAGGGGAGAGAAGGGCAGACTGGTTTCTCATTCCTAATCTAATGAACTGCCAGCGTCTTGTCACGTGGTCCTGTGTGGTGTCATGGGAGGGAGCCCAGTGGGTAGGTTTAGAAATGGCTTTCTGTCCTGCCTCCCCTCCCAGGTGGTCATCAAAAAAAAAAAAAAATCATGTAATTTCTCCAACCTTCCATGTCTAAAATGGTGACGATTCCATCATATGTATGGAGGACCAGTGGGCTAATCCCTGTGGATTTCAGACAAATGATCAGAAATATCACCCGTTCGTTTGTTCTCCTACCCATATGTGTGCTGTGGTGGCGGATCTTATGTGTCAGCCTTGCTGGGCCATGGTCCCCAAAGACCTGGTCAGCCACTGTGGAAGTTTCTATGACGGGCAGTAAACACATGGACACTTACATTTTCATCGTGTGTATCCTTTGCATGTCCGTACATGTTTATACAGGTGCCCACGCGGCCAGGACGGGTAGATCGGAATAGTTGGGGCTGGTGTTATAGGCCTTTGTGAGTTTACATCTAAATTCTAGTTGCCTGATAAAGCACTGAGCGCTCTATCTGATGGGCTATCTTTCTAGCTCCAGTATGCTTGTTTGGAGACATGCTAGGTAGCCCAGGTTAGCCTTGAATCTGGTCCCTCAGCCATCTGAGTGCTGGGTTTTCTAGCCCATGTCTCCAGGCCTGACTTTAAGAAGCACAGCAGACTTTTCCTACTGTGAGCGGACCTTATCTATTGAGTATTTAAATAGAACAGAGGATGAGCTCGCCCAGGAGGGGAATGTCCCCCGGAGATGGTTCTGGCCTGCCCTCATTCATTCTCCCATTGTCCCTCTCTTCAAACCCACCTCCCTCGCTTCTCCCTTTACAGTCTATGGGTTCCCTGTCCCCTGGAGAACCTTGCCTAATACCTACGTCAAGGACTCTGTCTCCTTACTCTTAGCCACTAGCAGGTACAGCCTCGCTCCCTTTGAATCTGAGGCAGAGCTGACACGGCACATCTCAGGAGAGCAGGGATGCTGGGATGCAACCCCAAATCTCTCTGCTGTCCTCCTGTGTCCGCCTCGGGGAGACCCATTCACGTGGAACTGATTCCTACAGGAGGCATGAAGGGCTGTGCCCATCAATGAAGCTCTGGGCTCAAGCTCACTGGCCCCAGGAACTCCCTTCTAGACAGTGATAACATGGCTGTGCCTGCAGAAGGGAAGGGCGGCGTTTATAGCTCTGTCTTTGAATGAATGGCATCAATCAATCACAGGCATATTGAGTAGCTTTTACAGTTCTGAAGATGGACCCTGAACTCTCGCCCGTGACTGGTGAGCACTGGACTGCTGAGCCACACCCCATCATCCCTCTGGAAGCTCCTCTCTATTGCTGATCATATCAGGACACTATTTGGCTTCTGTGGCAGGGCCAGCGGAGGTCAGGGGTGGTAGTGGGCATAGTAGGAAGCAGATTTGAACCCAAGTCTACTCCATAAGGTGACTGGCTTCTGGGTTCCTCTGTCCCTGCCATTATATGACCCTCCCATGCTGTTTGGGGGAGGAGGAGACTCCAAGCCATCACCTTATTCCCTTGGGCTTGAGGCTGCCGGGCTCTCAAGGACACGCTTCCTGGTTGGGTTCCTGAGGCTGCTCTGGATGGTCCTCAGGATCAGTCCCCGTGTCTGCGGTCACCCACAGAGCCCCTTCATTTCCCTGCTGTGGCCAGAGGCTCAGCCACAGCAGCCCTGAGCCCGAACAGGAACCATTTGACTGGCCGGATGTCCCCAAGGCCGCTGCAGCACACACTGTCACTCAAGCGTACCAGCTAAGGAAATGAGGGACCATCTGTGCCTCCTGGACGCTGGGCGACCCGGAGCCTCAGCAGGATGGGGCAGAGGAAATGGCAGGGAACACACCTGCTCCTACCCAGCCCTGTGTTCATTTCCTTAGTTCAGGCATCAGCCCCATAAGTTTAGATGCTAAGTCAGGCTGGCCTAGACCACAGGCTGTGTGGCCAGCACTGACATAAAGGCTTTAGAGAGTTTAATGTGTCTGGCAAGATGACTCAGAGGGTAAAGGCACTTGTCACCAAGCCTAATGACCTGAGTTTGATTCCTGAGGCACACGTGGTAGATGGCAAGAACCCGTTGCTGCATCTCTGACCTTCGTCCACTCCCCCGAGTGAGTGTACAAGTGCGCGCGCGCGCACACACACACACACACACACACACACACACACACACGCAATAAATGTAGTAAAAAATCTGATTTTACCCTTCATAGCAGTAAAGTGTAACCTGTTCTACCCATTTCCCTGATGAGGACTCTGAAGGACAGGGTGGGTACCAGGCTACCAGGGTAACATGAGATGATGGCCCGAGCTTCAGTTTCCCTGGATGCTGAGCCAGGGGACACTACTACAGCGTCTTGTCCAGGCTGACTGGTGGTGGAGTCTCGATCCCTGAGCCTCCAAGCCTCAAGCCTGACACTTTTCAGTGGCTGGGGACCAGATGAGCCAGTAAGCAGAAGGGTTGGGGGGTGGGGCTGGAGGTCGGCCTCAGAGTGGGGACACTTGGTGACTAAGGATCATCCAATAAAAAACCATTCAGTCTTGGAGGCCGGCGGGGATGGGGACTTGTGATTGGGCCCCATGATTCCCCAGCCAAGGTACAATCTCAGGTCCTCGGCAGGGCTGTTGTAGCTGCCTTTCACAGGTGAGAGACACCGAGGCTCCTGGGACACAGCAGTTTGCTGAGGAGTGGGAGGTAGTGCCCTCTCACCCAGAAAGCACCTCGAGTCTGCAGAAGCCTTAATATCCTGCTCACCATCTCTTTATTTTTCTTTTCTTTTTTCTTTTCTTCTCTTCTTCTCCTCCTTCTCCTTCTTCCTCCTCCTCCTTCCTCTCTCTCTCCTCTCTCCTCTCTCTCTCTCCCCCCTCTTCCCCCCTCTCTCTCTGTCTCTCTCTCTCTGACACAGGGTCTCAGGTAGCTCAGGCTGTCCTTTCCCCAGCTTAGTTTTGGTTGCTGTGATAAAATGCTGACTGAAAGCAGTGATTCTTTCTTTTTTTATTTTATTTTTATTTTATTTTTTGGTTTTTTGAGACAGGGTTTCTCTGTGTAGCCCTGACTGTCCTGGAACTCACTCTGTAAACCAGGCTGGTCTCGAACTCAGAAACCTTCCTGCCTCTGCCTCCCAAGTGCTGGGATTAAAGGCGTGTGCCACCACGCCCGGCTCTTTCTTTTTTTAAATAAAAATTTACTTAACTTTATTTATGAGTACACTGTCACTGTCTTCAGACACACCAGAAGAGGGCATCGGATCCCATTACAGATGGTTGTGAGCCACCATGTGGTTGCTAGGAATTGAACTCAGGACCTCTGGAAGTGCAGTCAGTGCTCTTAACCACTGAGCCATCTCTCCATCCCCAAGAGCAATGATTCTTTACAGCTTGTAGGTTATGGTGCATCTCGGAGAGGAGTTAGGGCAGCTGCCAGGGGCAGCACCTCCTACAGTAAGCCAAGCCCTCTCATACCAATCAAGAAAAAGGCCCTAGAGATCTCCCCATAGGCCAGTGTGACTGAGGCAATTCCACATCAGAGGCCCCTCTTTCCAGATGACTCTGTCAAGTTGACAAAAACTAACCAGCACCCTGTATAGTCAAGGCTCCACCTGATGCCAACTCTGCATCACCGTACCCAGCCAGTCTTGAGATCCCATGAGGCTCAAGTGGAGACTGAGCCCGTGGGGAACCAGGGCAGACCTCCCCAATACTCTGCCCAGTGTCTGATCAACGCTAGACTTGCTTACAGGCTCTGCTGTGAGGGGGTTCACCCCTCTGCATCCTAAGGCAGCTCAGAGCCCAAAGTGTGCAGGAGGAGGGGAGGGGAGGAGACCAGACTGAAGACATACAAGAGGGTATAGGATCATGAGGGCACATCGAGGAAGACGGTTGGGAAAGGAGCTTGGGATACCCCAGTCTCCTCTACCCATTGGATAGGTGGTGGCAGCTCTGGGCTGCATACCGGGTGTATGCCAAGGGAGACACCAAAGGAATGGACGAGGCTTGGCTCGCTGCGACCATGGCTGTCTTCTCTGCCTTCCTTATGCGCTTTGCATGTCCACCACGGCTGACTGCCACCTTCACAGCCGATGGCCACACAGGTATGAGCTCAGACAGAAGGCTGGGTGCAGCCACGTCATAAAGACGCTGTGTTCTCCCAAGCCATGCAGGCCCCACTGGGCCCCACAAATATATCCTGCTCCAGTCTCTGTTCCTCGCCCTTAGCCCTTAAGGATGTCCGCCCGTCCCCGGGCAGGATCGTCACTATGTAAATGTCTGTGCAAATGCCTCAGTGTGGGGTGAGCGGCTCCACAGTGAGGCTGGGCATCATCTAAGGCTGTTGCTTGGCTGGCATGGGGCCCCAGGCGAGGACACTCCACTTGCTGTTTCTCCTGCTGCACGCTCTACCGGAGCCGGTCATGCTGGTAGAGAACTCCGACTTCCACCTGGCTGGGGACTACCTCCTGGGTGGTCTCTTTACCCTCCATGCCAACGTGAAGAGCATCTCCCACCTCAGCTACCTGCAGGTGCCCAAGTGCAATGAGTGAGTTTGCAGTGAAGTTGTAAGTGGTGGTGGAGGGGTGGGGCAGAGAGTCAGGACCCTGGAAAGTACCCAGAATGCATCTCTTCAGTCATTGCCAAACCCCCAATCCTAGATCTAGCCTGCTAGCCCCAGTGCCCCCTGCACGATCTGTGCCACTCCCAATCTTAGATCCAGCAAGCCTGCTAGCCCCAGTGCTCCCTGGCAGATCTGTGCCACCCCCAATCCTAGATCTAGCCTGCTAGCCCCAGTGCCCTCTGCATGATCTGTAACACCCCCAATCCTAGATCTAGCCTGCTAACTCCCAGTGCCCCATGTATGATCTGTGCCAACCCCCCAATCCTTGATCCTGTCTGCTAGCTCCCAGTGCCCCTACTGCATGATTTGTGTGCCAACCCTCCCCCCCCCAGTCCTAGATGCAGCCTGTTCGCCCTCAGTGCCCCTCCCCTTGCACAATCTGCTGGAATTTTAAGTGGTTGTTTGCAACCCGGAGACCTGGTTTGTCCCTATGTTACATCCCTGGAAAGACAGGATGTTTAAACTCACATAATCACCATCAAAGCCATCCTCAGCCACTTGGGCAAATGGGGGAGCCACCACCCCCAATAAGACTATGTCAAACCTTGTCTAGACCTCAGGCTTTGCCTTGCCAGGCAGAAGGTGGCATTTGGGTAGCGAGCTCTGAAACTGGATACTGGAGGGCAGCTTTGCAGTCCCCAAGGTTGTGGCTGGGGAAATAGGGAGTGCTTCTGGGCCTGGGGAGTCCTCCTTCCCCTTCTGTGTGCCATTTGGGGGGTGACAGCTCCACTTAAAGACTGAGTCACCCTGATTTTGCTCAGGAGGAGGAACATTCTGGGTGATAGGGAAGAGAGAGAGAGAGAGAGAGAGAGAGAGAGAGAGAGAGAGAGAGAGAGAGAGGACTAACTAAGGGTTGACTGGGAATTCACCACTTATACAGTGAGGAGGATGCTGTGGAGGATGCTGGGGAGGCTGGTGCTAAGTGCTCTGATGCCTGTGATGATGATGATGATGATGATGATGATGATGATGATGTCTGTCATGATTGTCAGTGACAATGGCAGAGACTCAGTGATGTCACTAGCAATGCTGACTGCAGCGGTAACGGTGGTAGTTACCATGGGTGTAGGGATGATGCTGATGGTGGTAGTGGTGGTAGCCGTTACTGTGATGGTGGTGATGAGGATGGCTGGGCGTGATGGTGGTAGCCGTAGTGATGGTTATGGCGTTAGTTCTAATGATTTTAACGATGGCGATGGCGGTGTTGATGGTGGTGGTGGTGGTGATAGTGACCATGTTAATAGTTATATGGTGGTGTTTTGGTGGTGGTGGTGGTAGCTGTATAGATGGTACAGTAGGGGTGCTGGTGATGGTATTAGCAATGGTAGCAGTCTGGGCAGTAATGGTGATGGTGGTGATGGTGGTGATAATGCAGTGGTGGTGGTGATGTTGGTGATAATGCAGTGGTGGTGGTGGTGGTGGTGATGGTGCTGGGATAGTAGGAGATGACGGTGACAGCGGGGATGGCAGCGATGGACACTGTGGACAATGGTAAGGATCATGGGGATCACAGTGTGGTCATAGGGACGGAGGTGACCGGAATACAGCAAGTGCCAGAACCTTCTAGGGTGTCCCTTGTCAGATTTTCTCATTTGGAGAACAGAGCAGAGAACAGAACTAAGCCCTGCTCCCGCCCCGCCCCGCCCCGCCTCCTCTGGACACTCCCCTCACCGTCTGTGGTCCCGCAGGTACAACATGAAGGTGTTGGGCTACAACCTCATGCAGGCCATGCGCTTCGCTGTGGAGGAGATCAACAACTGTAGCTCTCTGCTGCCCGGCGTGCTGCTCGGCTACGAGATGGTGGATGTCTGCTACCTCTCCAACAATATCCAGCCTGGACTCTACTTCCTGTCACAGGCTGATGACTTCCTGCCCATCCTCAAAGACTACAGCCAGTACAGGCCCCACGTGGTGGCCGTCATTGGCCCAGACAACTCTGAGTCTGCCATCACCGTGTCCAACATTCTCTCCTACTTCCTCGTGCCACAGGTGATGCCTGGGAGATGCGACCAGGGAGGGGCAGAGGGGCAGGTATCCCGAGGCTGGGAAGCTCCTCCTCCCTGTCAGGCATGGCAGGAACATGAGCTGGGGCAAACATCAAGCTTAGGGCTGGCTGACTTACTGGGGAGCCTGTGACAACTCTCTTCACCCTTCTGAGCCTCCGTTTCCCCATCTGTAAAGTGGGCTGATGAAACTCCATCCCAGGACTGACAGTGGGTTGAAGTAGTCAACCCAAAAAGAGTTTTCAACATACAGTAGGTGGTCTGCAATGCTGTCATTACCATAAAATGCATCTTTCTCCAGAATGAGGACTAAAGAGCAGGCGGTATTAGCTTGCTCAGTTGCCAGGCACAGGGCCTGACTCATAGTAGGCCCTCAAGGAGTGAGGCCTCACTAGGGCCTGGGGAGATGACTCAGATGGTAAAGTGTGCAGGCATGGGGACCTGAATTTGGATCTCCAGCATCCACATAAAACACCTGGACCAGCAGTGGGGGAGGGGTGTGGAGACAGGGGGATTCTCTGAGCTCACTGGTCAGCTAGTCTTGCCAAACTGGTGACTTCCAGGCTCAATGAGAGGACTTACCTCCAGAAATATGGTAGAGAGTGACTGAGGAAGATGCCTAATAGTGACTTCTGGCTTCCATATGTGTATAGACATGTGAACCTATACACACATACACACATGTGTGTGCATACACACACACATGCACACATATACGCATGTGCACATACACACATACATATCCCAACAGTGCTGATTGTCTGCTATTATCTTTTAAATTTGGCGAGGGATAGGGGAATGGGACAAGAGACAGGGTCTCTCTGCGTAGCCCTGGCTGTCCTGGAACTCATTCCGCAGACCAGGCTGACCCTTTGAACTCACAGAGATCCTCCTGCCTCTACCTCCCGAGTGCTGGGATTAATGGAATGGACAGCCACTCCTGGTATCTTTAAATTTTCTTTTTTGGATTACATTTCCACGTATTGGGAGAGAGGACACTCGTGATGTCATGGCACGTGTATGGAGGTCAGAGAATGGTCTGTGGGAGTCGGTCCTCTCCTTCCACCAAGGGGCTCTTGGAAGACTAGACTCATCCTTAGTCTTAACAGCAAGTGCCTGTACCTCCTCAGCCATCCTGTGAGGCTCTGACAGCCATCAACCTGTCACCAGCCATGTGGGTGTTGTGCCCAGTCCAGCACAGGTGTAGAATATTAAGTATAAATCAGACTGACACACAGTAGGTCAGCACAAGTATTGGGAATTGCTGCTGCAGCGCTTACTTCGTGAAGTACCCAGAGTGGGGTCAGACACTTAGTAGGTGCTAAAAATAGGTGCTAACATTTTGATGTGCAATGTCTGGTCCAGGGTTGAGTGCATCCTTTTATCCATGTAAAAGATATTTTCTGAACATCTACTGTGTGCCAGGGATAGTTGTAGGTGCTAAGAAATAGCTGGGAACCAAGCGCAAATCTGGGAAGACACGGACAATACATACGGATGAATGAGTGACCCAGACTGTTAGAAATGTTGTGGGTAAAATTGCCAGGGGAGGTCAGGCGTGGTAACACATGCCTTTAATCCCAGCACTCCAGAGGCAGAGGTGGGCGGAAATCTGTGAGTTCAAGGCCAGCCTGGCCTACCGAGTGAGTTTCGGGACACCCAAGGCTACACAGAGAAACCCTGTCTCCAAAAACAAAACAAAAAACAATAACAAAAATAGCCATGGGTGGGTGGAGACTGAGGCAGGCTTAAGAGATTGGATGTTTTAGTGTGGTGATCAGATGGGTGTGTGGACCACAGGGGAGGTGCGTGTGCGAGCACCTGAGAGGAAAGCATTCGAGGAAGAAGATTCAGCAGAGGCCCCTGACGGGCACAGGGAGCAGAGCCAGGGCCTGGAGAGTGCTGGCTCGGGTGGAGTGTGGGGGTCGCTGATGGGTCTGGATGGTCACCCATCATGAGGGGGACCCCGCAGGCAGTGATCTTGGAAGAGTGAGGATGGAAGCTTGGTGCGGGTTGACGTCATCAGCTTACATCAGACTTAGGGAGCCTAGCGCCAGGTGGCTCATCGTCAGCGTATTTAAAGCATGGTGCCATTTGAGAAAGTTTCCAGGCGATGGCCAGTTAATAGAGCTTAACGTGCCACTTCGTAGAAACTTCTTTACAAAGTCCGTGTGAGTGTGAGGGTGGGTCGCCTAGAACCTGGTTTGGCCTGTGACTTGGCTGGCATAGAGATCGTCACTGCGTGTGACATCTCTCCACCCTAGGGACAGTATCTTAGGATTTCTGTCGCTGTGAAGAGACATCACAACTACAGCAACTCTTAGAAAGGGAAACATTTAATTCATTCATTACAGTTTCAGGGGTTTAGTTCCTTATCGTTGTCATGGCCGGGAAGCATGGCAGCATGCAGGCAGACCTGGTGCTGGTGGAGGAGCTGAGAGCTCCTCATCTTGATCTGCAGGCGGCAGCAGGAGACTGTGTGCCACACTGGGCATAGCTTGAGCATAAGAGACTTCAAAGTCCGCCCCCACAGTGACACACTTCCTCTAAAAAAGGCCACACCTCCTAATAGTGCTATTCCCTATGGACCAAGCATTCTAATACCCAAGTCTATGAGGGCCACACCTATTCAAACCAGCACAGATGGGTTCTGTGAACTGGGAGTTAGGGAGGGAGAGTCTGGGATAAACATTCTGGGGGGATTTGGGTGAAGTCTGCCTGTGTAGCAAAAGGTAGGTGAGGTCTGTCTCCACAGATACCAAAAAGGTTACCGGGTCATTAACAATATCCACTCTCAGCTTTCTGGATGGAAGGCAGGTGTTTTATTCCCCCCATTGAGGAGAGACTCCAGCATGATTAATATTCCCAGTTTCCCTACTGACCTTTGGTCACAAAAGTCCTTATGCCTCCAACACCTATCAGGTGAGAAGCTGGTGGGTAGACTCAGAGAAGAACCGGAGACTGGGGTTGGAAAAGTCAAGTTTGAGATGAGAGGTGGACATTCCCGAATCCAAGCCTGAGGTTCGGGAGGGAGGGTAGACCTAGGGTTGGGTATTGGGGTTGCGGGCCTCGAAATGATGTTTGTGTAAGAGGCTGCATGAGACTTGTAAGGAAGATGGTGTGGTGGGAGGGAATCCAGGCTGGGAGCCTCATTTTGGGGTACACTGAGGCTATGAGGTCACAGCTGGAGCCACGGCAAGAGATGGAGCAGCCAGTGACCCCACACAAACCTAGGGTGGCTTCAAGGAGGACCTGTGGCTGACCGGTGAGGCTGGGCTGCTGGGGGAAGATGAGAGCCATGCTCAGGATGTGAGGGAGGAGCTCAGTCAGGGTTGCTAAGCAACGGGAAGAGACAGGGTTGCTAAGCAACACGAAGAGACAGATGTTACCACCTAGCCAGGGTGTGACTCATAACAGGTGCAGAGGCACTAGGTGAATAAGGGACTGATACGGGTCATCCAGCCAGGGTATGGCGCATAGTAGGGCCTCACATGTACTAAGGTGTCCATGATGATGATGATATAGTCACAGCCCTGGGTGTGTCGGTGTTCCCAGGGTAATGATGTCAGATGGAATCCCTCTTCTAACATCCTCCCATTCCCCACAGGTCACATACAGCGCCATTTCTGACAAGCTGCGGGACAAGCAGCGTTTCCCTGCCATGCTGCGCACAGTGCCCAGTGCCACCCACCACATCGAGGCCATGGTGCAGCTGATGGTTCACTTCCAGTGGAACTGGATCGTGGTGCTGGTGAGTGATGATGATTATGGCCGTGAGAACAGCCACCTGCTGAGCCAGCGTCTGACCAACACTGGCGACATCTGCATCGCCTTCCAGGAGGTTCTGCCCACACCAGAACCCAACCAGGCCGTGAGGCCCGAGGAGCAGAGCCAACTGGACAACATCCTGGACAAGCTGCGGCGGACCTCGGCGCGCGTCGTGGTGGTGTTCTCGCCGGAGCTGAGCCTGCACAACTTCTTCCACGAGGTGCTGCGCTGGAACTTCACGGGCTTCGTGTGGATTGCCTCTGAGTCCTGGGCTATTGACCCGGTTCTGCACAACTTCACGGAGCTGCGCCACACGGGCACCTTCCTGGGTGTCACCATTCAGAGGGTGTCCATCCCTGGCTTCAGCCAGTTCCGAGTGCGCCATGACAAGCCAGGTTATCCCATGCCTAACGAGACCAACCTGCGGACTACCTGTAACCAGGACTGCGACGCCTGCCTGAACATCACCGAGTCCTTCAACAACGTTCTCATGCTTTCGGGGGAGCGTGTGGTCTACAGCGTGTACTCGGCCGTCTACGCGGTGGCCCACGCCCTCCACAGACTCCTCCGCTGCAACCAGGTCCGCTGCACCAAGCAAATCGTCTACCCATGGCAGGTGAGGGCCCAGACTCGCAGGGACTGGCTCCACCATTGCCGTGCACAGGGACAGGGCAAAGGGGTACAGGAAGCCACAGGCGTCCCCTATCTCCAGATGCCCAGCAAGCACAGGGTCTGAGTTCGAATCCCCAGCCGCCATGTCAGAAACTGACTTGGCTGTGAGTGCCTATAATCCCAGCGCTGGGGCAGGTGGAGATGGAAGGTTCATTGGCATTGATGGCCACCAATGAAGTGAGAGACTCTGTCTCAGGGATAAGATAGGAAGTGAGAGAGAAGGACACTTGATGTTCTCCTCTGGGCTCTGTGCGGGTGCACAGGCATGCATACTCCCTCTCTGCACCCCGTACATATGCTACACACACACACACACACACACACACACACAGCAGCCCAACTTTGTCCTATTTCGGTCACGTATCACCACCCCATAGCCCCAGAACCTAGTCCCGCATTCTGAGTACCTATGTTTTGAAAGGTGCAGTTCTTTGAAAGGCATTTGGCTACCAGCTACGTGCCAGCTCCTTAGTGCTGAGACACCGGTGGCCCATGTCATTCCTCAGGGCGGTGCTCTGGCGCTATCCACGTGCTCACGAGGATGCATCCTCACGGTTGATCTTGCACACTTAGGGAGGCTGATGCACAGGGGGCACAAAGTCTCAGAGCCAACTAGGAACTGAGCTAGGACTGCGGTTCAGCCCCAGGGTGCCATGTTCAAGCTGGCACCGGTGTTGGGAACCGACCCTATGGTTCAGGGGAGTAGGAATGATGGGTGGGGAACAGTGCCAGCTGATGTTTGCAGTTGAGAGAGCTCCCGGGGGATGCCCCAGGTGACTTCTAGGAGAAAGGGGAAGAAAGCATTATTCCCAGCTACTGTTCTAAGTTTATTTTTCTCTTTTATCTTAATGTTTTACTTATATGAGTGTTTGCCCGTGTGTTAATGTCTGTGCACCACATGTGTGCAGTGCCCGTGGAGGCCAGAAGAGGGCATTGGATCCCCTGGAACTGGGATTACAGGTGGTTGTGAGGTGCCGTGTGGGTGCTGGGAATTGAACCTAAGTCCTTGGAAGAGCAACTGGTGCTCTTAACTGCTGAGCCATCTCTCCAGCTCCTGTTCTAAGTTTCTGGTGTGACTCCAGAGACCAGAAGAATCCTATCGCTTCCATTTTGCAGATGAGAAACTGGAAGTTTCTTCTGTCAAGAAACTAGAAGTCCGGGCTGGTGAGATGGCTCAGCGGGTAAGAGCACCCGACTGCTCTTCCGAAGGTCCGGAGTTCAAATCCCAGCAACTACATGGTGGCTCACAACCATCCGTAAGGAGATCTGACTCCCTCTTCTGGAATGTCTGAAGACAGCTACAGTGTACTTACATATAAATACTTACAAATAAATAAATACATCTTAAAAAAAAAACTAGAAGTCCCTTTAATCCTAGCACTTGGGAGGCAGAGGCAGGTGGATTTCTGAGTTTGAGGTCAGCCTGGTCTACAGAGTGAGTTCCAGGACAACCAGGGCTACACAGAGAAACCCTGTCTCGAAAAACAGGAAAAAGAAAGAAAGAAAGTAAGTAAGAAAGAAAGAAAGAAAGAAAGAAACAAACAAACAAACAAACAAACAAACAAACAAATCAGAAGTCCAGAGAGGTTGAGCTCCAGGCACATCAGGTTCCAGGGTCACCACCTGACAGTTCCACGTCCCCAATGCTCCCAATAGACAGGTGTTGAGGCTGGTTTTGGGGGTGGGGAGCGGGGTAGACTCTCAAATGTCGGGTCCCATCGGATGCCAGCTCTGCTATCCTTCTTTCTGACCCCTCCAGCTACTCAAGGAGATCTGGCGTGTCAACTTCACGCTCCTGGGCAATCAGCTCTTCTTCGACCAACAAGGGGACATGCCGATGCTCCTGGACATCATCCAGTGGCAGTGGGACCTGAGCCAGAACCCCTTCCAAAGCATCGCCTCCTACTCTCCCACCGAAAAGAGGCTGACCTACATTAACAATGTGTCCTGGTACACCCCCAACAACACGGTCAGCTTGGAGGGCAGTGCCTCGGGGCTTGTCAAGAAGGGGCTCCAGGGATGCGTCAGCAGTAGCCGTCGGGGTCTCCGTTTGGGATGTAGGGTCTAGCTAGGGTCATGTCCTTCTTTGTCAACTGAGAGCTATGGAGTTGAAGGTGTTCCAGCTCCAGGAGACGGGGAATCTGGGGCTTTGGCTCACAGCCCTGCGCTCAAGTGCGTGTGGCTCCCACATTAGCATGGCGTGATGGGTTAGGCTTGATTTCTACCACCAGACAACTGATAAGAAGTGCTTCATGGGCACAGGGTGTATTCCACTCAGGGTTTCAGGATGCAGTCTGTCTTGGTGGGAGGGCACGGCCTCAGGAGCCTAAGGTGGCAGACCCCATTGCATCCACAGACAGGAAGCAAAGAGAGACGGATGCTGTCTCCATTTTATTCAGGCCCATGGGATGAGGCCACTCATATCCAAAGTGGACCTTCCCTCTGCTAAAATTTTCCAGAGACATCCTCTCAGACATATCTAGAGGTGCAGATCCTAAGTTTCATTAAGTCAATAGGGTTTACCTGTCACAGGGACCGAGGCTACTGCTCTCCCCGTTGCATAGGCTAGAACACTGAAGGCACAGAGAGGTTGGTTAATCTCCTCAATGCCACACAGCTTGCCTATGGAAGAGGCTTTCTCTACACAGCCTTCCAGCCAGTCACCACTGTTGAGTCTGTGAAGTGAATCAGGTTGACGTCTTTCTGTTTTCTTGAGCTCGAACCACAGACGTTCTTTGTTGCAGCTGCTGCAGGCAGAAGCCGAGGGAGAGGTGAGGCCGGTCCCTGCAGAGGCCAGGAACCTGCTTGGCCTCTTTCCTGCTGTATGGCACTCCCTGGCTTTCCTTGGCTTGTGAAAGCTCCACTCTGATCTTTGCTTCCGTCACCTGATATCTCTCTGTGGTCTTGTTGGTATCCACGTGTCCCCTCTGTGTAAGAACACAGGTTCTCTCGGATGAAGGACCCTTCTTTTCTCTAAGTATATATGCAATGGAGTCAGGTCGTATACTTAGGACATAGGCATTGGGACATACGAGGTCTTACTCAGTCTATGTCCCATTGAAATGCAGAGCCTGAGGCAAGGGTCACATGTGATACATTACAGACATGCCTCCAAGTACCAAGACTGGGAGACGGGATGGGAAGGCATGCAGCAGGGGAAAGGAAAAGCCAGTGCAAGGGAATGTCCTCGAGCCAGACACTGCTGCAACCCACAGTAGCACCACCTTCCTGTTACCTTCTAAGGATCTGCCACAGAGCTGTGTCTCAAGGGAGAGACGGGCAGCATGGGTTGTCTGGATCCCATCCCCCGGTGGCCACAGGTGGCTCTGGAGTGCTAAGCCCTTGGGTTTCCAGGTCCCATGTGGCTGGGTGTCTCAAAGCTCCTGGCTGACATCTTACACCACAGCCCCGTGGCAGAGAGTGAAAGGCGCGGCCTGCTAGCTGAGGCGAGGCTAGCCAGGGATGGCTGCATGAGAGAGATTATCCTGCACGAATCTGGAGGGCCACAGAGCCTTTAGGATATTAGGCAACCCTGTTTGTGCCAAGGGGGTATTTGGTGGGCAGTGACAGGCAGTGAGCGCCACTCTGGAGTCACCCTCCTTCTCAAGCATGCATGTGGCTGCTCTGGGTGACTCCCTGGCATGATGGTAACCTCCAATCCTAAGGTCCCCAGCCCTGGATGCCTGATGGTAAACATCTCCAAGACAGAGGTGTAGTAGGGCTGCCCTGGGGAGGCCAGCAGTCTACCCTGCATGCCCCATCCAGTTTCTTGTGAGACCTGAAACTCCTTCCTGTGACCCTTGCGTTCACTGGTGGGAAAACCTCAGAGGAACCAGCTGGTTTGCCATGGATATGTCTCCCCAGTGGGGACTGGAATCCCATCACTGTGACCCTGAGATCTCTGTTCTTACGGTCTAGTGAACACCGGTGACTTTAGGGTCCTCATTATTTCTTTGTTTGTGTGCTCTGTGGTGATGGGAATCAAGCCCAGGGTCTTCTACATGCTAAGCAAGCTCTCCACCACCAGCTGGCTGTGTTCTTCTCTTCCCGCCTCTTTACCTCTCCCCTCCTTCCTTCTTCATTTCCTTCCCCTCCTCCCCTTCCTCCTTGCCTTCCCTCCTTCCTCCTCTCTTCCTGTTGACAGAGTCTCTAACCCAAGCTGGTCTCGAATACTTTATATAACTGAGCGTACAACTGACTGCCCGATCCTCCTGCCTGGACTTCCTAAGGTTATGGAGTGATGGGCTCAAACCCAGGGCTTCCTGTGTGCTGGGCAATCACTCTGACAACTGAGTTACATCTCCAGTTCTCTTCTTTGGGTTTCTTACATAGCCCAGGATGGACCTTCTGCAAGAGCAGCCAGGGCTTTTAACCCTTGAGCAGTCTCTCCAGCCACCACTTCTGTTATTTACCTAGGTTGGTTTTTCTGTGTTGGGAGAACATGACCACCATGATTTTGATCCTTTTAATTTGCTCAAAGCTTGCACCGCAGCCTAGCATCGATCTGTCCTGGGGATGCTCACGTGCACTTGGTCAGTAAGATGCTGTGCTCTGCTGCTACAGATCAGAGCATCCTGTTAGAGTGTCCTGTTAGAGCGTGTTAGAGCATGTTGTTTTATGGTATTGGTCAAGTTTTCCACTTCTTTGTGGGTCCTCTGTTTATTTCTATGTAGTCATTGAAAACATGGTGTTGACATTTCCAACCATTATTATTGAATACTACACATTCTCTATTTTCTGTTCACTCTTTCTTGCTTTATGTATTTTAGTCTCTCTTGTTAGGGGCATATGTGTTTATGCAAGTACTTTTAAATTAGAACGCTCTACCTATGCATATGCACCCGACTGCAGCTTTGGGGGCTGTGCTGAGCCCCATGGCCCAGTTCTCTAAGACAGTTTGCTCTTCTGTCTTCTCACTGTGGGGACTCCAGGCTCTCCCTGGCCAAGCTGGAAGCCAGCCATCCCCAGTGAAGCTCCCCTCTGTAGCACTACCATCCTACATGGTGCTTATAGCTGACCATCACATTCATGAAGATACTGGTTTCACTCTGGCAGGGCTCTGCACTGCTGACTTTCGCTGCCATACCCAGGCGTCTGGCATCTGTTTGTGCTCCAGGTTTCTGTGTGTGTGCAGGTGTGCATAAGTGTGTGTGTGTGTGTGTGTGTGTGCAGGTGAATGTATGTGTATGTACATGTGGAGGCCAGAGATTAACCTCTGCAGCTGCCTGGCTTTTTTTAAAAGACAGGGTCTCAGACTGGGACCTAGGATCTTCCAATTTAGCGAGGCTGGCTGGGCAGCAGGCCTCATGAGTCCTGTGGTCTCCAGCAACCCAGCCCCGGCATTGACAAGCATGAACACCTGTCTCTTGACCTGGGTTCTGGAGATGGAATTTGGGGCCTCAAGCTTCTGTGGAAGACACACTACCAATGGAGCTATTTCTCCAGAGCCACCATCCACATATGAATGAATGAAAGCCACTGTGAGGTCTCAGGGGTGCAAGGCAGGCCTGATCTGGCTACTCAGGAGCTGGTAAGAGACTGTGAGTTCAGAGGTGGGAGAGACCTGGCAGTGTGTGCTGGGCCATAGACAGATGTGTATCTGTGCTAAGGGCTGTGCACCTATATAGTGCATGCTCATCTTCTTGGCAGAGAAGTCCCCATAAGGCACAGGAAGCCCAGGAGTGGATTGGATGTTTAATTCCTTTAAATTGATGATGATGATGATGTGCATGCATACGTGTGTGTGTGTATGTGCACACATGCATGTGTGTGTGTGTGTGTGTGTGTGTGTGTGTGAGCATGCATGCCGTGGGGCACACATGGGGGTTAAAGAACAACTTTGTGCAGTCACTTCTCTCCTCCCACCTTTATACAGGCTCTGGGGATTGAACTCGGGCTGTCAGGCTTGTCTGCAGACGCCTTTACAAGCTGAGGTATCTTAGCCCATGGATGCTTACTTGTGAGCCACTCAAACTTCTCAGTGGAGTGCTAGGGAGGTGACAAGTTATCTAGATATGTGATCTGATGGCCAGGTACAAGGAAGACATGTGTGTGTGTATGTAGAGGGGAATAAGAAAGTAGAGACCTCAGACTTGAGAGAGGCAAAAAGAGATGGGCTCTGGTGTTGAGGGATCCTTTTGTGGCTCCTGGGTCTGAGCCTTAGGCCCCTCCTTACGTGTGCCCATAAGAGGTCATTCTCCTTGGTCACAGAAATGATGTCATAGGTTCTAATGGCTGCTCACCCACACCTGTGGCTGCCTACAGCCTTCCCTGTCTCCTGCCTCTACCATGGTCTTACCCACACGTGGCCCCCTCACCAGGCTCAGACACTATACCCTCCTCACGCTCAGGCCTAATGTCTCCTCTGTGTATAGCGCCTCCTTTCATCCCACGCTTGGCAACCTTTGTGTGCTGGGCTCCCCTGCAGTAGAGACAGTAGGCACAGGCACTGCCCTTGGGTTCAAGCTCATCTAGGACCCCTGCTCTTCAGAAGGTCAAGCCAACTGGGAGTCTTAGCTGTAGTGACAGAGAAACATGGTAACAAAATAAACGGTGACGGTTCAAGTAAGGATGGATCCGGGAATCTCTCGCTAGCGTTCGACCTTCCTCCACCGAGCTCAGGTTTTTCTTTGGCCACGGTGTCCTCTTTGTGATAAAATGGCTGCCAGAACTCAGAGGGGTTGTGCTCTATCTTGTCAGCATCTTCAGGAAGTCTCTTTTTCACCCTTGGGTGCCTTTGCGAGAGGATGGTGGATTGGGTTAGGCCACAGGCAAAACCGAGAAAGTCCTGCAGAGACCCAGTTCTAACAGCAGTTCAGACAGGGCCAGGTTAGCCTCTCCTGATGGGTGTGGGAGAGATCAGGGGCCTCCCAGAGGGTAGGAAAGGAGGCTCAGAGTCTCTCGCCTTGCTCCCCCCAGGTCCCTGTATCCATGTGTTCCAAGAGCTGCAAGTCTGGGCAGATGAAAAAGCCTGTGGGCCTCCACCCGTGCTGCTTTGAGTGCGTGGACTGTCCGCCGGGCACCTACCTCAACCGCTCAGTAGGTATGGATCCCACCCCGCTCCGCCCTTCATTAGCAGACCCCGGGTCCTCTGTTCATGGCTCAGTGTCCCCACCCTGTCCTGGAGTTTTCAGAGGTCCCTTCACTTTGCCAGGGTCTCTGGGGTCTTCCCAGGGGATGCAAGTATCCAAAGGCCTGGTGCCTCTTGTGGCTTCCCGTGAAGCGAAATCCCCAGTATAGGTTTCTGTGTGGTAACTTCAGGAGCAGTCCCTACACCGTGTGCCAAGCACGTCACCCACGGAGCCGTCTCTCCAGTCCCCATTGACTGGATTCTTGGTTTGAAAGCCATTTTCTTTCTAGACCACTGACTCCAGTGTTTCAACTCACATTAGTGCTTAACACAGTTCAGGGTTGAGTGAAAAGCTTTTGCACGACCTCATGGATTAAAAATTAATTGGTGATTTCACCTCTGAATAAAAACACTTGCTGTGTGCTGGGCAGCAAGTAGGGGCCCCAGCTAAGTGCTCATCAAGTGTGTGGAAGGCTTTTGCCGGCCTGTCTGTCCCAGCT
This sequence comes from Mus pahari, assembly GCF_900095145.1. NCBI lineage: Eukaryota > Metazoa > Chordata > Mammalia > Rodentia > Muridae > Mus > Mus pahari. The sequence goes on from NC_034595.1 coordinate 90,605,991, forward strand.
GTCTGTAGATAAGGGCCAGCCTTTCCTGGTCTCTGGGGCTCTCTATCTCTGTACCTACCACAGTATCTGACCCTCAGTGCTCTCTGTGGGGTTGGGGAGACATGGTTGGTAAAGAGCTTACCTTGCAAACATGAGGACATGGGTTTGATCCCCAGAAGTCAGGTGAAATAGAGCCAAGCAGGGTGGCATGCGCTTAGAACCAATGTCAGGAGGGTGAGTCACATGGCTTCCTAGGGCTCACTGGCCTGCCAGGTTACTTACCAAGTTCCAGGCAAGCAAGAGAGCTAGTCTCAATAAGGAAGGAAGGAAGGAAGGAAGGAAGGAAGGAAGGAAGGAAGGAAGGAAGGAAAGAAGGAAGGAAGGGAGGGAGGGAGGGAGGAAGGCATTTGAAGAACAATACTGATATTGTCCTCTGGGCTGTACACCCATGTACACACACATGCACACACACATGCATACACACACATACACCATGTAAACACATATATACACCCCCCCCCCGCCAAAGATGTGGTTACAGGTCTCGTCCCCTAGAGAATATCTTAGCAGAGGCCTTGAAGTTGGTGGGTTCTGAGCAAGGAGTTTGAACCCTGATCTGGTAACTTACCAGCTTTGTGACTTTGAAAAAAATGACATAACAGAGCTGGGACCCATTTGTCTGTGAGATGAGGTGACAAGGAAGCTTTGCTCAATCACGGTGGGAAGAGTTCCTTTAGCCTCTCTGCCTCAGTGCCCAGGCCCAGAGAACACGAGGGGGGGGGTGTTCGCGTGTGGGGTCCCACTGACAGGAGTTGCTGTGGGCTCTTGTAGATGAGTTTAACTGTCTGTCCTGCCCGGGTTCCATGTGGTCCTACAAGAATGACATCACTTGCTTCAAGCGGCGGCTGGCCTACCTGGAGTGGCACGAAGTGCCCACCATCGTGGTGACCATCCTGGCCGCCCTGGGCTTCTTCAGTACGCTGGCCATTCTACTCATCTTCTGGAGACATTTCCAGACGCCCATGGTGCGCTCAGCGGGTGGCCCCATGTGCTTCCTGATGCTGGTGCCCCTGCTGCTGGCCTTTGGGATGGTGCCCGTGTATGTGGGGCCCCCCACGGTCTTCTCGTGTTTCTGCCGTCAGGCTTTCTTCACCGTCTGCTTCTCCGTCTGCCTCTCCTGCATCACGGTGCGCTCCTTCCAGATTGTGTGCATCTTCAAGATGGCCAGACGCCTGCCAAGCGCCTACGGTTTCTGGATGCGTTACCACGGGCCCTACGTTTTCGTGGCCTTCATCACGGCCGTCAAGGTGGCCCTGGTGGCGGGCAACATGCTGGCCACCACCATCAACCCCATTGGCCGGACGGACCCTGATGACCCCAACATCATGATCCTCTCCTGCCACCCTAACTACCGCAACGGGCTACTTTTCAACACCAGCATGGACTTGCTGCTGTCCGTGCTGGGTTTCAGCTTCGCTTACGTGGGCAAGGAACTGCCCACCAACTACAACGAAGCCAAGTTCATCACCCTCAGCATGACCTTCTCCTTTACCTCCTCCATCTCCCTCTGCACCTTCATGTCTGTCCACGACGGAGTGCTGGTCACCATCATGGACCTCCTGGTCACTGTGCTCAACTTCCTGGCCATCGGCTTGGGGTACTTTGGCCCCAAGTGTTACATGATCCTTTTCTACCCGGAACGCAACACTTCAGCTTATTTCAATAGCATGATCCAGGGCTACACAATGAGGAAGAGCTAGCCCTGCCCACCGGCATCAGCAGCAGAGCCCCCAGCCACACTACCGGTGTTCCTTGGCCATTCTTTGCAGTGTAGCTATTTTTACCTGCATAGCGCTTGAGAATACCCATAATGCACTCCCCCTGCCCCCCCCCCCCCCCCCCCACCCCCATCCGAGCCGTTTCACTGGCTAGGACCTACCTACCACCCATTTATGGAAGAAACCACCAAGATGACCTAGGGGGCTCCAAGGATGGCCCACCACTGCCATCTGGTGGTCATAGTGAGCACCTGCAGGGCTGTGGCCCCTGCCTTCCTGCTCATGGCTAGTGTGGCTGTGAGGCCAACCATGGTGGCCATGGTGCACTTCAGATGTCTGTTTATCTGTGTTTCATTCCGGTTCCTGGGGAGCACAGACTGGGACTCCTGTGTTCTAACAGTGGGCATCATGGATCCTCCATCGTTGCTTATGAATAAACGTCCCTTGGGTGAAATCAATGTCCCTTCTTGATTTCAGAGGTTTCCTGAGGAAGGGGCTCTGTCTATGCATTTATTGTGTCTGGGTGACCTTGGGCCAACTTGTCTTTGAGCCTACATTTGCCCATCTCTGAAATGGGAGTCATAGTTGCAGATGTTGACGTTTGGAGGCTGAAGAAATGGAAGCCGGAATGAGCGACCCTTCCGGAAGAGATATGGGGAGAGTCACAGCATGGTTGCCATAGACAACCATGATGGAGCCCTGGATGGGGAGAGGGAGCCTTTGAGGCTTAAGAGGAGCTTCCTTAAGAGAGAAAACCACCATAGATCGCAATGACAGGGGGCTGCAAGAGACTGAATCTTCACTTCTATGGAACAAAGGGAGTTCCTTATCCCAGGGTGTGTGTATATGCTTTCCGGGGAAATACACTCTCCGCTGTGTTATCTCAGCTATTGGCCAGGAGTCCCAGGGCAGAAAAGCACTAGACAAAAGTGAAATTATAGTGCAAGGTTGCTTTAGGCCTGGGTGTCAGGGGCCTGGGCTCCCGATTGCAAGGAGGAGGGAGTCTTTCAGGTTATAGCGGGTTTGCTGATTCGCTCTGTCCAGAGAGAGCTGTGGGGAGACATGGACTGATTCCAGAGAGAGAGGGAGGGAGGGAG
>NC_034595.1:90608878-90655314 GCF_900095145.1 Mus pahari
GAGAGAGAGAGAGAGAGAGAGAGAGAGAGAGAGAGAGAGAGAGAGAGAGAGAGAGAAAGACTATAACACAAGAATCCATGATAGAACACAATAAGGTACACATGTTCACAGTGGGTGCTCAATAAATGCCGATCACTGTAAATTCACATGCCTCTGAAACCATCAGGGCAATGTAAAGTTGTGCTTTGTGTGTGTGTGTGTGTGTGTGTGTGTGTGTGCACATGTATGTGCAGCTGAACCTATACATGTGTGTGCATGCGTGTGGAGGCCAGAGGAAAACACTAGGTGCTATTTATCAGAAACCAGAGGGTGATCGAGAGATGACGTCTCTTACGGGCCTGGCACTGGCTGACGGGCTAGGCTGGAGCCCAGCGAGCCCCAAGCATCTGCCTGTCCTGTCTACAAGCACAGGCCACCGTGCCTGGTGTGGAGGTTTGAATGGGAACAGCCCCCCATGCACACATATAATTGAATGCCTAGCTGCCAGTTGGTGGAACTGTTTGGGAAGGTTTAGGGAGTGTGGCCTTCGACGAGGTGTGTCACTGGGGGCGGGCTTTGAGGTTCCAGAAGCCCAGGCCACCCTAACAGTTAGCATTCTCTGTCTTTGCTTGTGGTCTCAGCTTCTGCTCCAGCTTCAGGTCTGCCTGCCTGCTGCTATAACCTTCACCATGGCGGTCATGAACTCTGCTCCCCTCCAGAATCTTTTTTTTTTTTTAATGATTTACTTATTTTTATTTACATTGGTGTTCTACCTGCATGTAGGTCTGTGTGAGGGTATCAGATCCCCTGGGCCAGAATTACAGTTCCAACTGGGTGCTGGGAATTGAACCCAGGTCCTTTGGAAGAGCAGTCAGTGCCCTTAACTGCTGAGCCATCTCTCCAGCCCTCCAACCCACTGTATCTTGAGCCCCAAATTAGATGGGATCTTCTACAAGCTTCTTTGGTCATGGTATCTTTAACACAACAATAAGAAACTAGCTAGTTTTTTTTTTTTAATATATGTATTTTTAATTTTTTATTTATTTAATATATGTGTGCTCTGCTGCATATGCATCTGCCTGCCTGAAGAGGGCATCGGATCTCTTTATAGATGGTTGTGAGCCACCATATGGTTGCTGGGAATTGAACTCAGGACCTCTGGAAGAACAGCCAGTGCTCTTAACCGCTGAGCCGACTTGGTCTCTCATACTCGTGTGACAAGCACTTCAGTGACTGAGCGATACCCCAGACCATACTTTTTAATGTCTGCGTTTCAAAAACTTCCTGTACTAGAGACCACAGTGCCAACCCCTGTGGAAAACCCACCTTCCTGAAACTATTTCCCAGCCTTACCCAGTCCAGCAAACAAGACCCACAGGCTTGGCCATCCAGAGCCTGCACGTTGTAGCCACCTTGGCACTGATATCTCAGGGGCATCACACTTCTGGGCAGAGCTCTATTTCATGGTAGGCTCTGGGCAGCGTCCTCTGACCTTGCTGTGTTGCGGGCTCAGGCCTGATCCCTTGGTGCTCACCAAGGAGGCAGCTCTCTAGTGTGAGGTTTCAAGCTGTTCTTCAGAGAGCCTGAGTGGCCAGCTCAGAGGTGCCCAGATCTCAGACAGGAGTACAGGCATTGGGGTTGTGGTTTGGGGCAGGACAGAGGTACAAGCTTCCCGAAGGTTCCCCAGTGGAGGACATGGGGGAGGCTTTTCAAATCTACTCTGGGGTGATCACAGTTTCCCAGGAGTTGGAAGGTGGGGCCCGGTGAGGATGGCAGGAAGAAAGATGGGGAAGCAGAATGGGAGGAAGGAAACCTGGGGCAGAGGCTCAGCTCTGGGTCTCCGGGCCTCATCCTTTCTGAGCAGCTCTGCCGGTAGTCTGGGTACCGTGTCTACCCTGCACCTCTGCTCTGTCACCTGAGAAGCCTTCCTTGTACCCCTTGCTCCATATCCAGCTGCGTCTTCCCACTGTCCTCAACGTGGGTCTCATGTAGGGACTAGAGATGGTTACGGGAAGAGACCGAATTAGGCAGCATTTTTCAGACTTACCAAACAGAGCTATTGGGAATGCTTATAAAACAGTAAGAGGACATTTCTTACATGAGTCTACCTACCCTGAGACTGAATAGCCCTACCCTAGAGCTCTGCAGACAGGAGAGCTGAGGACTCCACAGCTGCTCAGACCGAGAAGGACCAATGCTGCAGTCCTAGTCTGAGGCCAAAGCCAGGGCACCCCTGGCAAATGAGGGTCCACATCCAAGTTCAAAGCTAGAATCGGATGATGTCTGTTGTAACAGAAGCGTTTGCTCAAGGATGGCTAAATGCGTGCTAGCTTCGCTCTTCCACATTTCATCCTTGTCAGGCCCCCTGGGAGGGTCTTCCCCGTTCAGTATGGCTGTCCACATGCCAGTCACCCCAAGAAACACCCAGAGCTCTGCTTTATTAACTTTTCTAGGAGGTTCTTTTTTCCTTCCTTCCTTCCTTCCTTCCTTCCTTCCTTCCTTCCTTCCTTCCTTCTTTCCTTTCTCTCTCTTTTCTCTTCTCTTCTTCTTCCTCTTCCTCCTCTTCTTCCTCCTCCTCCTCCTTCTCCCCCCCTCAGGTTTTTCAAGACAGGGTTTCTCTGAATGGCCCTAGCCGTCTTGGAACTTACTTTGTAGACCAGGCTGGCCTCGAACGCACAGAGATTTACCTGCCTCTGCCTGCCCCGCCCCCACCAAGTGCCGGAACGCAATCAGACCAACCAACAGAAGCTTTCAGCAGACAGTAAGGATGTAGGGGTTTTCTAGAAGTAAGATCTTTGTCGATATTCCTTCTCTATCCCCTACAGACTTCCCAGGGGGGCCCAGAACCAACATACAGAGGCCCAGCTGAGCCCTTAGCTTTTGTAGGGCCTGGCCCTGGCTATGGCTGTGTCCTGTCTGTCACACTTGCCTGAGGGACCAGATTTTAGGAGCACAGGGAGTTTTAATCTCTTAATTCTTTTTCTTTACATTTGTCTATGCCTTGGCTTAATTTTTTTTTAAAAGAGCTAATGGCCTCATTTCTGAGTTCTGTTGGAGGACCACCATTAGTGGAGAAAATCCCAGGATCTCACTGAGTTCAGAGGATACCCACTGCACACCTGCACAGCTGCTTCAATGGAGAAGTCTTACATCTTTCTTCCCCTCCAGAGGTTATGGAGGGCGCCCTCCACTGTTAGACAACTATTGTGTGTTGTATTGTGTCTCTCAATGTGTGTATATGTGTTGTCTGTGTATATGTGTGTGTGTGAGATGTATGTGATAGCTTGTATGTATGAGTGTTGTATGTAGGTGTGTGTGTGCATGTGTGTGGTATATATGTGTAGGTATACATGGTGTGTGTGGTGTATATGGTGTACTGGTATGGAGTGTATGTGTGTGGTGTGTGGTGTATGGAGTGTGTGTATGTGTGCTGTATGCAGGTACATACATATATACATTTGTCCACAAGCATATGGAAGCCAGAGGACCACCTCCCATGTTTTCCATCTTGATCCACGGCTTCTCGCTGGCTGGAACTCACCCAGTAGACCAGGCTGGCCCCAAAACTCTAGGGATCCTCCCTTCTCTGCTTCCCCAGGATTGGGATAACACATGAGGCTGGTTTTTAACACACACTCAGGTCTTCATGCTTGCAAAGTAAGCCTGTTACCAGCTAATCTCCCCAGGGTCGACCATTCTTGGTAGGTCGAGTAAGAGCCCGATTCTCTGGGATTTCTATTTAGGGACACTAGCTGTGTCCTTTGGGTCCATGCGTAAGCTTGCTCCTGGTGGCCTGTCTTCTGTGATAGCAGATGGAGTCTTCTTTAAAGGCATGCCTGCTCCAGCACCTTCCACGACCTCCACTGACCTCCCAGCACCCCTTTACCTCCCTAAACACCCAGCATCCCCTGCTCTCAGAGCCTGAGCTCCGGGGGTGTCGGTGGGGGGAAGGTGATGTTTTCCTTATCCAGTGGTTGGTTCACGGGTCCTTGAGAGTGTTGTCGGGTGACAACAGGTGGGACTGGGCTGTGGGGTCAAGACCAGACAACCCAGTAGCTGCTCTGGAAGTCTGGAAGAAATGGCCAAAAAGAAGAGAAAGAGGGCTGGTGAGATGGCTCAGTGGGTAAGAGCACTGACTGCTCTTCCAGAGGTCCTGAGTTCAATTCCCAGCAACCACATGGTGACTCACAACCATCTGGAATGGGATATGATGCAATCTTCTGGTGTGTCTGAAGATAGCGACAAAGTGCCCACATAGATTAAGTAGACAGATAGATAGAGTTCACCTGTGGAGGGGATTGTAGGCATTTATTCATTCATTCATTCACTGAACAAGTGCCAATCGAGGACTTCCAAAGATTCAGGCCCTGCGCAGCATCAAGGACAACTGTCACCCCAGAAGACAGTCCCTGCTCCCAGCACATAGCATATAGCCTACACAGCCATTCATCCTGGCACCAGTCACTAGTGTGGGGGCATTCGGGGAGTCATGGGAGCACCAGAGGGGACCCTTCAGCAAGCCAAGGAAGGTTCCTGATATGTTGACAACTTGCATCAGACCGAGGGCAGAAGAATGAGCAGTGGCTCTGAGCCTGATGGTGGCAGAAGAGCCCCACCTCTAGCACACACACACACACACACACACACACACACACACANACACACACACACACACACACACACACACAGACATACAGATACACACACACACACACACAGACATACAGATACACACACAGAGAGACATACAGGCACACACACACCTGTCTATCTTGTGTGTGTGTGTGTGTGTGTGTGTGTGTGTGTGTGTGTGTGTTTGAGGGATGGTTTCAAGACAGGGTTCTCTGAGTAGCCCTGGTTGTCCTGGAACTCACTCTGTAGACCAGGCTGGCCTCGAACTCAGAAATCCGCCTGCCTCTGCTTCCCAAGTCTGGGACTAAAAACGTGCACCACCACTGCCCAGCGACAGGTGTGTTTTTAAAGAAGAATAAACAGGTGGGTGGCCAAAGGAGGGAGTGTTCTAGGAAGAGAGCCAGCCTGAGCAAAGGCCCTGTGGTAGGAAGACTCAGCAGCCCAGAGAGCAGGAAGTTAGGGAGCTGAACCTGAGAGAGCCAGAGGTGAGGGAGGAGAGGCGAGGGGACGAGATAGACAGAAACGTGAGACAGGCTGGGAGGGGGAACACAGGAGAGGAAAAACAAGGAGGAAGAAATATGGAGAGAAAAGGCAGAGGTGGGCAGCCATGTGGCCAGTGGGGTGACACCATTGTGCATACCATAGGACAGCTGAGGTCTTCAACAGCACACCTGCCACAGGGAGTCCCTGACAAGTGTGGTCCACATTTTGTCCTGAGATAGGGCCCAGGGGGCTTTGGGAAAAAGGAACAGACGAGTGGGGATGAAGCTCAAGGGCTGAAGGGGGCTGGGAGACCCTTGAGGAGTGGGCTACTAGGCCTGATGGAGCCAGTGATGCTCATGGGGTTGAGGCCGCATCAGTTCTGTGGAGCACAACAGGCTGCAGGGGGTGAGCTAGGGAAGGGGTCCTGGCTTCCAGCTATATAGGATTGTTTTTGTGTGGGTTGGGCTATCCCAAGCCTTGAGGTTTGCCTGACTCCAGGTCTAGGATGCTGGCGGACGCTCAAGAATTTCTGCTGGCCTTCCAGCCCAGTGTACCGACACCACATAGAGAGGTCTAACAGATGCCAGCATCCCACAGAGAACTTGGGAACCCACAGGCCAACAGCCATCCAGGATCACCCCATCTCTTGTGCTGCCCAGTTCTTGGGGTGTAGGCAACAGGGTCAGAGCCTCTCTTGCCTCAGGTCTTCAATCCTAGGATGGGGACACCCAGTTGGAATGTCTAGGGTGATGAAGCAAAGACAAGCCCGCTTCTGCGATTGGGGAACCGTCCTTCCAATGATGATGTATGGACCATCTGCTTCCAGTTAGCAGCTCCAGGCGCCTAATTGGCAGATCAAACAATCTGATGTTCCACGTTAGATAAGTTGTTAACGCATACTATGGACAGTGACAGTTTCTGGATGCATTCCAAGCCCCATCCGACCACCACAGGAGCCGGGTGCTAATACGAACCAGGCCCTGCGTGCAGAAGTGCGAGGACTGTGAACAGCTTTGAAGGGCCTAGGCAGATGCAGTCATGGCTGCCCAGGAAGGGTTACAGGAGTCACTGAGATTTAACTGTGGACTAGAACACAGAGGTGACAGGAGCTCTCAGAGAGGACACAGTCTCCAGTGGCAGCTGAGGACTTCAAGAAACCCTGGATCCTGCCTTGATGGAACCATGAAAGGAGTTGCTACAGATTAGAAGCAGGGGACCTTGGCTCCTAGAGTATCTGTGACTTGCAGGGCTCTGGCTATGGGGCCATAGCTTCATAGTCTGAGAAACCAGAAAACAAGCCTGCTACACCACAGGGGACAAATTGTCTCAGGTCCTTGTGTGTCTGAGACACAGTGGGCCTAGGGCATGGCTCTTATCTGCCAGGAGTTACCTCTGAAGTCACTGTCACAGAAGCCTCAGGATAGAGTCACAGTGTTGCCCTCAGAGTCACAGTGTCCCCCTCACAGAGTCAGGATGTTCCCTCACAGAGTCACAGTGTCCCCTCACAGGTTCACAGGGTCCCCTTTTGGAGTCACAATGTCCAGTCACAGAGTCAGTGCGTCCTTGTCTTAGTTGAAGTTTCTATTGCTGTGATGAAACCCCATGGCCAAAGCAACTTGGAGAGGAAAGGGTTAATCTGGTTTACACTTCCACATCACCATTTATCATAAAAGGAAGTCAGGCCAGGAACTCAAACAGAGATGGACCCTGGAAGCAGGAGCTGATGCAGAGACCATGGAAGGATGATGCTTACTGACTTGCTCCCATCATCTGCTCAGCCTGCTTCCTTATAGAACCCAGGACCACCAGCCCAGGGATGGAAACACCCACTGAGGGCCCTTACACATCAGTCGCATTAAGAAAATGTCCCACAGGCTTGCCTACAGCTTGATCTTATGGAGACATTTTCTCAATTGATGTTCTCTCCTCTCTGGTGACTTCAGTTTGTGTCAGATTGACATAAAACCAGACAGTATAGTCCCCCTCAAAGAGGGTAAAATCAGAGTCACAACGTTACCCTTAGAGTCACTGCATCCTCTTACAGAGCCACAGTATCCCTTCACTGAGCCACAGTGTCTCCCCTCAGAGTCGTATTGTTCCCACAGAGAGTCACAGTGTCCCCATCCCAGAGCCCCATTGACTCCTGACAGTCAGTGTTCCCATCTCAGAGTTAGTCACACTATCCCTTTACAGAGTCATAGGGTCTTGCACAGAGAGTTATGGTATTCCCCTTACAGAGTCACAGTATCACTTCAGAGTTTCATAGTCCCTGAAGTCATAGTATCCATCTTACAGAGTCCCGGAATCTCCTCAGAGCACCAGTGGCCCCATACAGAGTCATAGTATCCTGTCACAGTGTCCCCAACACAGAGTTCAGGGTCCCTGTTAACAGATTCACACTGTCCCCCTGGAGAGTCACAGTGGCCCCATACAGAGTTATAGTATCCTGTCACAGAGTAACAATGTCTCTTATAGAGTCACAGTGTTTCCTTTCAGAGTCACAATGTTTCCACAGAGAGTCACACTATCCTCCTCAGAGTCAAAGTCCCTCTCACAATCACAATGCTCTCTCCCAGTCACAATGTCAAGAAACAGTCACAATGTTATTATTTTTCCAGACTCACAGTGTCCATTTCACAGAGTTTTAGGGTCCCTCTCATTGAGTCATTGTGTCCTCATGTGGTGAACTAAATGATTTTGCATTATGACATGGTTTATAAGCGTATTGGGGGCAGGGAGTAGAATGTGGTGGTTTGAATAGGAATGCCCCCATAGGCTCACATATTTGAATACTTAATCACCAGGGAGTGGAACTATTTGAAAGGATTAGAAGGATTAGGCAGTGTGGCCTTATGGGAGGAAGTGTCACTGGAGGTAGGCTTTGAGGTTTTAAGAGCCCATGCCAAGCCCAGTCTCTCTGGTTCTGCCTTTGGATCAGGATGTAGCTTTCAGCAATTGCTCCAGCATCCTGTATGTTGCCATGCTTCCTCTCATGCCAGCAATTAACTAAGCCTCTGAGACTGTAAGCAAACCCTTGATTAAATGCTTTCCTTTATAAGACTTGCCTTGGTCATGGTGTCTCTTTATAGCAATAGAACAGTGACTAAGACCAGGTACCAGGGACTGGAGTATTGCTGTGATATTGCCTAACCATGCTGTTTGCTAGACAAGCAAGAAGGACAGACCTGAGGGTGATTTGAACCCAGAGGTCCAGCACAAGAAATTTCAGAGGGGAAGAATATCAATTAGTAAGTGGCTTAGAAACCTTTCTTATGATATATTGGCAAAGAACATGGCTACTTTTTGCCCTTGTCCTAAATAAAGATCTGTCTGAGGATAAATTAAAGAGTTTTGGCTTGATAACATTGGCAGAGGAGATTTCAAGACAGCCTCATATTGACTCTGTTATGTGGTTATTAGTGGTCACTCTTAAGCAGATATATAATATAAAGGAGGAAGCTGAAGAGAGAAATACAAAATGAACAGCCTGAGGGGGAAAGGCATACCAGGAAGAACAATGGAGCTAAGTTGAGTCATTAAGGAGATAAAAGTTTCATGAGAAGTTGTCGCTAAATTGAGTAAAGGGGACCTCAGGGCAGGACCCACCCAGCTAAGCTTCCAGCTGTGAAACACTTATGCAATGAAAAGCCATGGACAACAGAAAACCTGTGCAAATGTAGTTGAATGAAGGAGTCAAGTTCCAGCCTCAGCAAGCATCAGAACTTGGCAGCACTGGCTGCCTGGTCCTGGTTTTAGAGTCAAGGATACATGAAAAAAGGGGTTGTGGAATCTCCCTCTGCAGCTAAGCTGCTGAGGTCAGGCATATGTCAGGGGTGTCCCTGCACGGAAGCCCAGAGGGGCCATTGTGTGAAGCTCTGAAGATGAAGCCTGGGTTGCCTTGGAGACCCCAAGATGCTAGAGATGCCAGATCCAAGGGATATCTGCCTAGAAAAGCCTAAGATGGGGTGTGGAACCAGCCCAAGAGAAAGAAGTGTGTTGCCATCAATGAAGCTGACAGGAGTTGGAGATCTGAATAGTGGTTTTGAATCAGACACCATTATGCAGAACATGAAGTTTGTCCCGCTGGGTTTTGGTCTTGCTTTGGCCCAGTATTTCCCCACTATGCTCCATTTCCTCCCTTTTGGAATTGTAATGGGTATTCTGTGTCATCATATATTGGAAGTATGTAATCTGCTTTTTTTTTTTTTTTTTTTTTTTTTGGTTTTTCAAGACAGGGTTTCTCTGTGTAGCCCTGGCTGTCCTGGAACTCACTTTGTAGACCAGGCTGGCCTCAAACTCAGAAATCCACCTGCCTCTGCCTCCTGAGTGCTGGGATTAAAAAATGGACTTTTAGATAGCATTGAGGCTGTGAAAGACTATGGGGGCTTTTGAAGTTGTGCTGAATGCATTCTGCATTATGATATGGCTATAATCCTATCAGGGCCAGGAAGAGGAATGTGTTCTTTTGAATAGGAATAACCCTCATAGGTTCGTGTATTTGAATGCTTAGTCACCAGGGAGTAGCACTATTTGAAAGGATTAGAAGGATTAAGAGACATGGCCTTCTTGGAGGAAGTGTGTCACTGGGGGTGGGTTTTGAGTGTTCAGAAGCTCATGCTAAGACCAGTGTTTCTCTCTCTTTGCCTTTGTATCAGGATGCAGCTCACAGCTACTGCTCCAGTGCCATGCCTGCCTCTGTGTCACCATATTTCCCACCATGATGATAATGGACTAAGCATCTTAAACTGTAAGCCAGCCCCCAAGGAAATGTTTTCCTTTATACAAGTTACCTGGTCATGGTGTCTCTTTATGCAACAGAACAGTGACTAAGATACCCCCTTACAGAATCATAGTGTCCATGCACAAAGTCACAGTATCCTCTCACAGATTCAGTGTCCCCTCACAGAGTCACAGTGTCCCCTCACAGAGTCATGGTGTTATTTTACAGTCCCAATGTCCTCTTTCAGAAGTTAAGTATCTCTCTTCAGAGTCACATTGTCTTCTTCTTTCCCCAAGCTTGTTTTACAGTGAAGTTAACTTTGAAGTCAACTTTGATCTAGATTTTTATTTTAAAACTTTTAATTTAATTTTTGTGTGTGCATGTGTAAATCTGTGTGCACATGTGTATGTGTGATTTTATTTGTACACAAGTATATATATATATATATTTGTGTATGTTCTTGTGCACATATGTGTGTGCTTATGTATGCGTGTGTGTGTGTGTGTGTGTGTGTGTGTGTGTGTGTGTGTGTGTGATTCAGAGAACAACTTGTGGCTTTGATAGGTTTGGTCCCCTTAGACTCATGTGTTTGAATACTTGGCCCATGGGGAGTAATACTATTAGGAGGTGTGTTCTTGTTGGAATAGGTGTGGCCCTGTTGGAGGATGTGCATCCCTGTGTGGGTGAGCTTTGAAGTCCTATACTCAAACTTCACCCAGGGCAAAGGAGAGCCTCCTCATGAGAACTCTTGACTCCTCCTGCACCATGTCTGTCTGTGTGCTGTCTTGTTCCTACCATGATGATAATGTATGAAACCTCTGAAATTGTAAGCCAGTCCAATTAAAATGTTTACCTTTATAAGAGTTGCCTTGGTCATGTTGTCTCGTCACAGCAACGAAACCCTAACTAAGACAGAACTCCTGGCTGTGGCTTCTCTCCTGAGGCCTCACTAGATCCCAGGATCAAATTCTGGTATTCAGGGCTCCATCTCTCTCCACTGAGCCATCTGGCTACCCCAAACACTATTTCTAAAGTTGCAGAACTGAACGGTTGATAAGCATGAAGATGCACAGCCTGTGAGATCATACAAGGTTCCACTGACTCTGGCCGGTTTCTGTGCCCAGTTGCTATGGTGACTCCTGTCACTCAGACATCTTCATTATCAGATCAGTTGTCATGGTGTCCCAATCTTGGTATCCAAGCCTGCCTGACTAAAGTAAACCAGACGTGATGCTTGGGGTGGCTAGGATGATGGTGGCATTATGACGGCCTTTGTCAGAATTCCTGTGACCCAGGGGCTGTGGTCACCCCGAGGGAGCCCTGAGCTCAGGTGACAGGGTCCCTGGGTTAACCTGTGCTCACATGTTTGCCTCCTGTCACATGTGATCCTCAGTCTTATCGCTTTGACAACCATGTCACGGTATGCACAACTGTATGTTACTGTACATCATGAAATTACATTGTGTGTGTTTGTGAGCATGTGCCTATGTGTGGAGGATAGAGGATAAACTTGGGTTTAGGTTCTCAGCGCCCCCCCCAACACTCACACTCCCATACCGCCATGTTTTCTTTAAGACACATTCTCTAATTGGCCCGTGTAGTTACTTCCTGTTGCCGTGACAAACACCATGACCTCAGTGATTTGCAGAAGAGTTTATTTTGGCTTACATTTCCTAAGTGGGAGTCCATAATGGCGTTGGAGGCATGGCAGCGGGGTAGCCAGAACAGCAGCTGAAAGCTCACATCCCTAACTGCAAACAAAGCAGAGAGATTGGAAGGGAAGGAGGGAGGGCTGTGGCTCTCAAAGCCCACCTCCGGTGATGTGCATCCTCCAACAAGGCTGTACCGCCTCCTTAAACAGCCCCACTGACTGGCTACTCTCCAGGAGTGTCCAGGTTCAGTGTCACCCACATGGGGTTTGCTATTCCCTGGGACATCTCCTAGATGCACCTCAGCCACGCTGGGCAGAGGATCATGGTGGAGATGCTAGTGGTGTGTTTAAGTCAGCTAGGTGGCCATAGGGACATGACAGAGATGGTCATGGATGCGTTGAGTATGGTGTTGTTATTGGTGAGGATGATAAGAGAGCTGATGGTGATAATGGGGGTGATGCTGATGAGGGTGGTGATGATAGAATTATGGTGACAGCGGTAGTGATGGTGACAGTGGTGATGGTGACAGCGTTGGTGATGGTGATGGTGGTTGCGATGGTTTGTATATGCTTGGCCCAGGGAGTGGCCCTATTTGGAGGAGTGGTGTTGTTGGAGTAGGTGTGACCCTGTTGAAATTGGTGTGCCACTGTGGGTGTGGGGGCTTTAATACCCTCATCCTAGCTGCCTGGAAGTCAGTATTCTGCTAGCAGCCTTCAGATGGAGATGTAGAACTCTCAGCTCCTCTAGCACCATGCCTGCCTGGACACTGCCATGTTCTCACCTTGATGATAATGAACTGAACCTCTGAACCTGTAAGCCAGCCCCAATCAAATGTTGCCCTTATAGGAGTTGCCTTGGTCACGGTGTCTGCTCACAGCAGTGAAACCCTAACTGAGACAGTGGTAATGGTGACATCCAGGGTGACTTTGAATTTTTCCAATCCTTACTTTCCCTTCACTGAAGTGGAAACTTAAGGGTTCTTTGGAAAGTTACTTGGATGATGTTTGCCTGGAGCAAACACATGAAGGAACATTTAGCTGAAGTGGACACAGGTGAAAGGCTAAGGCAGACTTGTGAAGGAATGTTTTCCTGAAGCAGACACGGGAGAGAGGGTGATCTGCTAAAGCAAGCATGTGAAAGGACATGTGATGGAGGATTCTCTGCTAACGACGCGCATGTATCGGTCCGCCTTACACTGCATAGTTGAGCTGCATTTGTCAGGTCTCCATCGTGAGAAACTCTTCTGGTGCTGTGCTGCAGTTTCTCGCTGCTTCTGTGGACTTGGGCTGATGGGTAGAGGGATGTCATCTGAGACAGACGCACGTGCTGAAGCAAGACACACGCTGAGGCAGGACCCGCGGAGGACACAGTGATGTTTGGAGAGTGTAAAAGGATTTGGCGGACAGTGACAAAGGCTGAGCTCGGCTTGCTGATAGAGCTGGCTGTGCAATGCTTGGATCGTCTTCGCTGATCTTCACTTCCCAGAGAGAGGCACAGCCCCAAACTTCTCCTGGTGTCCCTCCTCCTGCTGACTTGTGCCAAGGCTGAGGCCTGGCTGTCTCTGCTAGGCAGTGCCACCGCTGCTGATTCCTGTTTGCTCTCTCGACTCTACCGAACTGGACCGTGTTGTGTCTGTGAAGTGTTTGCGAGTAGATTGAGCTGCTGCTGTCTGCTGATCTGTGAACTGAACTGCTGATTTCCAGATAACACAGATGGGAGTTGCTCCAACAAAACCTCGAAACAGGTCCACTTCCCCAGTATCCTTTCTTTCTCACTACCTCTGGTGGGTTGTGGGCTACAAGGAAGGTTAAAGCATTTAAGAACCATCATTAAAAATAGGTTTGTTAAAAATGAAAGTTACAGTTCATAATTTCATACATGCATATAATGTACTTTGACCCTATTCACCCCCCCCCCACTGTCATCCTATCCCCTCTCCTGATCACCCTCTTCTTCCCCTCCCCCCTCCCCCACTTACTCAACCAAAGGGAAGAAAGGAGCCAGGTTTGGGAGAGAGAGCTTTGGGCTGGACAATCGGGTCCTGGGTTAGGGCTCATCCCAGCTCCTCTCTAGCCTCAGTGACCCGTCTGTCACAGGGGTGGTGTATTTGGTCACCTTCCTTGTTGCTAGGGCAGAATACCCGCTAAGACGTGAGTTAAGTGGGAGGAGGGCTTATTTGGCTCACGGTTTAGTTCATGAGGTGCAGTCTATCATGGTGGGGAAGGCATGTGGGCAGAATGAGGTGGCTGGTTGTCAGCTCTTTGCCAGCAGATCCAGGAGAAAGGAGAGAACCCGGTCCAGCCTGGTCTGTCCGGGGCTGAGTGGGATGGCGAGTGTTGACAGCCCAGGCTGGGAGTCTTGTCAAAGCAGGAACTCACTTTATTAAACTGGGCACTCACTTATATAGAGAGGGCAATGAGGTGGGGGGAGGGGTATGGGGTGAGATGACTACGGGTGGAGTGAGGTGACGAGGGGTGTGGGGTGATCCCACGGGCCTATAAGAAATAGACACATCAGTGGTAGCTGGGCAGAGGCAGTCTCATTCAGGTCAGTAGGTCACGCTGAGTCATTCTCAAAGAGGAGAATGACAGGTCTTGAAAATCGAGCCAGGCTGGGGTTTGTCCTCAAGGCCCAAACCAAGGCCAAACAGGCCCAAAAGTTGTTCACATGGCACCTGTAGTCAACCCAGGAAGAGATGGGTGCTGGCGCTCAACTCATTTCCTTTTTACTCAGTCCAAGGATGATGCCGCCCACAGGGTAGCACCGCCCACAGGATGGCGCCGCCCACAGGGTAGCACCGCCCACAGGGTAGTACCGCCCATCGGGTAGCACCGCCCGCAGGATGATGCCGCCCACAGGGTAGCACCGCCCACAGGATGATGCCTCCCACAGGGTAGCACCGCCCACAGGATGATGCCTCCCACAGGGTAGCACCGCCCACAGGATGCCTCCCACAGGGTAGCACCGCCCACAGGATGATACTGCCCACAGGGTAGCACCGCCCACAGGATGGCGCCGCCCACAGGGTGAGTCTTCCTAGGTCATTTAAATGTCTCTAGAGACCTGTCCAAAAGGACATTTTCATGATTTCCAAGCCGGTCACGTTGATAATGAGGACAAACCCTTCCAGGCTTGCTGGACCAGCCTGTCTGCAGTGCTCAGTGGGAGCCTTGAATATGGGTATCTGCTTCTGTGGGTTCACATGGTCCTTGCCCCAGGACCTCCATACTTCCAAGCCACTTCACCCAACTGCCAACCTCGTTATCTGTGCCAGTCAGTCCTCGCCCACAGAGAGGGTGGTACTCGGCCTGAGAACGTGAAACAGAATTAGAATTTGAGGGATGTGTTTTGAGTGAAATCCCATGATCTCTACCTAAGTCAGCGCTGGACTGGAAGCCTCAGTTTCCCCAGCTATGAAGGGTGGGCGGTCCCTGACTTAGGTAGAGCTCTTCCCAGGTTGCTCTAAAGACAAAGCCCATTGGACACCACAGGGCGGGGATGTTCCTGCAACTCCCACTGGATCTCAGGGTCATGCCTTGGCCTCTGGGGTCCTTCAGGGGAAATGGATCCCATTGGATCCTGTTCTCTGAAGGGCAGTCCCAGAAGCTGACAGCAGATGGCGATGTTGGTCTCATTCTTGGGCCTCTCAGGTCCGCTTCTCCAAGGACTGGAGGGTTGGGACAGATGGACAGACAGACAGACACTCATACGTGCACACATGACATGGAGACACATGGAAGAGCTCACAAGCTGTTGTATGTTAAAGTGTCATGCAAATGTGCAGCCTGGTTAGGTTCCAGTACCTCATGTGTGTTTTTATATGTCACGGTGGTGTCATGGCCTCTGTCAAACTTGACATGTGTGTGAGAGAGACAGAGACAGCAAGAGCAGAGATGAGCACAGGGCAGCTGTGTTGGTTTGGTAAGATGTGTGGGCACACGGGTGCCTGCATCTGGCTTGTGTGCATAGGAGGCTGCAGGATTGTGAGGGGATGGGTGTGTAAGGACTCTTGTGCCACGGCTGTGTGTGGAGAGATATGTGGATGGATGCCTGTGTGTGTATATGCGTGCGGTTTATGTGTGTGCATATATTTATGTTTATGTATTTCATGTGTATTTGTGTGCATGTACATGTGTGCATTTATCACAACCCTTTCCTATATAATGACAAGAATCAAGACCAAGGGACTGAGTAGGTGACTCCGCTGCTCTTGCAGAGGGCTGGGTCCAGTTCTAGCATCCACAACTGTCTGCATCTCCAGTCTAGGGGATCAAATGACCTCTCCTGGCCTCCACAGGCTCCTGCACATACATACATACATACATATATACATACATACATACAGACAGACAGACAGACAGACAGAGCACACACATACACACACAGAATGATAATAACAGAATTTTTTAAAATTCCAAGAGGTGTAAACAAGTTTCTTGAGGAACATGGCAGTATGAGGTCAGGCTTGACCTGCCATTGACCTCTGTGTAAGAGAATGGCCACTTCAGGCTGACCCGGTACCTAGATACCCCATCCAGGTGGGACAGACACTAGAGTCTTCCAAAACCAGCAGGGGACAGCCCTGTTGTAATTGCTATGGGTGACACTAGTGCATCTGTGTGCTGTGTATACCTAACACCCTAGTTACACAGATAGGGAAACTGAGGTTCTGCGTGGAGAGGAATTTCCTGGTGTCATAGGGACGAGAGTGTTAGTGTCCTGGGTGGAAGTCCCCACCATGAGACCCACCCTCATCCAAGCCAGTGGAGGGACAGTGCTGAGCGAGGGTCAGCCTACCCAAGGCCAGATGAGCAGCGGTTGGTGTGTGTGAGACAGGATGATACAGGGAAAGTGACTCTGGTCTGAGGGCTGGTGTTAGTGCCGAGGGCCGTGGGGTGAGGTGGGACATAGCTATGGGGAGAGCAACTTCCTGCCAGAGAGAGCCATGGGTGGGAGGCAGGTGCTGGCCAAGCAAGGCCCAGGCCCTCCTCAAGGGATTTGACCTCAGGATAGCTAGCAGGAAGTTTGTGTGTGTGTGTGTGCTGTATGTGTGTGTGGTATATATATGTGCATTGTGTATGCTGTGTGCATGGTATGTTGAATGTATGGTTTTTGGATTTTGTTTTTTTGTTTTTGTTTTTGTTTTTTGAGACAGGGTTTCTCTGTGTAGCCCTGGCTGTCCTGGAACTCACTCTGTAGACCAGACTGACCTCAAACTCAGAAATCTACCTGCCTCTGTCTCCCAATATGTGTGTTGTGTTTATTGGGTTGTATGTGTTTTGTATGTGTATGCTTTGTGTGTACAGTATATGTATGCTGTGTGTATGTGTGTTGTGTTGTATATGTGGTGTATGTGTGTGTTGTATATGTGTTGTGTGTGTGTAGTATATGTGTGTTGTGTTGTATGTGTGGTATATGCATGTGTGTTGTATTGTATGTATGTGTTGTGTTTATGTAGTATATGTGTGTTGTATGTGTGTATTGTATGTGTTGTGTGTGTGCTGTGTTGTATGTGGGTTGTATGTGTGTAGTATATGTGTGTAGTATTTGTGTAGTATATTGTGTTGTTTGTGTTGTGTTATATGCATGTTGTGTTGTATGCATGGTATATGTGTGTGTTGTGTTGAGTGTGTGATGTGTTGAATAATGTGTTATGTTGTGTGTGTGGTGTATGTATGTATGTTATGTGTATGTTTTGTATGTATGTGTATTGTGTTGAGTGGTATGTGCATGTGTGTGCTGCCTGGGGTGAGAAACATCAGCAGAAATGGTTCATATCTGATCTGAGCCTGAACGATCCCAAGATGCAAGCCCAGCTTGGTGGCACATGCCTCTCAACCTGCCCATCAGGAGGCTAAGGCGGGAGGGTCTTGAGTTCAAGCCCAGCACCTGCACAGAGAGAGGCCCTATCGCAAAGAAGGAAGCAAACAAACAAAGGGCCTAGATGTCGTTACGAGAATGTTCGGGGGTGGGGGGAGAGGGTCTGGTGGTTCTGTGGATGATGTCCAGCGTGTAGCAGGCATTATGAAAAGCAGCATAGTTTTTAGCCTAGACAGCTTGGCTACATAGAGAAGAGAGTTTGTACTGGGTCCCTGTACAAGATCCCTCCGGCCAGTCCCTTCTGTGTATTCCTGTCCCCCCCGGCTCCTTCTGTGGCCTCTTTGCCACTGCAGTGCTTGGCAGGGGTTGTCTCAAGTATCCAGGCTGAAGGCTGAAAGCCCAGGCCTCCTCTTATGAGATAGATGATGTCGATCAAAATGTGTTTCTGAACGCCTTCATTTCCCTCTCTGTGACGCAGGAGAAGGCTGCTTCTCAGAGCCTGACAGGTGATAGGGTGGTAGTGGGGACCCGTGGGATGTGCATAGCCCAGGACAGGTCATCGGGGCTGTGAGCACTGACCATTGGTCTGCACTGACCCTGCGCAGACCCTTGCCTCTCTGAACATTGGTGTCTCCCGGTCTAGAGTCCCCAGGGTGGGGCAAGCTCATGGGCTGTGGAAAAATGCCTGAAGAGGGTGGGTAGGACGTCTTCCCACCTGCTCCACAGAGTAGTGGCTTCAGTGGACAGTGACAAGGCAGGGAGGGTGCCAGGGTTAGCACAAGACCTCCTCTGCTACCTACCCCACACCACCACATCTGTTCTTCTCCGGCCCCCTCCTTCCAAGCTGTGTTAGGGACTTTCCAGCATTCCTTGCTGTCTCGTCTGCACGTTAGGATGTGAATTGAAGCAACCTTGAACCTCTGGTACATCTTCCCTCCCTCCATGCCCTCCTGTGCTCTGAGGGACACATGAGCAAGACCAGGAACACCCAGGGCTGTTGCGATGTTATGATGAAGGGACGTTGTGACCCCGTTCCTACCCCTGCGTCTAGCCTGCCCCTACCTCTGCTCCCCCAACCTTTCTCCCCCCCCTTCCCTCCCAGCCCCCACTAGGGGAGAGGCTAGTGTACTTTTCATCTCTCACCCCTATCCCTGCCTGACGCCCCCACCCCCCACCCCCACACAACTGTGCTCACACAGTGTCTGGTGGCTGCTGAGAGAGACCTTGTAGATGATCCCAGGTTTGACATTTCGGCCTCCGTGTGTCTTTGTGCCGGGTAGGCTCTGGCCCAAGCAATGGATTCTACCTGCTCGATCACCAAGCGCCATCTATCCAGAGCATTGCATCATCCTTCGCATCATCCTTCAGGCCTCACACGGGGCCACTGGGACCCTGTCTTCTAAGACTTGGGTCAGCCCTGCTCCCTACTTCAATCCCCTATGAAGGCCAGAGGACCTCAGCTCCTGGTCACTTCGTCTTCCCTGGGTCCCCTTGTACCAGTCACCCCACATTGCTCTGAGATCCTCCGGGCCTTTGCACATGCCTTCCACAAACTCTTCCCAGGAACAGCCCCCCTTATCCCTCTCCTGCCCTAGCCACTGCTGCACTGTATTCAGGTCTCAGTCCCCCTTGGAACTCCCACTGGGAGCTGGCCTGGAGGAGAAGCAGGAATGCACACAATGCAGTTCTCCAGGAAGCTTGGGTACACGTGGGGGTCGGCCACTCGATCCGCCCACGAGGCTGGGACATATGTCGGCTTTTTTTCCTCCTCCATTCCTTCCCTCTCCCCCACCCTCCGTCTTTCTTCCTTCCTTCCTTTCAGGGGTCTCATGCATCCCAGGCTAGTCCCAAACTTACCATGACCTTGAACTTGTGATCTCCATGTCTCTGCCTCCCTCTGGAGTGTTGTGAGTGTGCACATCAGCTACCCCATGCAGTGCTGGGGGCAGGACCCAGGGCTCTGGGCATGGTGCATGCCGGAAGAGCATTCTACCAACCACACTAGGGAAATAGATGCCCAGTCTCTGCTTTGGGCTACCAGATTTTTGAGCAAATACGGGTATAAAAGGAACCGTGAATAAAGAATTCACACACACACAGAGTTAAACAAAGAGGTCTGTGGTCAGGTGTGGTCTGTATTTACCTAAGAACAATGTCATGAGCCTGTGGAGGGAGACACGTGAGGCCAAGTACCCAGAAAGGTGCCAAGGGTGAGTGGGGGCCTCTGGGTGATCCTGTTCCCAACACACGGTGGGCTCAGCATGGACGTCCTAAGATATGACCTGGCTTCACAAGATAAATCTGTCTTAGGTCTCAGCTCTTGGTCTAACGTCAGCTCACCCAACTCTCTGTATGTCCCTGAACTGACTCCATCTCAAGAAACACCCAAAGGCTCCCCCGGCCTCTAAGCCTTTTGATTCCTTCTTGCTGTTTAGGTGAGTCCAAAGAGTAAGTCTGGACAGTCCATAGCAAGCAGGTGGCAGCCTCTCAGAGAGCACCTGGGAGGTAGGAGACTGGCATGTGTCACTGAGAGATGAGGTGTATTTCTGGACATTTCCTGATCACCTGATCTCCTTTCCACCTTCCCATTTGCACCTGTCTTCCACCTGGGCCTGCTACAGTGCACCTGCCTCCCACCTGGGCCTGTTACAGTGCACCTGCCTCCCACCTGGACCTGCTACAGTGCACCTGCCTCCCATCTGGGCCTGTTACAGTGCACCTGCCTCCCACCTGGGCCTGTTACAGTGCACCTGTCTCCCACCTGGGCCTGATACAGTGCACCTGCCTCCCACCTGGGCCTATGTCATGGCTAGCTGAAGGCATGGAGCCACCAACAAGAAATATCCACTTTGCAGCATCCACACCAGTGCCTCCCATTCTGATATTCATGTGCAGAAAGTGAGTGGTGAACAGAGAGGGCACTGCCTTCTCCAAAGTCACACAGTTAGAGGAGGCAGAGAAGCAGTTCTGGAAAGACAAGGAAGGAAGTTTGCTATATGACTCCAACTATGACTGGGGTTGACCTTAATGGAATAGCCACAAAGCAGCTGGGGGCAGGAAAATGGGGAGAAAATGAGCCATTGTAAGCAGACATGCCAGTGATGTTAAGCCTGTTCACTTCGCAGCCAGAAGTTCTGGGTTTGAATCCCAGCCATGCTGCATGGTAGCTGTGTGACCTTAGGCTACCTGCTCACCCTCACTGAGCCTCAGCTTCCTGTCTGCAGAATGGAGTTGATGGAGTTGATGCTTCTTACGAGGATTTAGAGAGCGTGTGCAAGGGTGGCTACCGTGAGGTGCCCTCTGTGACCTTGCTTTGCAGGGAAAGGAAGGAGAGGAGGGAAGGCCGATCCAGCCAGGGTTTGTGCCCAGCCTGGCTGACTCCATGACTGCCCAGCCGTCTTGGCAGGGGAGTGAGGAGGGGATTGGAGGTCTGTGTGTGTTGGGAGGAAGCAGCCAGCCTGACATAAGGCCCTCAAGAATGTGATATGCTTCCTCCCAGGCCCCTGGGAGCCTGGTAATCCTGGATGTGGGGAGACAGCTGCTTGGCCAGCTTGGGGGTAGGGGGTGGGGCTCAGGGGATACCCCTCCTTCTTGCCTTTTTCTGTGGGAGTAGGGATGTGGTTATTAACCCTGGCTGTCCCAGAGCTGGAAGGTGACGTAGAGAGCCGTAGTCAGGGTAGTAGGAAACTGGGCATGTCTGAGGTGGATCCTGTGGTGGAACCCTGCCTGAATAGCCTGATGTGGCCAGCTGGGTCCCCTGGGGAGGTGCCCAGCGCCTACACTCCTGAGCATGGCAGGGGAGGGAGGCTTTACCTTTTAATTACACTTTATTCATTTGTGTAGGAGGGGCATGTATGTTTAACACACAGCATTTGAAGGTCAGAGGACAACTCCCAGGAGTCTTTGGTCCTTCGACAGTGTGGATCCTAAGAATGGAACCCAGGTCCTCAGGCTTGGTGGCTGTCATCTTTATTTCAAGAACCATCATGCTGGCTCGGGGAGGGAGGACTTATAGCAGAGTCACAATTGCAAGGAACCTCGAACACTAATCCCTTTGCTACACAAAAGGGGAAACTGAGGCCCAAATGGGGACAGCCACTGACTCAAGGCTACTCAAAGCTGTCCTGAGTTGGAATCTTGCTCAGGCTTCCTGTCTATAGAGCTAGAGGCTTCCACATGACCAAAATGCACACCCTTGCTGTCTCTAGATGGTGTGGCATTCCACGTGGCAGGTCTCATACCATGGCACCATCTACTCAGGGCCATGTGTCACCTACACAGGATCACTTGCTGCCTACCGTTGCTGCTACCCTCCGACCTGAAGTGTGTGACAGTCAGTGTTGGGACTCTTGATGGCACAGTTTGGGTTTTTACAGCTGCTATTTCAGGGCTCTACAGCTCCAGAGCCTCGCTCTAGTGTGAGCTCTGAGTATCGGTGATGGTTTCTCTCAGACGCACAGCAGTGGCGTGTGCGTTTTCAGAGACAA
This sequence comes from Mus pahari, assembly GCF_900095145.1. Lineage (NCBI taxonomy): Eukaryota > Metazoa > Chordata > Mammalia > Rodentia > Muridae > Mus > Mus pahari. The sequence continues at coordinate 90,630,652 of NC_034595.1, forward strand.
TGACTCTGGGACCCTCACACACACTCCTTCTAAGGCCTAGGGTTTCCCATGGCTTGTGTGAAGGTCATCCCAGTTCCGTTCTGCATCCTCCTGCGCACCCAGAAGTGAGTTGATGTTGTTCCTAAGGCTCCCAGATCCTGGCTCTGTCTCTGCCTGGGAACCAGCTGCCATCTCTTACCTCAATGCCAGTGTCCTTCTTGCTGGCCACTGTCTCCATCCATCTGCTTGCTTCTCTATGCTCTCCATGATGCCTCAGGGTACCTATGAGAGTCTCTGTCACTTAGCCACTTAAGACCCTCTTCTAATGGCTCCACCACTTGGAGCAGAACCACGAGACTTCTGGGCCAGCCTGCTGACCTGTCCCCATCTACCAGGGCTCTTATTTTAGGCATTCACTAATTCTCTGGTTGCTTCAGACACAGAACTCCTTCCTCCCCCTGTCCCCCAACCCCAGGACCTTTGCACATGCTGTTGCCTCTTATTCTTGGAGTGGTTTACCTCTACCTATGAATGGTTGTCTCCCAGTACCTGAGCCAGCCCTGCCTGGTGGTCTGTGTGTGTGTCTCATTGCTGCTCTTCACATAGCAATGACCTCTGACCTCTACGCATGCACACATGACCTCCACGCATGCACACATGACCTCCTCAGTGAGCACTTTCTTCACAGTGCTCAGTGGCATCTGTGATCCTTGAGTTCCTTTCGGGTTTTTGTTGTTGTTGTTGTTTTTGTTTGTTTGCTTTTTCAGGGTTTATGGTCTGCCTCTGCAGCCTAAGGCGAGAACATTCTGAGGCCGAGAACTCTATCACTGCCAAAGTGCTCAGTCCTTAAACAAGCCAAGAGACGCGAAGGACAGGTGCTCAGCAATAAGTGATGAGCTCAGCAATAAGTGATGAGCTGTGCACCTGACCAAGAATGGTGGAGGCTGAAGGCTGTTTCCCTCCCAGCAGTCAGCTGCCATCTGATGCGACTGTCTGTGGAGCACCCACACTCTGTAAGTCACCCCCAATAAACTCATGGGTTCACTAAACTGGATTTGGGTGGCTTTGTTTCTCTCTCTGGGTGGTGGGGGAGAGATGACAGACAGGATCATCTGATGAGGGTTAAGTTGACATTTGTCCCCCAGGAAAAGTCATAGAATATCTGCAGTGAGGGAGTTTAGCATCGGCACTGTGCATGGCGGGGGATTGGCTGATGGTGTCTGCTCTAAGACACAACAGTTGTTCGTTGGGGAGGTAGGGTGAATTTTCAGAAACACCCATTTGACAGATGAGGAAGCTAAGTGAGAATGGAGACTGGGGAGCCTGAAGGCACCAGGTCTCAGGTGACTGAGCTGGATTCAGGTCCAAGTCTGGACGGTTCCAGAACCCATGTCTGAAAGATCAGTGATAGGGATGGGGGTTGGGACACTCATGAGAGGATAAGGATAGGGACCGGACAAGGCAGACAGGGTTGGAGGGGACACCCCATAGGAGGCAGGTGACTGTGGGTTCAGAGAAGAGTTTTGCTTTCCTGGGGACACTGAGTGACAGGGGGAGAAAGGGAGGCAATGGGAGAGGAGGGTAGATGGTTTAAGACTGCCAGACTCTGTGTCTGTCCCTGCATCATGGTGGCCGTGAGTGGGTAGAGGGAGGCGGTGGGGCTGAGGGTAAATGCCAGCAGGCTTCTGGGTGAGAGGGTGTGCAGGGAGAGACGTGGGAATTGCTGACTGGGCTTACCTGCTCATGGCCCAGAGGATCAGAGATGGCAAGGAGCTTGCCCGTGGTCACACAGCAGTCTTGCCCTGTGTGGAGATCAGATCCAGGATTTCCGGGCTCCCTGAGGGGTTGGTCTGTGCTTTTCAGGCACATCTGTCTCTCCCCAGGGAGGGTCTCTCCTTCCCTTGAAGGCCAGGGCCCTTTCCAAGTCTAGCTCCAAACTCCCGGAGCAGTGTGTGGGGGGCAACTGGGAAAAGCGGGGAGACCAGGATAGTGTGTGGACAGAGGGGGTTTCTGAGTGGGCAAACAAATTCTGCCACTTCTGACCAGAGATAAGAACTTTAGTGTGAACCCGACAGCTGTGGTGCGACACCCCCTCCTCCCCTTCCCGTCCCTTGATAAAGAGTCCCAAGCTGTAGAGCACAGGGGTTTGGAAGCAGTGTGATGCATCTGAGGGGATGGTCTGCCCATGCTGTTTAAGACACTGGTATTAGCCACAAGTAATAAAGAAGAAAAGCCCTGTTGAGCTGGTCAAGGTCACAGCCAGGGTAAATCCCTGTGGAGAGAGGCAAGGCTGTTCAGGAAGCCCAGAAGCCCTGGATCTGAACTTGACACCAGGCAAGACTTCTGTGTGACCTCTGACACGCCCCCGCCACCCTCTCTGAACCTCTCCCTGTACCACAATTCTGGTTTTCCAGGCTTTGAGGGGGGAGGCAAATCTTTCACCCCAGCAGGTGAGTGAGGGAACCCCAGTTCACCCTTCTTGGATCCTGGGAACAATGAGGGTTCTAATCTGCTGTTGACATTCCATGGGGTCTTGGGAGCTCTGTGGGGGGCTTGGGTTTCCGCTTGCTCTGTGTGATCCTCTGGCCCCTCACGGGCACTTGCTTCAAGTCACTCTGGGGGGATTAAGGACGGGGGGGAGGATTGGGGTGCAGAGAAAAGAGCGGAGGGAGGGGAGGGGAGGGGCTGAGGGCCAGCTGCAGGGGTGACTGAGGCTTCTCTAGCCTCCAAGTCCTTTAGTGAGAGACATGGCAGTACGTACCGTGAGGACAGTGGCAATCCTGCATAGAGTCAACAAGGATCACCGCGGTTTGTGGGGATGGAAGGAGAGGTGTATTCTCTTCCCAACGTCTGTCCGTCCGTCCGTCTGCCTGTCTATAGACCAGAGCACAGCCTCTCTCTGAGGACAGAGCTGAAGGCCCAGCATGTGGTGATGGATCTCTCCTCTCCTGCACGCTCAGCTCCAGTCAGAGCGTGATGGAGGCCATCGAAGGGTACAGCTGACCCAGGCTGAGGGGCAAACAATGGGGTGGTCAGTGTGGCATGGGAGGGGCTCCTGGGGGCTGGAACTCAAGCCCTGACTAGCTTTGGGGCCAGTGTGAGGTCAGGACTTGCAGACTGTCCCTGTATGGCTCTCCTCTGTGAGCCTTGATTTCCCAGACACTGGCTGGCGGGTGCGTGCAGGCATCCAGCAGCTGTTGCTGACCAGGGTTGAAGGAAGAATCTGGATTGGTTCCTCTCATGTCTGTGTCCCCCTATCTCTACCTCAAGGTCAAACCCAAGGTCTAGAGGCTCCAATAGGAAACATGAATTCATGAGACTCAGTTTCCCCATAGCTCATCATCAAGATGGGAATTAAATGAGTTATTACATAGAGAGCCCCTAACACAGACTGGTATACCAGCATCACTCACTCATTCACTCACTCATTCATTCATATGGAATGGAACCACCATTCCAAGTGGTCCTCCAGAGTCTGGCTGATTTCCCAAGAACAGGTCCAGTGTGAAGAGTTCTAGACTCGTGCCTCACTGGGCCATGCTAGAACTCACCTAGTAGAGGGCAGTCCCAAAATGACACTTTTGAAGATGAGGTCTGGCGAAGGAGTGGGGTTAGAACCCAGCTCAGCTTGGGCAGGGCTCAGGCCCTGGCCAGGGCTGTGCTGGTGTCCTGGCCCTCAGCCCTGCATACCCAGAGTGGGCACAAGAGTCTCAGGATTGTTCCTTATGGGAAGTCCCATGCAGACTCTCATGAAGTGAATCACTTAGCTAGAGACCGCCCAGCCGGTCCCCTCATAGCTCCGAAGAGGACTTCGGGTCTCTCAAGTCTGGAAGTGAACCCGACACTCTCAGCCTATGCTGAGGGCCAACCTCTCGGCCTCCCCACAGCCCAGCCTCCTCCAAGGCTTGTGACAAGATGGGTCCATAGAGAGTTCCAGAAGGCCCCGGATAGAATATCAAGACTGAGGTTTGAAAACCTGATCTCGCCCCAGCCCTTCTTCCCAAGGTTCCCCAAGTAGGTCTATCAATCAGCGGGGAGACATGATCGTATTTTATAGCCTGGCCAGGCTGGGGTGGCAGGAAACCCAAGCCCATCCCTGCCTGGGGTCCTGCCTGCTTAGGGGGATCAAGGTGGCTGGCAGAGCCTTAACTCTTTGTGGTCCTGCACGACCAGACGTGGGGACAGCCCTCCTCCATCAGCCCTGCCGTATGGGTATCCTGGGGATGATAGATGCAGATAGAGATCGGTCTCTGTGCCCAAGAGCCTGAGGAAGGGCCAGGAGCTCAAAGGAACATCTGGACCAAACCTAAGAAGTTGTGTTCTGGATCAAGATCAGTCTGTTGTTGGCTGGGTGTCCTGGAAGATGGCTTTCCCCCTCTGTGCTCCTGACCTCTCCCTGAGAATCCCCGGCAGCCTTTTACTCATCTTCCTTTGTTTATCACTCTTTCACAGAGCTGCTGTAGACCACTGTCTTCGCCCAGAGTCCTCCTGGCTTAGTAAACACATAAGGAAAAACTCTTGCCTCTTTTAGGGCTTGTTCATTTGTTTTTCCCTGGAGCCCAGTGCCCAGATAGGACTTTCCATGGCCACAGCATTAGGTTGGAGTTCAAGTCCTGCCATCGCCCCTCGAGACGAGAGCATTGCTTATGGCTCCCAGCTTTGGACATGGTTCCCTGGGCCTCCCTGGGGCTCAGATTCTCTCCAAGGCTAATATGAGTGAGCAGGGGTCTGCTCTCCCAGCACGCAAGGCTCAGAGCTCAGACTGAAGAGCAGAGAAGCCCAGAGTCGGCTTAAAGCCATGACCCCAGCTCCACCGGCAGGGGTGTGTTCAGGAAGGCCACGAGGCTAGAGGGAGCAGCCACAGGGTGAAGAGCTCACCCAGGAAGGGGTGGGACAGAGGGTGCTGGTTCCCTTGTTTATGAGGTGAGCCAGTTCTCTGGTAGAAGGCAGCATTCATCAAGTGGGTGACCTTGGAGCCTCAACTTGACCATTTCTCTTGGCTGAGAAGAAAAATACCAATGTGCTCAAAATAATAATGTCTTGAGGCTTAAATTTAGTAATGAACATAATCGGTGGAGCCCATTTGGCACCAGTCCAGCCCAGACTCAATTTCCCAATGACTGAGGGTCTCTTGTGAGTCCCCTCTTGGTGCTTGTGAGCTGCTCTTCCCAGTGTCTGTACTTAGTAGGCCCACTGTAGGTTGACTGTGGTTGGGCAGGAGGCAGGCTCTGTGCAGTGTCCCCATTCTCTAAAGCAGCAGCTCTCAACCTGTGGGTCTCCACCCCTTGGAGGTCAAATGACCCTTTCATAGGGTTCACCTAAGATCACCAGAAAACAGAGATTTACATTACAGTTCATAACAGTAGCAGATTTACAGTTATGAAGTTGTAATGAAAGGATTTTATGATTGGGGTCACCACAACAGGATGAACCTTATTAAAGGGTCACAGTGTGGGGAAGGTTGAGAACCACAGGGAAAAGCAAGTCAGTCCTATGCTGATTGAATATTGAGCTAAGTGCTGGCTAAGCTGCCCCCCACCCCAAGCTGAGGAGAAACCTGACACCTCTTGCTCCTCTCTGCCTCAGTGGTCTTGCCTGGGGTCTTGTTTCTAGCAAATGGAGCTGGATACCCCATCGATCCACTTGGCAGGTACTCAGAGGGGGCCTGGGGAGCTGCTCTTGGCTCTAGCAGAGCCCTGGAGTGCCTGACGCTGGGCACAGAGGTGGGGAGGGTAAGGCCCACCTGGCCTGTGCACGCAGCCTGGGGGGAGAGAGTTTCCCTTTCTGTTCTTTCTATTTTTTCCCCTTCCTTAAGAACCAAACTCCCAAATGACAATCTCCCACGATTTGGGAAAATGGCTCTCATCCCGTGTCTGGCTGTGGAACATTTTTATGGCCCTTTCCAGGCAGGGATGTGATGCCCAGGAACAAGAGCCGAGTTCCCAACCCCAGCCTGGAGGATGGGGGTAGGCCCATCCATCTTCCAGCTGGCGGGGCCCCTTGTGGGAAAGGCCGCTGGGGCGGGGAGGGGGTTGGGGACACCTGCTGTGGTCATTCTTTCTAAGCTCTCTGCAGAGGTGGTGACCAGCTGAGGGCAGACTGGGACTCTCTGCCACAGGCACACACTCTGATCCTGGCTGACATCACCCAAGGTTGGTGAAGCAAGGAGTGGCTCCTGAAGGCCACGCTGGCTCCCCACTGACTCCCTGAAGAGACAGAGCTCCCCTCCCCCCAGTCCCAAAGGGGGAGGAGCCAGCCCTGGCCTCAGAGGGCTTTCATCTTAAAGGCATGTGGTCAGCGACAGTGTGGATTGTAGCCCTAGTGGCGAGGGGAAGAACGTACTGGCCTGAGGAAAACTATGGGTGAAGGTTCGGAGGCCTGGCAGGACAGTATCTGCCTGGGAAAATCTGTCGGGTGTAGGGCAGATTTGTCGGGAGACGGAAACTTGGGGAGCTGCATCATTGGATGGAGCCTTTCGAGGAGACAGCAAGGGACAGTTACTGCAGCAGAGGGACACGGTCAGATCGGCAGGCTGTGAGGGCCTCTGTGTCTCAGGGGTGGAGGAAAGGATGGTGAGATGAGGCTAGGTGACCTTCTGAGGGGGCAGAAGCAAGGTAGGACAGACTAGGACCCTCCCAGGCTTACCCAGCCCTGATATTCCCAGCGGTGTCCTTTGAGAAGGCATCTTCCCTTCCTGGGCCTCAGTTTCTCCACCTTCGTAAGATATAGAGGGATAAAGTGTGGCTCATCTCATAATAACCCAGCCTACTGTGCAGCTCCGTTCTCTACACTGGTGGGAACATCTCTGAGACTCAGTTTCCCCCTATGTAAAATGCTGGACTCCCCAGGCTGTCGGTGATCCCAGTTCACCTCCAGTTTGTAACCAATGGCCCTGGCACACCGTGGGCCGATGACCGGGGCTGTGTCCGTCTGGCGCCCTCCCTGGCTCCCGCGCCCTCTCTCTGTGATGGATCTCTCTGGCAGGCTTGGTGCTGCGGGATGAGGGAGCTTTCGTTGGCTGGGCAGATGGAGGGAGCCACTCAGGTTTCAGGATCCAAGGACCTGTAGAGCTCAGAGGAATTTTCCCAGGCTCAGGGTGGGCAGCTGGAAGCCATCCGTCCCAGGGAAGGCAGAGCATCAGGGGTCCTGCCAAGGTCTTTTGCTGGGAACAGAACTCAGGAGGGGGGCAGAATCCTCCCAGCCAGCCGGGAAAGATGAAACCCGGCTGCCAGGGCAGCTGTTGGTAATGGTGCCAAAACACCAACTAACCCGGGTCCTGGGGCTGTGAGGGTTGTGTGGGTGCATGCATGTGTGTGTGCATGCATGTAGGGTTGTGTGGGTGCATGCGTGTGTGTGTGTGTGTGTGTGTGTGTGTGTGTGTGTATGTATGTATGTATGTATGTGGGGTGTGGGTGTATGTGTGTGGGGCGTGTATATGTGTGGGGGGGTGTGCATGTGTGTGTGGGTGTGTATGTGTGTGTGTGGTGTATGTGTGTGTGGGGTGTATGTGTGCGTGTGGGTGTGTAGGTGTGTGTGTGGGTGTGTAGGTGTGTGTGGGTGTGTAGGTGTGGGTGTGTGGGTGTGTGGGTGTGTAGGTGTGTGTGGGTGTGTGGGTGTGTATGTGCATGTGGGTGTGTGTGTGTGTGTGTGGGTGTAGGTGGATGGGTTTGGGGGGCTCTGAGAGGGATGAAGGCCCTGCCTGACTTCAGCCACCTTCTAACCTGGGTTGAGCCTGAGGATACTGCCCCAGGGTACGACTGTGGATGCCCCTGGGTACTTTGGAGTCTGGGAGCAGGCCAAGTTCAAACCGGTTTCAAGGCCCAGCTTATCTGCTTGCAAGGTTGCTCTGAAGATTAGTGATAACATCTGAGAATTGCCTGGATGCAGTAGGTGCTCAATAAATGATAGTTGTGTTTCTGGAGGAGCTGTATAGCCTAATGATGGAGAAGAACGTAACCAGGAGACTGGGAATGGTGGTCCCAGCACCCGAAAGTGGAGACTAAGGAAAATAACCAGTTTGGAGGTGAGCCTGGGCTACATAGTAAGTTCCTGGCCAGACTGGAGAATGGCTATCTGAGATCTTCTCACAGACAAATAGCATAGGTCGAACTTACTGCTGGAGCTCTTTAGAACATTCTAGAACCCATTTCTCCACGTGCCATGCTTTGGACCCATAGGGCAGAGTATAAGGTCGTGCAGTGTGTCTTAGCTAGTGGTGTTCTGCCCACGGATACCAAACGTGAGCCCATGCTGTAGGACCTGGGCTTCCGACCGAGGGAACGCTTCTTGCCTGGCCTGGTAATGTTGACAGCTAGCTGCCTGTCCCTCTGTGCCCTGCTCATCTGGTGGCAGGCATGCTAACTCTGCAGGCTGTCTGCCTCTTGGGAATGGAAGAATTTCCTGTCCCTGTGGTAAGAAGAGGGATCAGATCTGGGTGGGTCAGCAATAGGAGGGGAAAGAAGCGGGTGGGGGGGCACTAGCCTTGGAGCCCACTCGCAGCCTGACCTCCCAGGTTCTCTTGGTGAGTCCTTCTGGGTTTCTGCTTTCTTCTCCTTTGAGATGGTGCTTCTCTGTGTAGCCCCGGCTGTCATCGAACTCACTCTGTAAACCGGGGTGGCCTCAAACTCAAAGATCCACCTGCCTCTGCCTCCCGAGTGCTGGGGTTGTAGGCATCTGTCACCACTGCTGGCAGCTCTTTCCTTCTTAAATGTTAAGAGCAACTTTGGGGCTTCACTAAGCTGAACTGATAGGGTATGTCAAGCCTAGCGTGAAGGACATATGGGATATTAGGTGGCTGTTGGGGACATTAGGTGGCTGTTGGGGGCACTAAGTGGCTGTTGGGGGCACTAGGTGGCTGTTGGGGACATTAGGTGGCTGTTGGGACATTAGGTGACATTAGGTGGCTGTTGGGACATTAGGTGGCTTTGGGGACATTAGGTGGCTCTTGGGGCAGTTGACTTTGACCAGCTAGAACAAGCATCACCTCTTGGTAGGATGGAGGCTGGGCTGGTCCCCACTCTCCACTCTCTTCTGGGAGATTTGTAGCAGGCGATGGATGACAAGGGGCCTGAGAGCAGAGGCCCTGCCCCATTGCCTCCTGGGGGGCTGTGTGTGCGCGAGGTGTGAGGAACCTCACATCTGTCTGTCAGCCTGGCAGAGTTCTAGAATTCTCATGGAACCTAAATCCCTTGAGGGACACCCTCGGGGCAATTCTCCGACTGGATCCTTCAGGGCCACGGGGTTCCACTGAGGCATCCAGTAGGGGCAGGAGACTGAGATTCTCCAGCCCTGCTACACAGTCCTGGTTATGTGTCTGCTCACCGAAGCTCTGTAAGATGCCTTGTCTAGAACTCAGCTTCCTCCACCCTCAGTGGCTTTCACTGCTGTTAAAGAGTCAAACACTGGTTTGGCATGGCCCAGATGACGGTCTGGTTGGTCCTGCTACCTCTAGGTCTGTGCTTTTGGTTAATGGACTCCCCTTCCCTACCCTGTGTGATTGCTTCCTGGGCCTAAGGTCTCCTTCCATCTGCTCTCCAGGGAAGTCTCCTAGAAGAGCTGCACCTCTCCTTGAGGCCCTGCTTTGCTCTTGAACCCCACCCCACCCCCATCCCCACCCCTTGGGCTCTGTCTCAGCTTTGGGCCATTCCTAACTACAGCTTTGTATCTCTGCTACCCACTGACATTAGCCCAGGGCAGCAATGGGAAGGTGATTCTGAAGGTGTGTAACTGTCCCAAGGTCACACGGCACCTCGGGGACAGGGACAGCCAAGATGTCCCCTGCCTAAGGTGTTGTTCCTCATGACTTCATTTGTTTTCCTTCGACACATTTCTGCCTCTTGCCCATTCTCCACTCCGTGACTCAATCAGTGTGCTTCCTGGGTCCATGTTCAGAGGATGGCACAGGAAGCTGGCGGCAACCTTACACCCTGGGGAACAGGAAGTCATTCCTAGCTCTGACCACTTGGCTGGGATGCCTCTTCTCTAAGCCTCAGCCTGGGAAAGGCTCCTTTGGCAGCAGTGTGGCACTCCCCTGTTGTAGCATTGCCAAGGGTTTCAACTGGTGCAGGGGTACTGTGTCCACAGTCTCAGTTGTTGGACATCTCCTGCCCCAGCTGCCTCCCAGTTGTGGTGAGGACCCAGCAGCAAGAGGCGGGAGGTAGGGAGGTTTGGGAGAGGAGGTGGCCTGCGGCCAGAGAAGGGGCTGAGGAACAGACTGCTTCTGAGAAACAACCTTGAAAATTGATTCTCTGTGGAAAGCCAGTGGGCTGGGTGGGGTCTTTTGGGGTCTTTTGAACTGTAGTTCACTGTGTTCCCTTGGGTCCTCTGGGTCTGCCTTTCCCAGAAACACAGGGCTCGGATTCCACTGGGATCCACCAGGTTCATGAGATCTCACTGCCACATGAGTCAGGGCCGGAGACACTGTCTCATTGTGCTTTCTATAGCTGTGACAAACACCACGACCAGAAGTAACTTGGGGAGAAAAGGATTTGTGTGTCTCAGGTCACAGGATCCATCGTTGAGGGAAATCAAGGCAGGAATTCCAGGCAGGAACTTAGAGGCAGGAATGGACAGATACAGAAGCCATGGGGGGGGGGGTGCTGGTTGCTGGTTGCTCCCCATGGCTTACTCAGCCTGTTCTTTATAGCACCCAGAACCACCTGCTAAGGCATGGCTCCTCCCACAGTGGGTTGGCTCCTCCTCCTCCTCCTCAATCATTAACCAAGAAGATGCCCAATAGTCTCACCTGCAGACCAATTTGATCGGAGGCACTTTCTCAATTGAGGTTCTATCTTCCCAGATGACTCTAGTTTGTGTCAAGTTGACAGCAAAGCAAACCAACCAAACAGAAAAACCAATCAGGACAGACACAAAGGATGCTCTGTGAATGGCTGAGATGTGGTTCATAATGTCACAGATACGTTCCTGCCAAGACCAAGTCCCCATTGTGTGCGTTTGCACTAGAATGTGTGTACTTCTGTGTGTAAGTGCATGTGCATGCCTGTGTGCATTCATGTGTGTGTGTGAGTGTGCATGTGTGTGTCTGTGTGTGTGCATGTGTATGTGCATGTATGCACATGTGAGTGTGCATATGCATGCATGTGCCTGTGTCTATGTGTGTCTGTGTGCACATGCATGTACATCTGTGTGTGCTTGTGTGTGCCTGTGTGTGCATGCATGTGCATATGTGTGTTTGTGTATGTACATGTGAGTGTGCATGTGAATGTATGTGCCTGTGTCTATGTGTGTCTGTGTGTGCATACTTGTACATCTGTGTGTGCATGTGTGTATGTACATGTGTGAGTGTGCATGTGTGTGTGCATGTGCTTGTGTATGTGTGCATACATATGTCTATGTGTGCTTGTGTGTGCATGCACACACACACACACACACACACACACACATGCAAGTGCACATGTATAGAGCCCAGATATCAGCATCAAGTGTCTTCCCTTATTCTCCACCTCATTGTTTGAGATGGGTTTTCTCACTGACCCTGAAGTAGCTCTCAGCTGGCCAGTGAGATTCTGGAATCTGCCTGTCTCTACTTGTCCCGCCTCCCATAAGCACTGGGGTTACAGGTGCATGTTGCCACACCCAGCTTTTACGTGAGGGTCTGGGGCTTCACGTTCAGGTCTGTTTGCTTGTGTAGCGGCACAGTACCGACTGAGCCTTCTCTCCAGACCAAGCCAAGGCCCACTTTGCCCACATTTGCCATTGCTCCTGTTGAGGGAGACCCGCTGACAGGCTAGAACACAGCCTTCATGACTCCATGACCCTTTCAGCAGCCCTGAGAAGTGGGAGTTCTCGCTCACGTTTTGCGGAGGGGAGAAACCAGCATCCCAAAGCTAGCCTCTTATTCAAGGGTTCTTCAATGGCGGGGACAGCCTGGAGCTTTGCTTTGCTGTCTAGATGGGGGCCCCAGGACAAAAACCTCGGAGATGCCTTCCCTGCACCTCCAGCCAGCACGGATGTCAAGGAGATAGAAATGGTAGACTCGAGGCACTGCAAACTACAGAGTAAACAGGTACTGAGGCATGCCCTGGCTTTCCAGGCTCAGTTGGTAAAGGCTGCCACACGAGCATGTGGAATGCATGACTTGATGGGAAAGAAGTGCAAAGAAACCATGCTCCCGGGTAGCCAATAACTAAAACAAGCCGTGAGGGGTGGGGGCTGAAAGCCGGGTGTTCGGGTCCAAGTTCTGCCCAAAGGGGCAGAGACTCAGGCTCTTGCTGTGAATGAAGGGCTGGTGACCATGGAGGACTATGGGATGAAAGGAAGTTGATGTTGGAGATGACTCTTCCACGAAGCCTGTCATTAGGGTCTCATGGTAGCATAGACTTTTGAATTTTGTTCTGTTTAAAAATTTGTTCTTTTAGCCGGGCGTGGTGGCGCACGCCTTTAATCCCAGCACTTGGGAGGCAGAGGCAGGCTGAGTTGGAGGCCAGCCTGGTCTGCAAAGTGAGTTCCAGGACAGCCAGGGCTATACAGAGAAACCCTGTCTTGAAAAAAAACCAAAAAAAAAAAAAAAAATTGTTCTTTTTATTTTTAAGGGTGTTTTTGCCTGCAAGTATGTCTGTGCACCAAGTACATGCAATGCCCTTGGAGGCTGGAAGAGGGCGTCAGGTAACCTGAAACTAAAGTAGCAGGATGGTTGCATGCTGGAAACTGAACTCAGGTCCTCTGGGCTACAGTGAAAGAGCCCCAGGATCCCGGCATGAGAAGGGAAGGTGACACTGGGGGAGGGACCTCATACCATAGGCTAAGAGGTAGGCAAAAGAGACATGACTGGATGGCAAAGGTCCATAGAACTGTGGGGATGGGACCTGTGCCAGTTAGTTTTTATGTCAACCAGACACAAACTAGAGTCGTTTATTTGGAAAGAGGGGACCTTGAATGAGAAAAATGCTCCCACCAGGTTAGCCTGTGGGCAAGTCTGTAGAGCATTTTCTTGATTGATGATTGACATGGGAGGGCCCAGCCCACTGTGGCAGGGTGACTGATGGTGGTCCTGGGTCCTGTGAGAAAGCAGCTGAGCAAGCATACCTTGAGGGGGAGCCAGGAAGCAGCACGCTCCATGGCCTCTGCATCAGCTCTGCCTCCAGGTTCCTGCCTGGAGTTCCTTCCCTCAGCGATGGACTATAGCCTGTATGATGAAATACACCCTTTCCTCGACACGTTGTTTTCAGTCATGGTGTTTTATCACAGCCATAGAAACCCTAACTGAGCTTGGCAATGAAGTCACACAGCCTTGGTCCCAGCACTCAGGAGGCAGGGGCAGGGAGAGCTCTCAGGTTTACAGAATGATTTCCAGGACAGCCAGAGCTACACAGAGAAACCCTATCTTGAAAACAAAGCAAAACAACAACAAAACCAAACAAAACCCCCCCTAAGACAGGGCCTGAGTGATTCATGCTAGAATGAGTTTCACTGTCACAATGGACCCGAGAGGTTGGAACAGAGACAGTCGCAGGGGTGCTTAGTCAGGTGGCCCCTCAGTCTCTCTGAGGCAATCGTGGGGATGAATATCCAGTCCCTTCCCTTTGTGGACACGGAGAGAGATCTGGAAAAGCCAGTGATTGACCCACCATCGTCGAGGATGGAGGCTGCAGAGGCAGAGCCAGGTGAAAAGCAGGGAAATCTAGTCTTCCAGGCAGATGGTGGAGGCTTCCTGGGGCCCCTACCCAGTGCCAGCTTCTACCAGTCACTCTGACAGAAGTGGGGCATTCACCTCCTGTACCTCCCCTGAGCCGCTGAGGCCCTCCTCCCTGCTGACCTCTTGTGGGAGCACCTCCTCCCTGCCAGCCTCCTGTGGGAGCACCTCCTCCCTGCTGACCTCCTGTGGGAGCACCTCCTCCCTGCCAGCCTCCTGTGGGAGCACCTCCTCCCTGCTGACCTCCTATGGGAGCACCTCCTCCCTGCTGACCTCCTATGGGAGCACCTCCTCCCTGCCAGCCTCCTGTGGGAGCAGTTCCTCCCTGCCAACCTCCTGTGGGAGCACTTCCTCCCTGCTGGCCTCTTGTTGGAGCACCTCCTCCCTGCTGACCTCTTGTGGGAGCAGTTCCTCCCTGCCAGCCTCCTGTGGGAGCACCTCCTCCCTGCCGGCCTCCTGTGGGAGCATTTCCTCCCTGCTGACCTCCTGTGGGAGCAGCTCCTCCCTGACAGCCTCCTGTGGGAGCACCTCCTCCCTGCCGGCCTCCTGTGGGAGCACCTCCTTCCTGCTGACCTCCTGTGGGAGTAGCCATCATATCTGGTTTATACTTAGCTAGGGAGTCTGACCCAGGGCTTCCTGCATACTAGGCAAGCACTGTATCAACTGAGCCACACCCCCTCTCCTCCCTTCCCCTACACTCATGACATGCAACCCCATCCAACTAAGATGCTGGTGTTTGCTGATGTCAGGCTCAGGGCCCCACTGCCTGGCTTCCTAGGTTTGGTGGTAAGCTGGTGGATGTTCGGAAAGTAGTGGGAACTTCTAGAGAGGGCACAGACTTGTACTAGAGACCACGTCATGAGAGAAGAATGAGGAAGAGAGAACCACGCAATGTCCTTGTTGGGGGAAGGTATTCCAGGTAGAACCAGAAGCAGATATGAAATCAGGACTTGGAGCTTTGGGGTAAGGGAGCCACTCTGAGAAGGAGGGGAATCTGGCAGCTTGGGCAGGAGGCAGCACCTGCTTCCGGTTCTGTTGTAGCTGGCTAAGTCAACTCAGCCCTTCTGCATCTATGCTAGCCAGTGCCCATGGCAACTTAGTAAGGAATATCCACCACGTCCCCTCTCCAGGAGACTGAAGCATCACCTTCCAGATGGTGTCCAGGAAAGGAGAGGTATCAGCTGGAAACCTGGTGAGGCTGGGAAGTGAGTACTATAAATGGGTAAGCTTTGCTAAAGGACAATGGCTGCTTCTATTGTGTGCAGCATCCCCGGTCCTTGACGCATGGTACAGGCTCACCTAACATATTGGTTGAAGATAGAAAGAGACAGGCAAGTGGAGAAATGGGGACAATTCAATTGCCCCCCCGGGGGTTTTGTGGAGATGCTCTTAGCCCTGCTGGCTGGCATCTACTTCTCTTCATCTCCCTGTCTACCCCAGGTGCTGAGGTCTAAATCAGGGCTCTTCATTTGACTGCTCCACCAACCTAGGGGACCTGGCCTGCGGCAGCCTGTTCCTGTATTAGGACAGGCTCTGTGACGATTGGAGGCTGGAGCCCCTGGGTGTCCAGAATTCCAGAGTTCACACCGGGCTAGGAAGGTGTGAAGGTTGGCCAAACATTACCAGTGACAGTCTCTGAATTAACATGAGTGTCCTGGGCCTCTGACAGAGCATGTGATGACAGCAGGGGACCCTGTCGCCACCCGGATGAAATCACTCAGCTCATGCACAGCCAAGGAAAACAGCTGACTGATGAAGAGAGGAGATTGGGGTGGTGCCTGGACCGAAGTGTGCAGGGCTGAGGCTCTGGGAGCCTCAGATAGGACTGAGCAAGAGAGCAGGGGTTTGTCATAGTTGTTCTTTTGCTTTTGTTTGTTTGGTTTTTGGTTTTTTGAGACAGGTGTATCCCTAGGCTGTCCTGGAACCCGCTCTGTAGACCAGGTTGGCCTTGAACTCACAGAGATCCTCCTGCTTCTGCCTGGGGCTCTGGATCTACTCATTGGTGGAATGTGAGGTATAGCCTGGGCCAGCTGACATCAGCTCTCACTTCCCTGTGTATAAATGAGGATGATAGACCAGGAGAGCAGCACATGCCAAGGGCCTGAGGCACAAACCGGCCATAGGTGTGAGGTGGATGGGTATAGGATAAGATAAAGCTGCGATCAGTGCAGAGTGCCATGATTACTGTGATTGAGTTACTGCTGCCCCCTCAGTACTCTGCTCCCAGTCCAGCCTGGGCACTGCCTGTCACTCTAAACCCCAGCATTCCTGAGGGCACCACCACTGTCCCCTCCCGCTCTGCTCTGATGCTCTGATGCCAGTCCGGCTTTGCCAGCAGGAGCTGAAGAACAAGGGTGTCAGGGTACAGGCTTCCCCAACACTGCCCTGGGACCTCGTCCCTCTTCCAGATATGGCTTCCCGTTTTCCTCCCACAGCTCCCAGATCACTCATGACTCCCTCACACTGGAATAGAGGCACCCACAGGTCCAGATTTCTCTTGTCTTTTTCCTAGAGGAGTCCTCAGTTTCTAGAACACTCCTGGCCTGGTCTCTGTGAACTCTTTCATGGGTTCACTTGTCAGACGAGAAGTCAGACTGTAGTCCAGGCTGCAATCCAGGCCTGGCTCCTCCTACCAGCTCCAAGCCAGCAGAAGTTTCTCTATCTTGGGTGGGGCCTGGGGCTGTGGCTCAGTTGATATTGTGCCTGTCCTGGGTGTGGTCCTCAGCACTACAAAGGGATCAGGTATGGCAGTACACACCTCTCACCCCAGTACTTGGGAGTCAGAGGCAGGAGCGTGAAGCGATCAAAGTCACCCTCATCTGAATAGCAAATTTAAGGCCACCTTGAGCTACAAAGGATCTAACTTAAAAAAAAAAAAAAAAAGCAGAAGAGAGGTTTAGTGGTGCAGTTATTTAATCCAGATGCTTGGGAGGCAGCAGCATTGGGAGTTCAAGGCCAGCCTAGTCTACATAGTGAGTTGGAGAACAGGCACAGTGAGATCCTGTCTCAGGGGGTATGGCATGCCACCACAAAAAATGGAGGTGCAAACACTTATAAAAAAAACCAACAAGTGCCGGGTGGTGGTGGCTCACACCTTTAATCCCAGCACTTAGGAGGCAGAGGCAGGCGGATTTCTGGGTTCGAGGCCAGCCTGGTCTACAAAGTGAGTTCCAGGACAGCCAGGAACAAAAAGCAAAACAAAACAACAAAAACAAAAAAACAAAAACCCAACAAGCCTTTAACTAATGTTAACAATGACAGCAAATAGATTCCCCCACCGTGAGCGATCATTTAGCTATTCAACAAGTATTTATTGCAGGTCTACTTGACAATACACAGGGTTCTGGATGCAGTGAAGCCAACTCTTAGATTCCTAGGGGTCTGGTGATGGGCAAATGTATTAGTCAAGGTACAGCCTGAGCTCCTGGGCCAAGTAACCCCAACAACACTTTGGCTAACCCAAACTAGGAGGTTTGATTGATTCCCTTCTGCTATTCCTCAAGTGACACTTGCGAGGTCAGGGCTTGCTGGTGACAGCTATTCATTTTTCAGTGTGAGTCTTCTCCCAAGATGGTTGCAGCAGCTCCTGCCCCCAGAGAACAGGACCAAATTTCTTTTCTACAGCATGACTCACAAGGGTCTCGTCCATTCTGCTCACAGTCCACCGACGAGGTCACAGTTACGTGACCACATCTGACCGCGAGAAGATCTGAAGCAGAGAAGAGCTACCTGAGTTACTAAAGGCTTAGGAACTCGTGGTGTGGGGAACCAGGTGAGCCAGGCCCACAATGGGCAGCGACAAAGCTCACACTGGCAAATTCAGCACCTATGAAGAATCACTGGATAATTTGGTTTTCTGCCAACAAATTTGCCGGGCAGTGGTTGTACATCCTTTAATCCCAGCACTTGGGAGGAGGTAGAGACCTGACTTCGAGACCAGCCTGGTCTACAGAGTGAGTTCCAGGACAGCCAGGGCTACACAGAGAAACCCAAAAATCAAAAAAACAAAACCCAGACAAAACTGACTTCGGTGGCGTATTTACACTGAAAATTTGTCATTATGTGATCAGGGCAGCTGAGGAGACCCTGTGGAGGGCTCTGGCCTGTGCCTGGACTTGCCACACCTCATTCAGGAGAGGGAGGTCTCAGATTGTTGCAGCCCTAGGTCACAGCCTGGCTCTGCAGTTGACCTTGGGCTGGTAGGTAGGTGTCCCTGATCCTGAGCAAAAGGAGTCTCCTGAGGTCTACCTGCCAGCATGGGAGAGACCTGCCTGCACTTAAAGACAAGCAGGTGCTGCTTGTTGCACAGTTGCCAACATTCACACGGAGCTTTGGAGGGAACAAAGGACCCCGACTGTCCCTCAGGAGGGAGGACTCTCCTGGAGGGGGAAGGGGTGACTTGGCAAGGCAGGTGACCTAACTAGGGGTGGAGAGTGGGTGACAGCAGCCCTTGTCCTCTGGTCCCCATGCTCATCTCTCGCTTGGACTCCGAGTACTTCTTGGTTCCCACTCCCCGCTGTGTCCCCGGCCCTCCACGGCCACGGCCACGCTGTAGAATTTCCAATTTTCAGCTAATGTGCAGGTCATGACAGAGGCTCAGAGGCCCTGGTCGGACATAATGGTAGGAGAATTGTAAATGTCGCCCCAGTGAATGGCAATGAGCAGGGCAGGGAGGGGACTCTGCAGCAGCGGTGTGCCTGGGCAGGAATGCATTTTCTCTCGGACTGTGTCGTATTGGATTTCCAGAGGTGCGAGGGCTCCAGGTACATGTCATTAGTAACAGTTTGGGCGATAATGAATCCTTTTATTTCTTTTCCTCACAGCTCATGAATACATAATGAGGCCCCGCTCAGGCGCATCTGGCCTGGGCCCTGCGCCTCTGCCACCTAATCTAGGTCCCGCTCCAATATCCAGGCAGCCCAGCTGGGGCCTGCCTTAAAGGAGCCGCTGCCCTTTCCTGCCCCGAGGCTGCTGGACTGGCCAAGGGTTGGGCACTCTCTTGGTGCCCAGGGTAGTGAAGAAATGGTAAAATCGGGGAAAGATTAGGTCCCCAGTTCCTGCCCTGGTGTATGCAGTAAGCACCCAGCAGTGTATTCAGCAGGGACTCAAGGGTGCATCCAGTAAGCCTTTAGTAGTGAATCAGCAGGAACTGAATCAGCAGGAACAGTGTATCCAGCAGGTACTATACTATGTATTCAGTGGGCACTTGACAATGTATCCAGCAGGTGCCCAGCCATGAGCATAGCAGATGGTCAACCAGGTGGACCTGTGCAAGGCTACATATATGAAACAGCTTGAGCTTGGCCAGCCAGGCCATGAGGGACCTGAGACCCACTTTATAATAAGAATCTGAGGCTCAACAGGGTAGAGCTGGTCACACACACACACACACACACACATACACACACACGTGCGCATGCTTGTGAGCATGTACACACACAAGTATGCATGCTTGCGTGCACGCATGCACACACACACACATGCACACACGCACACGCGCACACACACACACAAGTATGCATGCTTGCGTGCACGCATGCACGCACACATACACACACGCACGCACATACACACAAGTACACATGCTTGCGCGCACACATGCACACACACACACACATACACACACACACCCCTGCTCCTCCCCAGCTGGCAGCCCTTTGTGGACAGGTCTCAGAAATGGCCTGTGCCCAGTCGCCAGCTCTGCACACTTCCCGTCCACAAATTCCTTTCCAGTTTCTGTGACTTTGCTTTGCCCTGTTTCATAATGAGCTCAGGCTTACTTGGGGGTCACTGTGTTCAGTTTTTATTGTTGTGCCCCAGGTGTTCTAGGGCTACCTGTGGCCTTCACCATGTCCCTTTGCTGTGCTGAGACATCTCTTGTCTCACTCTGTCGTTTCTCACTGGTCTCCTGCCCCGGGCTGTGGGTACGTTGATCAGGGACTTTACAAGTAGATCAGCAGGGTCATGGACAATGCCTGGCACATGGTAGGTGTTCAGCAAACACCCAGAGGATATCAATATCAGGTCACAGACACCTCAAGGGACTGAAGGTCCCTGGTAAATCAAATTAGTGTCCGGAGCTTAGAGTGAAACAGGAGCCTGGCTTCTGGGATCACTGGGCTGTCTGGTGGCCTCCTGGCCTCCAGGAGGTGGAACATCTGAGGCAGTGAAGCTATGACCTGATGAGGCATAATAAAATTCCTAGGGAGACTGCAAGGTCCTGTCTGGGGGCCAGTGTTGTTGGACTCTGACATCGCTGCCCTTGTCGGGAGTATGCACCTTTCAAGACTTTATGACCTTCAGCACGGAAGTCTAGTTGCCAGGTGCCAACTAGAGACACTCTGATCAAATGTATACAGCAAACACTTAGCACTACTGAAATGTTTGACCCTGAGCTCTAGGAGGTGGCCCAGCCTCGAGCTTTATCTCCCAGGTAAAAAAGAATCAGAAGCACAGAGAAACTGATCTACCAGCCCAGGGACACACAGCAGGGAGCCACAAAGGGAGGCTTTGAACCCAGTCTGTGGGGTTTTGGAGGCAGAACCCAGACCTTTTTCTTCCAGGACAGAGTGTCCGGGGCCCTTTGCCCAATGCCTGCCAACCTGTCCTTCTAGAAATCCACAGAACGCAGGAAATTTACCTCGGTGCTCCAGTGAACCAGCATGGAACGTGGCTTCAGGGGACAGACAAGTGGCCTGCAGCCAGCCAGGGTCTGGCTGAAATAGGGTGTGCTACCAATAGCAATAGGTTCTTAGTGAAGCCACTGGGTACCTCTGGGCCTCAACACCATCCTCATCTGTCACCCAGGAGCAAGCGGCAGTGAGCAGAGCAATTCGTCTGAGAATTAGAACAGTGTACATCAGGCTGTGAGCAATGCTGGGCTTTTCAGACTGTCCAGGCTGTGAGTAAGGGGGACTCAAGTTGAGGACACCCCCTACCCTCAACAGTTTTCAGTCACAGTCCCTCAACGCTCAGGCTGGCCTTGAACTCACTATTCGGCCGAGGGTGGCCTTGAACTCCTGCCCGCACCACTCAAACATGCACAGTCATCTTCTATTCTATCTGGACACCTACACAGCTTCCATCTTCACCAGCCCCCTGGCCACTGTCATTTTGGTCCTCGTCTCAGCCCGAAGAGCACGGAGAGCCTGGAGCATCTGCAGCCATGAGGGGAAAGCGCACACCCCAGGCGCCCAGACCTGTCTCAGGAGCTGGGCCAATACCTCCCCAGTCCACAGAAACACTGCTCCCACAGAACTCGGGTCTGACTGGCTGGATCCTCTTGGTGTCATCTGGTCACCCAGTCAGTCTCCAGACTCTGACCTAAGGATCATGTATTGAATACCTACTATGTGCTAGTCTTGAGGCTAAGAACTCACCTGTATTGCTTCATACAGTACTCACAAAATTCCAGAGAAGACACCATTTCCATTTTGTAGACAAAGAAAGTGGGGTTCCAGGAGGTTGAATTATATGTAGGAGGACACACAGTAGGTCCAAGAAAGAGCCTGAGTTTCTACAACCTCAATGCCTCTGACCATTCTTTTTTTTAAAAAAATATTGTTAGTTTGTTTATGGACATATCTAGTGTAATGTGGATTCAGATTTGAACCCTTTTTTCAAAAAAGATGACATCTCTTTGTAACATTTTTTTTCCTAGCCAGGGGTGGTGGCTCTCAGCTGCAATCCCAGCATTCAGGTGGCTGAAGTAAGAGAATCACCACAAGTCTGAGGTTAGCCTGGGATACATAATAAGTTCCAGTATGACCTGGGCTACAGTGTGAAACCTTGTCTCAAATAAATACCAAGCTCTTGATTACTTGGGGATAATGGTACTTCCTGTGCAAGACTGCGATGCTCAGAACCAGGCTGAGGGGCTGTGGAGTTCATGCCTTGCAAGCACGAAGACCTGAGTTGGGTCCAAGCAGCTGTATATATATATAAAAAAGTCCTGGGTAGGTTAAGACGGAAAGATCCGGAGCTTGATGTCTGTCTGCCAGCCTCTACTCGGTGAACTCCAGGTTCAATAAGAGACCTTGCCTCACAACATAAGGCAGAGAAATGATTGGGAAAGAGACCAGACATCATTCCGTGTCCTCAGACACAGGAGCACGCAGGTGCACCCACCTACCCACCTACATGCATACACCCATGAATACGCAATGTACATGTGGAAACTACATGCCCATGTGCACACGCACTTGCAGAGACATGGAAACAAGCACATGTGTGTGTGTGTGCACATGTACACGCAAGCGTGTGCACACACACACACACACATACACATGCACGCATGTAGAGACACAGGGAGACAGACAGACAGAGACAGACACAGAGGGGAGCACACGTCTGGATCTTTGGAAGTTTCCAGTAAACATGGTCTGTAATTATGGGACTCGCTCTGCATTTTCCTTCTCATCACGTGGCCCTCTTCACACAGGGCTCTGCTAAGCCGGTCTCACCTCAGTGTCTCCGCCTCTTCGTCCCATTTTGTGAATGCCCCCTTGTCCATCTTCTGACATCCGATGTCTAGGTATGCCAGTGATGCTCATATGTCCCAAGTGGCTCAGACTGCCTCTGAGATGAAGTGTGAGCCATTTATCTTGATATCCAAAGCTTGTTTCATCTAAATCCAGACACCAGCCGGCATATCTTCTGATCGTCGCTGGTGCCCACCCAGCGTATGGGCTGTCTACCTCATCGACGTCACCGTTCCTCTGGGTCCCCAGCCCAGAATGCCTTCTCCCTCCTCTTTCCGGCCTGTGTGCCAATCTCCACCAGGCCATCCTCAGCCCCTCCCCCAGGCTTCCTGAGCCTACCACCTAGACTGTATATGCCAGTACACATTCTCAGAACACAGGAGGCTCGGCTACTCCCAAAACTCTGTTGCTGTCCCTTCCTCTTGCCTACAGAGTAAACAGAGCCTGGCTGGGTCATCTAGATCACCCCCTCCTTGCCGAACATTCTGGGTAGCAGCCTGAACACTACAAAGTCCCCAAATGTCCACATGTCCTGAGCAGAGCTCACCCAGCTCCCTAGAGACACTGGTCTTTGGCCCTCTCTCTCACCTTGCCTGCATGACTGGTCTGGAATGCCTAGCTGAATTTGATTTGTCCTCTTCTGTGGGGTCAGCCCCTAAACCAAACCATATTCTCCCTAACCTGAGGTGCCCAGTGTCCCCAGGGAGGTGGAGGTGGAGCCAGGCTGGGCCACAGCCTGGGGCCACCTTTACCGGTCCCTGCCCAGTTTGGCCACCTGAACTAATTTCCTAATCCTGCTTCAGCCGGCCTGGCCCAGCCACTCAGGAAGGCCCCGTGCTTGCCCTATCCACCTTCCTGCCCGCCGGGATCTGAGGCCCTGGGCCCCTCACCCGCCAGCACCAGGCCACAGCAGCCAAAGCTCTGAAACTGATTTAGGTCCGCTACTCTGCCGGCTTAGCATCCCCCCCCCCGACCCCCAGCTAGGCCCCATAACTGAATCCAGATGTCCTTTCCCTTGTCCCCAGGGTCCCCTGGATAATCCGTGACAGTTGAGGGGTATAAGGGGAAGTACAGGGGTTGCTGGGGTAGGGGACAGACTCGGACGGGAGGCACAGGGTCAGGAGCCACTGCCTATCCCCTGGGGGGGGGGAGGGGCAGGGCCAGGTGCAGTGGGCTGGGAGCAGATCTACCTCACCTGCGGAACCAGCTAGGACTCCACACTGCTAATTCTGCTCAAATGTGGACGTCTCCTTTGGCATAGGAGGTGTAATAGGTCTTTATTGGACAAGCGGGTGGGTAACTTCAGCCTGCTCATCGGTAAAGTTTGGGTACTGAGACCTGTTCCTGAGGACTCCAGACAGAGGTGTCATGTACTCTCACAGGGAAGATGAAAGGGCTCCCCTCCCAGAGCCTGCTCTGTCTGGGAGCCTCACTCCCATGGGGGAGTGGAGGGGCAGAAACTCAGACTTTATTCCCCAACCTGCTTTTTACTTATCTGGGCCTCAGTTTCCCCATCTGTAGGTCTTTTGAGTCCTGAGTTCCCTTAACACACACAAAAAAATATTACCTAAGTGTTTATTGAATGGCGTTTAGTCAATTCTCCCTTTTACCCACACCCACTGACCCACTTCCTTCTCCTGGAACCCTCTCAATGGTCCTGATACTCCTTGGTCTGCTGACTCTTCTCATGAGCCTGACACTCAGCCAGGGTCACTCTCAACAGACAGGGATGGAGGCCAGGGACTTGGGCTGCAGACCCTACCTACGGTAAAGGTCTGGTGCCGAAGGAGATGTTCACAGATGACAGGGCAGACAGGAAGTGGGGAAGGGAGCTGTGTGTGGTGCACAGACCCTGTACACAGCTCTCCTGTCAACCAATCTATCTTTTCCATTGTTCTAATACGACAAGTGACAAGACCCTCTCCTCCCTTGGCGGTGTGTCCCCCCATGCCCAAGGTCAGCCCTTGCATCCCTGAGTGGGTCACCCCTTAGCTTGACACTCTGCTTCCCCAGCCTCCAGAGTAGCTCTAGCTGATACCATCAGGCCCGGCTTCTGATTCATTTAGAAAACCTCTGATGTTTGTTCCATAAGCTACGAGACACGGAGAACCCGGCGGGGATGCAGGGACAAGTAGGTCCTGGGTGCTTTCAGGGTTGGCAAGGCTAATGGGGGTGGGGTGGGGGATGGGAGGAAGCTAAGCCTGGCTGGGGCTGGAGCTGGGAGGTGAGGGTAGGGTAGGGTGGGGGTGTGGGATTGGGTGGAGGTATGGGGGTAGGGGTTGGGGGGCAAGAACGAACAGGCAAGGGTTTGCAGACGAAGGGGACCTCTAAACATGACTCACAGGATACGCTGTGGCAGATGGAGCCTGGATATGTGGACTGGAGGAGCAGGGAGGTTGGCTCCGGGTGAAAGGGCCCAGAGAGCTCTGTCATTTCCAGCATATGCTGAGTGTCTGATGCCAGGCTGTTGTTTTCCTGAAAAACTATGCCAGAAATGGGCATTATAATCTTACTTTTTCTTTTTCTTTTCTTTTCTTTTCTTTTTTTTTTTTT
>NC_034595.1:90656794-90687166 GCF_900095145.1 Mus pahari
CAGACAATAGCACACACAGATGCACACACACAGACACACACACAGATGCACACACATAGACGCTCACACAGACCCATACAGATGCACACACATAGTCACTCACAAGGACACATACACAGATGACACACATAGATGCACACACACAGACACATACACAGACAATAGCACACACAGATGCACACACACAGACACATACACAGATGCACACACACAGACACATACACAGACAACACACACATGCACACACAGACACATACACAGATGCACACACAGAGACACATACACACAGACACATACACAGACACACACGAATGCACATGTAGATGCACACACAGATGCACACACACAGACACATACAGATGCACACAAACACAGATGTACACTCAGAAGCATGAACACACACATACACACACACACACATTTACTTGTCACACAGCTAGTAAGTTCAAGAGCTAGGATGTAAACCTATAGTATCTGAGTTTTCAGTCTCTGCATCTTTCTGGACCACAGTGGGGATGCTTCTCCTCTGGTTGAGGATGCAGATGTAGCTAGAGTCACAAAGGTGGCCCTGAGGCCCTCAGTGCATGCAGCAGGGGCACATGGGGGAATGGGCCAGGCGTCTGACTGTTGGGACTTCCTAGATGTAACTGCTGAATTCGGATGCTTACCGTTGGAGACATTGGGGCATGTAGTGAAGCACCTTGTGGGCTGTGGAACCCATTAAAGGACAAGTTTAGAAAGTGGGGGACAAGAAAGACCTGAGTAGGAGGAGCTAGACAGGGTATAGATTAATTATTCGCTTCTTTTTTGACAAGGTCTCATTTAGCCAAGGCTGACCTCAAACCTCATATGTCGCCATGGATGACTGTGAACTTCTGATCCTCCTGCCTCCACACCCTGAGTGCGGGATCATGGTTGTATATCACTACAGCTGCTTTACGTGGTGCTGGGAACGGAGTCCAGCAAAGCTCAAAGGCTAGGCAGACGCTCTACCACATCCCCAGCCCTGAGATGGAGCCCTTGCCTTTGAATTTGTGATGAGAGTCTCCAGGAAGCCTAGAGAGTCCGTGGGGGAACCTCAAAGACAGGAAGTCTGGGGGTGGTGGGTGACACACAGTTGTAAGGTAATGCCATAGCCACTGGTGGTGGCCACTCCAGAATCACTGGTGGACCAACAACAGTGGTGAGCAGGCTCAGGAGGACTTAGCACAGTGTGCCTCAGGACTTGGTAGCCACTGTCGTTCTACCCCCAGGAAAATGTTTAAGGTCTGAGGAAGTGAAGACCTTCCTGCTGAGAACCCTGTTTCTGTCAGTATCCCCGAAAACTCAGTCTGGGAGAGTCTGCCCCAGGGCCTTTGCACATACTGCTGCTCTGCCGGTGATGCTTTTCCTGAGCTTGGACAGTTGTTGCTTCTTCATCCGTTAGAGGTGTTAGCACAGGCTTCGTGTGGGCACACAGGGTAGCTCTGCCGTTCCTTTCCACGCCTTCTGCTCCTTTACCTGGCGGAGCACCAGGCACAATCACTATTTCCAATATTTCTTGTTTGCTCTCTGAGGTTGGGAACGTGGCTGTATTATTCAGTGTTGTGACTCTAGAATACATGGGACCTTGCAGTGGCTTGTGGAGTGAATAGAATCCATGTTAACTTTCTCTCTACACCCTCTGCTCCTTTGCCTCCTGAAAATACTGTTTTTGATATTTGTTTTTCATGGGTGAGTAAGATGGATCAGTGAGTAAAGGGGCTTGCCGCCAAGCCTGACAACCCGAGTTCAACACCTGAGACCCACCTGGTGGAAGGGGAAAACACCTTCTCTGTGTCTCTGTCTCTGTTTCTCTGTCTTTGCCTCTGTATTGTCCTCTCTCTCCTTATCTCCCCCATCTTGGTATTATGGGCTTCATGCATGCTAAACACATCTTACCACTAAGCTAGCTTCCCTGACCCCCCATTATCGCTCTCCCTCTTGGTATCCCAGATCAAATCTCAACCATTGAGATCCCAGTATTTGGGCTCCTGATGGTGGAAGTCAACCATTCTCAGATCCTGACAGAGCAGAAGCCCTGGGTCTGAGACTACTACACCCAAGGACCATGTAGGGAGGTGTCTTGGAGCCTGACCCATGCTTGTATGGCTGGTACCCTCTTAGTGGGTCATAATTCAAATGCACTTTTATAATTTATTTGTTTTTATTTTATGTGTCAGAATGTTTTGTCTACATGGATGTATGTCCATGCACCTTGTGTGTGCCTTGTGCCCATGGAGATCAGAAGATGGTGTCTGATCCCCTGGAACTGAACTTGGTTCAGTTGTGAGCCACCACGTGGGGGCTGGGGATCAAACCCGGGCACTCTGCAAGAGCGACAGATGCTCTAAACCATCAAGCCATTTTTCCAGGGCAGTCCATTCTCTGCCTTCCTGAAATGTTTTAAACTTTTAAAATTTTCAAATAAGTTCATGATTCAAAACTCCAAAGGCTGAGGGCATCTCTCACTGTCCCTTCCATGGGGTAGGTCACATGATGCTTCTAACCTTTGTAATGCGTATGTGTGTGTGTGTTGTGTGTGTGTGGGCAACCTCATGTGCCTGTTCTCACCTTTCACCGTGCTTGAGGCAGAGCCTCTTCGTTGCTTGCTGAAGCCTATGTCAGCCTAGCTGGTCCACGATCTCCTTTCCTGTCTCCACCTTCCATCTTACCACAGAAGCACGGGGGTTAGAGCTGTGTGACTTTATGTGGGCTCTGGGGGTCATAACTCTTGACTTCATGCTTGCCCGGCAAGCGCTTCACCCACTGAGCCTTCAGTCCAGTGCTTGGCTTCTTATGTTGAGTCCAGAGGTTTAATTTGTTTTTTTTTTTTAATTTGTATTTAGTTGTTTCTTTTTGTTTTTCTGAGACAAGGTCTCTCTCTGTAGTCTTGTCTGTCCTGGAACTTGCTATGTGGACTTGTGGGGCCTTGAACTCACAGCTCTCATCACAGCTCTCACAGGCTCTGAGACCCTGTCCCAGGGTTGCCTTTTTTCCTTCCTTTGGAGTTGACGTCTTATTATTTAGCACAAGATGGCCTTGAACTCACAATCTTCCTGTCTATCCTCTTACTGCTGAGAGAGCAGATGTCCACCATCACGTCCAGCTCAGAGATGTCTCAAAGGCACACAGCAAACACTCAGGTTTGACCTTTTCTGTACGTGTGCATGCTTTACACTCATGGGCTAACCTAACTGGCTGGCTAGGCAGTCATTCAGTGTGTATGTGTGTATACATGTGTGTATATGTGTGTGTGAGTGAGTGTGTGTGTGTTGTGTGTTTGTGTGTATGTGTGTGTTGAGTGTGTGTGTATATATGTGTGTGAGTGTGTGTATGTGTGTGTATATATGTGTGTGGGTGTGTGTATGTGTGTGTATATATGTGTGTGGGTGCGTGTATGTGTGTGTATATATGTGTGTGGGTGTGTGTGGTGTGTGTATGTGTGTGTATGTATGTGTTGTGTGTGTATGTGTGTGCTGTTGTAGTGTGTGCTGTGTGTGTTGTATGTGAGTGTGTGTATGTATATGTTGTATGTGTTGTGTGTGTTGTATGTATGTGAGTGTGTGTATGTGTGTGTTGTATGTTTTATGTGCTGTGTGTGTTGTTTATATGTGTGTGTTGTGTATGTGTGTTGTTGTATATTGTGTGTTCTGTGTGTGTTGTATGTTGCGCATGTTGTATGTATGTGAGTGAGTGTGTGTGTGTGTGTGTGTGTGTGTGTGTGTGTTACAGGATTCATGTGGAAGTCAGAAGACAACTTGCAGGAGCCGGTTCTCTCCTTCCACCATGGGGACTGAACTCACTTTCAGTCTTGGTGGCAAGCTCCTTTACCTGCTGAGCCCTATCTCTGGCCCTCCTCTATGTTTTCGTGTGTGGCTCAGCAGATCTTGGATTTGTAGCAGACATGCTTTCACCCAAGAGACCCCAATTCAATGTTTGTGTCCCCAAATCATCCCCAAAGTCCTTTTATCTGTGACCTTCACAGTAGGGCAATGACCTCCCAAATCATTTGAGCTGCCTGGCGAGGCTGGCCACCTCCCCATGGTAGAAAGAGAATTCTGCCACAAGCAGCAGACCTGGGTTCCAGCCACTCTCATCTGCAGCCTATCCCTTTACTCTGAGGTCTTGAGCCTCTCTAAGCAGCAATTACCTTTGAAATAGGCAAGCCCTGCCGCCCCCCCCCCAATCTCAATCCCCAAGGAGGCAGACTAACTCTGGCTGCTCACTTCAGGTGGCTTCTTGACCTCCCTTAGTCCCGTTTGGGTTAGTGTTCTTGATTTCACAGGCTCAACAGAGGACTGAGCTGGGACCCAGCGCGCAAAGGCTCACTAACTGTGGGACTCAGGCAAGTGTTAAACCTCTCTGGGGCTTAGTTTCCCAGTCTGTACTTTGGGAACAATGATAATAGCCTGTAAAGACATCGTGAGGCCTCATCCCACACACATCCCGTGTTCACATACCAGCGACCGTAACTATTATCCAACTGTGTCCAGTCGAATCAGAGGGCCTCAGACTTCTGTGGTTCTTATTCTGTTTCAGGATGACCAAACCACTTACTTGCATTGGCTGGAGAGTAGGGAGAAAGTTTGGGGTCTCCTGGTCCCTGGGTAAGGGGATAGCAAGGTCTAAGTGTCTTCCCATCTGTGGCTTCAGCCAGGTGCTGGAAATAGGTGGCCTGAGGGTGGGGCAGTTGGGTGTGCCTAAAGGAGACTGTACCTAAGTGTGAGAGCCATGCCAGCATCCGAGGGGACTATGTTACGGTGTCAGGACACTAACACAACTCCATGTGAGACTTCGTGGATGTCACCATGATGGCCAGAACATACTACAGAACCTTTGACCACAGGGGGTAAGGAGGGTGACCAGAGAGAAGATTGCCTATTGCTGAAGCCGTGTGTGTATGGAGGGACAAGAAGAAGAAACCTGCTGTAGACTGTGTTTGAGGGTTGATGGTGACTTTACGTGTGACTCAATTGCAAGCTGGATAGCACTGGGTTTTGTCATGGGTGTTTGGAACAGAATGTAAAATCTACAAGTGTGCACATGTGTGTGAGCCTGTGTGTTTGCATAGTCCCATGAGTGTGTGTGTGTGTGTGTGTGTGTGTGTGTGTGTGTGTGTGTGTGTGTGTGAGATGTCAGGCCAGTCTGTTCCAGAACCCAGAGCTCATCAATTCAGTTAATGTAGTTAGCCATCGGCCCTGGGAGTCCCCTGTCTCTGTTTCCTGAGAACTGGTTTATGGGTGGCTGCCATGCTTGCTGGCTTTTGTGTGGATTCTGGGGATCAGAACTTGAGTCCGTATACTCGGGTGGAAGGGACTTTACTGCTGAGACATCTCCCAAGCCTCTATATACATTTTCTAATTTCTAAAGCTTTTATATCTGTCTGCCTGTCCGTCCGTCCATCCGTCCATCCATCCATCCATCCATCCATCCATCCATCCATCCATCCATCCATCCATCTAGGGTTTCTCTGTGTAGCCCTGGCTGTCTTAGAACTCACTCTGTAGACCAGGCTGGCCTCGAACTCAGAGATCTGCCTGCCTCTGCCTCCTATGTGCTGGGATTAAAGGCGTGCACCACCACTGCCCAGCAACCCCTATCCGCATTTTTAAGATTAAAATGTTTGGGTCATTTGGGCTAGTACGATGAATGGTTCAGTGGATAAGGCCCTTGCTTTGAAACAGTTCAATATCTGGGATCTCTATAGTGAAAGGAAGAAGACGACACCCAAGGGTGATGTTTCTGTGCCTCCAAATGCACTGTGCCCGGTGCATGCCCTCCCCCCAAATAGATAAATAAATGTAAACATTTGTTTTTAATTCTTCTCTCATACATTACATCCAGACTGCTGACTCCCCTCCCTCTCTCCCCCCCCCATCTCTCCCTGCCACCTCCCCTCTCCCCCAGGTCCTACCCTGCCATGTTGCCTCCCCTCAGAAAAGAACAGGTCTCTCAGGGACATCAAACAGACACAGCATAACAAGTTATGATAAGACCAGGCACATGCCATCACATGGTAGATAAGGAAACCCAGTGGGAGGGAAGGGGGTCCCACAAACAGACCAAAAAGTCCGAGACAGCCCGTGGCCCCACTGTGAGGACTCCCACAAGAACACCAAGCTACTCAGGCCTAACATATACGCAGAGGACCCAGGTCAGAGCCCTACAGGCTCCCAACTCTGTGATGAGGAGATGATGAGAGCCCACTCGTCATCTGTCGATTCTGTGGACCGTGTTCTCGTGGAAATGTAAACTTTTTTTAGACCATTTTGATAGTCGTAGAATAAGTGCCTGCCTGGTATTCACAAGGCTCTGGATTCTGTCTGCAGCAGCCCAGACAGACAAATGACCATTTAAGTAATGTTGGGGCTCCCTCACCCTTCTTTGGTCCCTTGGGTGTGTGTGGGTACCCAGACTGTTCTCTCCTATCCCACTGACACTCGAGGGAACAGGTACGATCTTTGATTGCATTGATCCAGACTGAGAATCCTGCACCTGCAGATGCAGGAGCCAGCTACACTAAGTGGACAAGCCATGCCAGAGCTTGGTGGAACCAGAATGGAGCCTGCTCCCTCCCCTGCCCCGTGTGTGTTCTGATCTCTCCCCACCTCCACTGCCTGAGATGTGTGTGCGTGTTCAAGTCTGGCCAGAATAGCCAGCTCCCCGTGCCTCCCACCAGGAGGGAAACAGCGTGTGCATTCTCTTCTCGTTCAAGCTGCTGGCTGTCCACCGGCTGCTGGTTCCCCAGGCT
Organism: Mus pahari; assembly: GCF_900095145.1. Classification (NCBI taxonomy): domain Eukaryota; kingdom Metazoa; phylum Chordata; class Mammalia; order Rodentia; family Muridae; genus Mus; species Mus pahari. The sequence continues at coordinate 90,663,567 of NC_034595.1, forward strand.
GGAACCTTTTTGTTGTTGTTGTTGTTTTGTTTTGTTTTTGAGACAGAGTCTCTCTGTGCAGCCCTGATTGTCCTGGAACTCACTCTATAGATCAGGTTGGCCAACTCAGAGATCCACCTGCCTCTGACTCATGAGTACTGAGGTTAAAGGCGTATGTCACCACTGCCTGGTGGAGCTGATATTAGCCTCTTAATGGTGGCATGTGGCTTAAGTGAGAAGAAGTCCTTAGCGCAGAGCCCGTGGCTGACAGTAGGGTGCCATGTGTGATTCATCTTCTCTTCTTCCTGCTTTCTCTTCCTCCCCCCCTCTTCCCCGGAGGCTCACACATTCATCGTGTGAAGGGTGGTGTCTATTACAGGCACAAATTCATCCCACTGGTGAACTAGTTTCTAAATGATGGGTGTTTGAACCCCTCAGAGGAACTGGAAGGAGTGTGTGTGTGTGTGTGTGTGTGTGTGTGTGTGTGTGTGATATGTGTACAAGTATGAGTATGTCAGTATGTGCGTGCCATTGTATGTAAGCCTATGAGTGCGTGCCTTTGAGTGTGCCTGCAGCGTGTGAGTGTGTGTGTGTGTGACAGTGTGTATGCAGTGTGTATACAGATGCACATGAATATGTATTTGTATGTTTGTGTGGGCCAGAGGTCAAGGCTCTCTTCCTCTTTCACTCTCCACCTTATATTTTGAGACAGAGCCTCTCACTGAACTTGAAGCTCATCATGTTGAATAGACTGTTCAGCAAGCCAAAGATTCTTCCTCTCCCCCTCTTCCCTCTCCCCTTCTCCCTCTTCTTTTGTCTTCCCTTTTTCTGAGACAGGGTCTCTCTCTATAGCTCTGGCTGTCCTGGAACTCACAATGCAGACCAGGCTGGTCTCGAACCCACAAAGGTCAACTTGTCTCTGCCTCCTGAGTGCTGGGATTACAGGCCTGAGCCACCATGCCTGGCCCACAGGGATCTTCTCATTTCTACATCTTCAGTGCTAGGGAGTGCTGGAGATCACCAGCTGCATGCCCTCATTCCTGCCTTCTTTAGTACATTATTGGTATTATGTATGTGTGTCTACGGGTATGATGCGCGTGTAAGTATGGACACGTGTGTGGCCACGACGCAGACACGGGGGTCAGAAGAAGACCCGGCAGTTGGCTCGGTTCTCGTCTTTTGCTGTGGGTGTCAGGGATTGAATTCAGGCTGTCAGGCTTGCTCGGTAAGAGCTTCTCGCTGCAGAGCCCTCTGGTTGGACCTGGATTGTTTAACCATCTCTAAATTCCTTAGCCATCTCGGGACCACAGGAAGAGGAACGCAGTGGACCCTGTTGACGGCCTTCCTGGCATTGTTGAAGGACATCCTACAGCCTCAGTGCAGAAGAATCAAAGTTCCACCTTACCCCGGGAAACGGAGGCACGGGGGCCAGATTTGGCCAAGATCAGAGACAGGGAAAGCAAGGGAGGATTGACTTCGAAACTCAGGGTCTTTGGTCTTAAGTTCTGTTCTTGTTCCATGAAGATGCCATGGTTTGTGGGGAAGGATGGGTCAGAGCTAAGGAGAGGTTTAATCTCACAAGTGCCCACAAAGCACCTTCTACATGAGCTGCTGGGAGACCCGATTGCTTTGGTAATTCTCTTCCTTGGTCTAGAATATCGGGTTCGCTTTCCCCATGAAAGGTTGGATGGGTCGCCGTGGGAGAAGTCCTCCCTACAGGACACTCGGAAGGAAGGGCCAGCAGGCTAAGTGGAGTAGAGGATGCTGGTGAAACTGTGTTTCCACCTCCCAGGGAATGGGGGGAGACTAACAAGTCTAGGAAGAGGAGCCCTTGGTCTGGCTGCACCAGCTGAACAGGAGCCCAAGAAGGAGCCAGAGTTACACTGTGGGGGGTCAGGTGGGATGCTCTCTGTGGAACCAGCAGCAGATGGAAGCCAAGTCCTGAGGACAGTTGCTGTGGTGCTGGGAGCCCTGAAAGCAGTGATGCACTGTGGGGTGTGGGGTGGGGCTCAGAACCAGAAGCAAGAAGCAGAGGAGAGGCCGGAGGTCTGTCCTTAGGACTCTGGCGCAGGAAACCCAACCCAAGCTCAGACCAAGGGGAATGGAACGTTCAAGATGGTGGCCTTACAGAACCAGGGATGAGGCAGGGTTGGCTAGGAATGACCTTCATCAATGTCACAAGAACTCCACTCAGGGACAGGGAGCCAAGACCACGGACTGACTGCCTCTCCTCATCCCTTGTCTTTTGAGCCCTAAAGTTCCATCAGACCGGATCAAGCCACAGGCTCTGTGTGCTCAATCTTTCCCTCTCTAGCCACAAAGAGACAAGTGAACGCAGAAATAATTAAAACCTAAGAGCGGAGGTGGGGGCGGGGCGGGGGCGGGGGCGGGGGCGGGGGGGGGCGGGCCGGGGAGAGATTTCCAGAAGGGCGCGGGATGCCGCTTGGAGTGGTTGGCTAGAGATAACCAACAGATGCGATCCCGCAGATAAGCGTAGCAACTTAGATAAATCTCGGGCTTTGGAACTGGTCGTCTGCGTCCTCTCTCCTCCTGTCTGCCTTTTTTCAATTTTATCTCTGAGCCAGGGGAGGGGGGAGGGAGGGCAGGGGGCTCAGAGGGGTGAGGCAGCAGGAGGAGGGGAGGGCAGGGAGGGGGCCAACTTCATCTTGGGGCGGGGAGGGGGGGGGGAGAAACCTCGGCTTTTCTTTTTAATGTGTTTTTCCCAGAAGGTGGGAAAATGCCAGCACACACCCGGAGAGCCAGAAGACGGCCTATGTTTTTTAAAAAGCGGCGGACAAAAAAATCAAAATATTTGAAAATGTATTTCATGGTAATTATGTCATATTTCATGGGCTGGTGCCACTACTGAAAGAGAGGCTGAATGCCTTAATTTGTATAGAAATTGTAATCATTTGTTCATTTCAAGGTGAAAATTGCATTTTTTAATTTAAATTGTATCCTGCGCGATGGTCTATTATCTAGTAAAATTGTCCCCATGTATGAATGGCGCCTATGCAGCTGCAATGCTTGTCACAAATCCACTTATATTCATAAAAACCAGGTGGACATCTTGGGGAGATGGAAGCCCTGTATGCGCGTGTGCATGAGGAAGCGTGTGCCCGCTGTGGCACGAGTGCGCGTGCTCTCTCTCTCTCCCTTCCCCCTCCTGCCTCCTCCCCCCTGCCCCCACTTCCACCTTGCACATCTGGAGGTGTGCAGAGCGGATGACACCTAGTTGTCATACAAAGGATAAAGTCCCACCTCGTACCTGGCCCCTGTTGGTGGGCATGGCAAGTCTCTGACTCTAGATCCTACTGTGTGATCTTCTGACTCTAGATCCTACTGTGTGATCTCCTCTCTGGACCCCCACTTCCTTTTCTAGGACTGTATGGTAAAGATCTTGTCTCCAGGGTCCCAGTGTTTCAAAATGACCTCCCTTGCCACTGGCTAGCTGTGGGGTCTCATACGACGCTTTTACTCTGTGTGTGTCGGTGTGTACCCACACTGTGTGTGTGTACACGGGAGCTGTGTGTGTGCGTGTACACATGTTTGTGGAAGACAGAGGTGCACATAAGTTGTCTTCCTTAGTCATTCTCTACTGTAATTTAAAAAAAAAAACTTTTGATTGATTCTTGGTGAACCTCACGTCATGCACCCTAATCCCACGCAGCTCTCTTGTCCCCCAACATCTGCCCTCTGCCCTTGCAGCCTTTCCCCCAAAAGAAAACAAACAAACATCTCACCATGAAAGCTGCAGTGTGTCACTATGTGTCACACAGTATACCCTTTTGCCCAGACAGCTTTCCTGTAAATGTTTATGGCAATACCTCATTGGTCTGGTCCAAGGCGTGGCAATGGGTGGTCCTCTGGGTTCTATTGCAATTTTTAATTAATTTTGTGTGTGTGTGTCTGCATGAGTGTGTGTGTGTTGAACAGATATATGTGTATGTACAGGTACATGTGCATGTGCAGGAGGTATATGTGCACAGGCACAGGTGTACACAGGCATGTGCAGGTGTGTATAGGTGTGTGTACGTGTGCAGAGGCACAGGTGTGCACAGGCATGTGCAGGTGTGTACAGGTGTGTGTAAGTGTGCAGAGGCACAGGTGTGCACAGGCAAGTGTATGTGTGTGCAGGCGTGTATAAGTGTGCTCGTGCTCACAGGTAAAGCTCTTAGATGTGTGTTCTCTTTTGCTGCCTTGTGGGGTCTGGGAACAGAGCCGTGTCTACAAGTCTCCACCTGCTGAGCCTTCTCACGAGCCCTGCACCTAACTTTTTGAGACACAGTCTCTCACTGAATCTCTGGCTCACCATTTTGGCTAGAGTAGTTGGCTTGTGAGCTCAGTGATCCTCTTGTCTCTGCCCCACAACTCCCCGTGCTGGGATCACAGATGCACAGCGCCATACCCAGCTTTTGCACATGAGCTCAGGTCCTCGCCCTTTCCAGGCTGAGCCACCTCCCAGCCTCCTTAACTTCTTTATGGTACTCTTTTTTAAAGATGAGATAACAATAAAATTTATATGCACACATCCTTCTCCCATCGCCATACAACCAGACGGCATTTCTTTTTCATCATCTTCTTTTTTCTTTTGTTTGTTTGTTTGTTTGAGACAGGGTTTCTCTATGTAGCTCAGGCTGTCCTGAAACTCACTCTGTAGATCAGGCTAGCCTCCACCTCAGAGATCCACTTACCTCTACCTCCTGAGTGTTGGGATTAAAAGCATGCACCATCACCTCCTGGGTTCCCAGGGAGCATTTCTAACCATTGAAAAACAAGCCACACCCATACAGCAGCTCAAGACTGTCTATAAATCCAAGTGCCGGGGATCCAGTGCCCTCTTCTGGCCTCCACAGGCAGTGCACTCATGTACTGCACATACATTCAGATAAAAGGAAGGTATTGCTGGCACACAGCATACTCTTGGGCCTCTGGTGGCTGCTCTTCTAGAATGGCAAAGCAGGACAAGACAACCTAGTCACAAAACCTACAATATTCACTACCTGGGTCCTTGGGAAGAAATTTTCTAGCCCTTGAAAAAAATGCAAGCAAAGGGCGTAGCCCAGTGTCAGCTCATCATGTGAAAGAGTTGGGGTGCCAGAAGGAAAACCAGCCCTGAGGGTGACATGTCAGGTACCAGAAGTCATTGTCAGCTAATCGCCAACGCTGCAGAGAATTTCCTTGAGGTTAAAGGTAGAATTAGGATACCCATACCCAGAAGAGCTCTACTCAATTTTTCAATTTTCTGGAAAATTATCTGGCATTGTTTATTTGAGGATGAGATACATTCATTGTTTTAGTTTGGGTTACTATTGTCATGAAACACCATGACCTGTCATGAAACCCTGTCTCAAAAAACCAAAGAGAGAGAGAGAGAGAGAGAGAGAGAGAGAGAGAGAGAGAGAGAGAGAGATTTTTTAAAGAATAAAATAACAATAAATATATTGCTTTTTAGTATATTTAATATTCTAAAATATATTGAAATAACTCGAGGGCTAGAGCTCTAGCTTAGTGGCTCTTGCCTAGCATGCACGAGGCCCTGCATTAGATCCCTAACAACTAAAGAAACAAACAAAAGCCCCACAAAACTCACAAAACATTAAAAAAAAAAAAAAAAACAGAGCAAGGAAACAATGGAACAAATAAGAAGTTAGAAACAGAAAGTGGCATAGTTCTAGACCTAAATCCAAACATGTTAGTTATTATATTAAATGTAAAAGGCCTAAACAGACCTTAAAAGGCAGAGATTGCCAGGTCCTGACAAAACTACTGTAAGGAACCTGTGGAGTAGCTATTAAATTAGATTCTAGAACATTTCCTAGCACGTATTGTCCCTTTTTCATATAACATTGATCCAGCTTTTTAAAAGTTTATTTATTTTTATTTTATGTATGTGAATGTTTGCCTGCATGAATGCATGTACATCATATGCATGAAGTGCTCACAGAAGCCAGAAGGGGGCGTCAAATCCTCTGGAACTAGAGTGTAGACAGTTGTGAGCAGTCCTGTGTATGCTGGGACTGAACCTTGGTCCTCTGGAACATTAGTCTTAAGCACTGAGGCACCTCTCCAGCCCCACTGGCCCACATTTGTTTTTAACAAATGTGTGTTCTGCATGACTTTCTTGATGATATTTCTTTCCATCTCTGGTGATTCCTAAATGGCCCTAAAAGCAAGGGAAGCCCTTAAGGAATAGGGACATGTCCGATTTGTTCCCTCTTCTCCTCACCCTCTTCCTAGAGTCCTTTATAACAAGTAAACCTTCCCAACATGTCTTTACATAGTTTATTTTTGAGTTGTCATTTAGCATGACCCAGTAGCCTCTTTTGGAGAGATTACTTATAAAATTCCCTTAGCCTATTTCTTCTTGTTGTTACCAATATTTGCCTAATTCATCTGGTTTCTGAGTTTCTGATTTTTCCACTGTCTGGTAGAAAGCTCCTGGCTCATCTGTGTAAAGTCAGTGTGGATTCTACAGTAAAAGGTCATGTGGTCAGTATGTTTGGATAGCCATAAGGAAATTCTGTGACCCTGTAGAATCCTCCCAACCACCTTGGAGGTTGATGCTTCATTAAGCAAGCCTTATGGAGAGAAATCAAGTCCTCAGAGAAAACTGGACACCTTGAACAAGATTAGTCAGTGGTGGCTCCTAGGTTGGGATGTAGGCGGGCTTCAGAGTAACTCTCTGAAAAACTATAGACAGACAGTGTCTAAGAGGTGTCTGGCACAAAAAGCATTGGTCTTCACAGTGCAGATAGCTCTAACGTGGGACCTCAACCTAGCTCCCCCCTCCCACAAAAAACCCAGAGGGTCTAAAGGGTAAAGAGGGTGTGGCCCAGGGCAAGGTCTTGGGGAAGCCAGTCTTCATGTCCCATGCTGGTGACTCAATAACTCATCCTGATTCAGATGCTCTGACCTTTGGTCCTTATCCCTTCATTGTCCTTTCTTGGAGGACTCATCTGCCATGAGTCAATTTGATGGAAGAAAGTGGCACCAAAGGCTTCACCCCCTGGAAGTAACTGTTGTTGGCTGACACTGCCCATGGGAGTGGAGGAGGTCAGATCAGACGTGGTGCAGTCTTGCTATGTTTCCTGAACAATGCATACCAGTTTTTTACTCCTCTGTGATGAAACGAGGACAGATACAGTGAGACCTGCAGGTTCTGCCTGTCCCCTGTCCCTCTGGGAGTTTCCACTGTGACACAGGTCAGGTGCTCAGATCACACTCACTGTGCGTCTTGTAGGGTCTGAGCCCAGCAGAGCTGGGCCCCTGGCTGAAGATCTGGATGGCTATGGTCTCATAGGAAGGTTCCATAGGGAGGAGCCAGCGTTGCAAACTCACTTGGGGTTCGGAGGCATTCTGTTCTTGTCGCCCTAGGAGGGAGGTCCCGCATCCTTACCTTTGCGCAAGGAGACTCGGTTTGTAGAGACAGCCATTCTATCCATGTGGTCTCTCGCTAATATTTCTTTATAGCTGACTGGGGACTCTCTCCAACCCACCACGATGGAGACTTCCAGGATCTGGAGAGGGTGACCTTCATTGTGTGTGTTCATGTGTGTGCGTGTACTTGTCTCGGAGTCCACACACATATGCAGGTGAGTATGCATGTGGAGGGCAGCGGACAAACCGGTGGGTGTCATACGTCAGGTGCCGTCCTTTTCAGACAATGTCTCTCTAGGACCTGGGTCTCACAAAATGTGTATTAATCAATGGTCTGTTGCTGGGCTAAAATACTCAGCAGGAAGCAAGTGAGGGAAGAAAGGCTTTATTTTGGAGGTCAGTCCCAGTTCTCCTTTGAACTATGAGCCAAAGCCAACCCTTTGTTTTATTAATTATTATTATTATTGTGGAGAGGACATATATGTGCTACATGAAGTCTCTCCTTCGACCATGGATTTTTGGAATTGAACCCAGGTCACCAGGTATGAACAGCAAGCACCTGTACCTGCTGAGCCATCCCACTACTCCCGGCCCTTCCTTAAGTTGCTTTTTTGTGTTACCCCGCAGCCCTTCCTTAAGTTGCTTTTTTGTGGGATACCAGAGAAGCAACTAGAAGGACATCTGTATCTTTGGAGTGCTGGGGCCTGAACCCATGGCTTGGCACATGCTAGGCAAACACTATTATTGGTTACGGTCAACTCACTTCTGCTAAGCCCATCTTGCCACATAGCTCATCTCAAAATGTCGTTGTGTAGCAGGGACCCATTACCAGATGCTGAGCAGATGTAGCCTGTACCCTTGGGCTCTCTAGCCTTCAGAACCATGAGCCAAATCAATGTCCAATTTTGATTGTTTTTAATATTTTTTATTATTGTGTAGGTGAATGACGGTAAAAGGACAACTTTGTGGAACTGGTTCATGCCTTCCTGCACTCGGGGATCAAACTTGGGTCTCCTTGTGTGACCAGCGATCATCTTTACCTGCTAAGCCATCATGGTAACTTGGGTCTCCTTGTGTGACCAGCGATCATCTTTACCTGCTAAGCCATCATGGTAACCGTGCCCTCTCTTTATAAATTCCTCATCTTGAATGTTTTGTTATAGCAACAGAATTAGGACTAAGAGGTCCTACTGGGTATAAACGGTGACAAGGAACGTCCCCTCCCACCGTGAGCTTTGGGTGTTTGAAGCCAGCAAACCACAGGGTTTGCTATCGTTCTGTTGCCTACAGTTCTGATACAGAGGGATGGATTCTATTTCTGTTTGAAGGATGAGACAGGCCAGGAGAACATGACTTGCCTATGGTCACACAAAAGGGGCCTGGGCCCAAGGGTGAGGCCTGATCAGAGGGAACATATTTAAATTCTTTGAGGGGAGGCAGCAGAAGTGGCTGGAGATTTGGACCCACTCCCTGAAGCCTCCAGGAAATTAGCCCCATTCCCACCAGCAGCTGTCCACACGGCCAGGATTATCAAAGTGAATCTCTGCTCCGGAGTAGGCCATGCATCTTGAGAAGGGGACAGAAAGGCACGGCAGAGCAGAAGCTCTTAGAAGCGTTGGGATTGGTCTAGGGTCCCTTCTACTTCAGAGGTTCCCTATGTCTGATGTCTAAGCAGCCTCTTGCCCACTGTCACTCAGTTTCATCCAAGGGAGTCTTGGGTATGGATCCACCACAAGGTGGGTGTGGCTCATGTATTATCCCGGGTGATCACCGAAAAGCTGACAGATACAAGTGTCGGTCCAACGTCTACCTTCTTCTTTGTCTGCAGAAATCTGACTTTACACCAGGTGGTGGTGTGTCCGCTCGAAAGAGCATTCAGTTTTCCATGGGACAAAGACAAAGATCGTCAGAAAAAGGATTATTACTAACAATACTGCCTAGGAGTGGGTCAGGGGGCTCTCTGGGTTCCTGAGGGCAAAGTCTATGGCTTGCTAGCCTATCCTTTGGTTCTTTTCTAAGATAGACAACTCCGAGCTGTACCAGGATGCTGTGGGCTGTCTTCAGGTCCCACCTTCAGTTCAGAGGATCTCCGTGGTAACCTGGAAGGTCCTTAGAAGTTGTATAACTTGCTTTCTAAAACATGGCTATCCAGTTCAAGGTGGGGGAGGGGAGAAAATGGCCTCAGGTCCTGCAGCTGGTCCGATGCTGGAGCTGAGGGTAGAACTTAAGGAGGCCTTGACTACCACCCCGAAATCTTCTTAACTGGCAGTTAAGGGTGCTGGTTGGCTGTGGTTGAGGTCACCAGTTATAACATCAAGGGCTGGTGTGGGGTTCAGCACACACAGGGACTAGAACAGCTGCCAACTGGTCTCAGGCCCAGGGCATGCTCAACCTCCTTCCAGATCCTGCTCTGGAGAGCTTGACCTTGGCTAGACAGTTCAGGTCAGCAGCAGTGACTGACCCGTGCCCCTCCCCTGTTTCCAACTTCCACCCAATCCCTTCCTATTCAGAACATCATCCAAGGAAACCAGCATGGACTCCCTAGGCCACAGAGCACACATGGACAGATGCTGCCTGTCCCTGTCCACGCCCCAGTGGACCTGTCCCCAAACCAAAGGACTAGTTGCTGCTAAGGGCTTATGGTGGTTTGAAAGAAAATGACCCCTGTAGGCTCACGGGGTGTGGCGCCATTAGGAGGTGTGATCTTGTTGTTGGAGCGGGTGCGGCTTTGTTGGAGGAAGTGTGTCACTGCGGGTGGGCTTCGAGACCTCAGACGCTCAAGCCAGGTCTAGTATGACAGTTCCTTCTTGCTGCCTGCGGATCCGGATATATATAGCTCCTTCCCCAGCTCCATGTCTGCCTACACACCAACATGCTTCCTGCCATGATGATGAGAGACTAAGCTTCTGAAAGTGTAAGCTAGCCTCGGTCACATATGTCCCTTCTAAGAGTCGCTGTGGTTATGGTGTCTCTTCACAGCAATGGAGACCCTAACGAAGACAGGGCTCAGAGCTGTATCTGAGGTGCACAAGGGACACTTCAGTTAGAGATGCTAGACAGATAAACCCTCTGTTCCTCTTCCCCACTAGCCAATGACTGACAGGGCACAAAAAGCCAGCCTGGGGTTCAGGAAGACTGACTTTGTGCTATGATGCACACCTGACACTCCTGATGAAAACTGTTTGAGGCTAGCCCCCAGGGGTACATCCTCCCCCCTGCTGAACCTCGAATGGGCTCTATTGTGATCCCTTGAAGCTGGCCAGGAACCCCTACACAGGCTGGGAAGGCCCATCTGTCTGTCCTCCTTCCCCCCAGCCCCACGCGCTCAGAGAAAACGCTGGCCTAACATCATTACTCCTTGTCTCTATGTTTCCAGCAACCCACCCATGAGCTCAGTGTTTGACCACATATGGGCACAATCCCAGCTCCTATCTGTGACATCATCGCTCCTCACTGAGCTCTGTGAAGCCCTCTTGCTTTAACCTGGATGTGCAGCTCCATTGACCTCTTCCTGTGAGATCAGTGAGCCAGCCCGAGAGCTGCCTCCTAATAAACCTGCCTTCATTTTCTAATCTGGTCTAATCTGGCTTGATCTGTGTCACTGGGTGAGGGGAGAGGAAAGGCCTATTCCTTACGTCCTCTACCTCCCTTGCTACACCTGGCACTGTTCTCAGGAAATCAGGTGTTTCTGAGTTCTGTTTTAGGCAGAGTGAGAGCCACCAAAGGTTCTCAACTCAGTGCTTGCTCGGAGGTTCCCCCATTCTCTGCCTCTGAACCCACAGAGATGCTCAGCAACTACCTCTGGATCTGTACCAATCAGCATTGATATTTATTAATACCAAAGAGGCACACACAGCATTTCAACAGCTGCGGGGGGGGGTGTTGGAGTCATGGGGGTCGGGGTGGTGAGAGCATACCCTACTCCTGGTACCAAAGGAGATTATCAGTTGACAAGGGGTCAACTTGTGATGGATATTCTTGGTTGTCGACTTGACTATATCTGGAATAAACTAAAACCCAACTGGCTGGGTATATCTCCGAGGGAGTCTTCTTGATTGGTTTATTTGAATGTGGGAGACCCATCCCAGATCTGGATCATTTTTGGTGGGAAGATCCACCTTTAGTCTGGACCACAGCTCTGGTGACATGGACGCAGGAAGTTCATTCCTTCCCTGGCATTAGATCTTAATTCTTCATAATTCTAGCATCTACTGAAGTCCTGCTGAGACACCCAGCCTCGTGGACAGAAAACCTACTGGATTCTTGGACTTTCCACTGGGAGACAGCCAGTGGAATTGTTGGAATGGGTGGACCACAACCTGTAAGCCAGTCTAATACATCCTGTGTATCAATTTCCATCTATCTATCTATCTATCCATCTATCTATCTATCTATCCATCTATCTATCTATTGTGATGGTTTGTATATGCTCAGCCCAGGGAGTGGCACTATTAGAAAGTGTGGCCCTGTTGGAGTAGATGTGTCACTGTGGATGTGGGCTTTAAGACCCTCATCCTAGCTGCCTGGAAGTCAGTATTCTGCTAGCAGCCTTCAGATGAAGATGGAGAACTCTCAGCTCATCCTGCACCATGCCTGCCTGGATGCTGCCATGTCCCTGTCTTGATGATAATGAACTGAACCTCTGAACCTGTAAGTCAGCCCCAATTAAATGTTGTCCTTATAAGAGTTGCCTTGGTCATGATGTCTGTTCATGGCAATAAAACACTAAGATATCTATCTATGTATCTATCTATGTATCTATCTATGTATCTATCTATCTATCTATCTATCTATCCATCCATCTATCCATCCATCCTATCTTTTTGCTTCTCTAGAGAACCTTGACCAATACAGGGTACACTAGAAACACTCCCACACCAACCCATCGTGTGGTCCCCAGACACCCTGGTCCCCAGCCACTGGATGGCAGTCAATTGAGGATGCAGAACCTTCATGATGTTTTTAATTTCTTTTAATGTATAACAGTTACGCCTGAGTTACAGAGGCAGCGCTTACAAGCAGCAGGTAGTTAAAGCAAATACCAGTTTATCTTTCTAGTCTACTACTCCATATAGCTGAATAAATTATGGTGCGGTTATATTTAGACGCCCGCCCACACGCACACATCCCACTCACACCCCTTCATGCACACACACTCACTTTGTGTGGAGGAGAAACGGTTGAGCCAAACACTGAAGCAACAATGTTGCAGTCACTAGGAAGAAGGAATGTTCTCCAGCACAGGGTGGTATTTTCCCAGAAGGGGGCTGCCCATGTCCGCACAGACCGAGGAAACATTAAATGCACAGGTATCTTGAAGCATTTCAACAGGCAGCCCATGTACCCCCATTTGGTCTTGGCTTGGTGCTTTTGTAGAAGGCGGGGATGCTTGTGTACCCTAGAGAAGCTTCCCGCAGGGAGAAACATTCCCAAGAGCCTGGGGAGAATCTGAACCTCCTAGAGGAGTTACACAGTCTTCTTAGTTGGCTACTGTGGATTCCCTCAGCAAGGCTTAGCTCCATGTCTTAGAATGTCCTACCATTTCCATGCAAAACGATACCAGCCTCGGGTGGGGCATGCTAATCCAGGCTCAATCCTGGGCCACAGCCAGCATCTAGCTGGGAAACCACCCTGCTCTCCTGTCTTCCCCGCTAGCTCCTCCCCTCACTCTCTCCTACCCTCTTGTTTCCCAAGTTCTGTTTCCTGGGCTTGTTCCTGGTCCCCTAAAGGAAGGGCAAAGTTAATTCGAGTCCAAAGTAAAGGAGTAGAAGCTTGGCTCTTCAAGCCATCTCTTTCATTTTCAGAGCAAGAGAGAAAAACCAAATCGGGAGTAGGGAAATGACAAAGGGGAAAGGAAAAAAAAAAAGAAGAAGGAACCCAAGAAAGGCTGGGTACATAATCCAAACACGCAATGATATCCCTACAGATGGTCCCCGGCACTAGCACGACACACACTGTGGGGGTTTCTTTCCATTTTGTTTTTGTTTTTTTTGTTTTTAAGTATATAGATTTATATATAAAAAGCCAATGTTCTATAAACAAACAGCACAACATCACATTTTCAACTACCAGACAATGAGTTCAGAGGGGCCTCCACAGAAGAACCAGTAGCTACTTGAGGTGACGTGGAGGGCACCCCTCTTATCTTGCTATTGACTCTATTTACAGGGATCGGGGTGGGGGGCTGTTTCTGGTCCAGTCTGGCCACTGGAAACCGGCCTTCTTCTAGGCTCTGCTCCACCCAGAGGGATGGTCACAGAGAGATGGCGGAGAGGCCTGGTGCCTCTCATCTAATCGGTGTGACCTCACTGGTGAAGTTGCAAGCTTCGCAAACAAGGCTGAGTTTTACAGATCAAAGCAGACAGATTCACAAAAGCATAAGACAGTTGGGAAAATCTGTTGGGGGTCAAGGGTTCCCCAAGAACACAAGTCCCATTTTATACCAAGATGGCAGCTTGGGGGTGCGTTCAGAGGCATGGCACGGAATGAGAAGTCATTTCGTTTTCTCCCAAGCAGATCTCTAGTTGCGATTACCCTCACGGGCTGATCATTATGATTGGTCCAAGCGTTGGAATGCTGCTCCCTTGGCTGGAACTGGGCCCTGTGGATGTCACCTGCTTGAAGTTCCTGCTCCTAAAGCATAATAGGTGAACAGAGACTCAGGTGTATCCAGAGCCAGGCCTCCCGGGGGCAAGGAATGTGGAGGAAGATGCGTTTGGTCTTCGAATAGGGTGCTTGCAGCTGTGAGAAGTTCAAAAGGAGAACCTGGGTTCCCAAGGGGGCAACATGGTTTTCCTCTCGTCTAGACCTCGAAGAGCCCAAAAGTCTCCTCCCTTGAAACCTGGACAGAGCTGATGAGCTCCATCTGTCTGGTGCTCGACGCTACCAGAGAGTCAGTTTGCCCTCCGTTATTATTAGACTTCTCTAAACCAGTTACAAGCCATCCTAGTCATGGCCCGGGACAGGCTTCAGATGGTAGGTCTGGAGATGAGAAATAGGTGCACATTGGTCACGTGTTCATGTAGACAAGTGTCCCAGGTGTCTTGCCGGTTCAGGTCCCCAGGCAAAAGGAAGTCAGTTGGGGCTTTTGAGCCCAGAGCCCCTCTCTCTAGGAATGTCTTGCTGGCTGAGGGCAGGAGGTGGTTTCACGTGTACGGGTGGCAACAGGCAATCAGGCCCAGGGTTCCTGGATTTAGTGCTGTGGGGTACCAGCACTGGATGAGGGTGGTCCGGAAGTAGGTTATAGCAAGGGAGAGGGTAAAGATGGATGCGATTCTGATAAATAGAGAGTGATAAAGAACTCCACAGAGGAGAGAATTGGGGGGGGGGGCTCAGCAATCCGTTTCCCTCAAAAGACCCAGCTCTAAGAGAGGCTGGGGTGCAAGGAAGACTGGAGTGCTTAAGAAAGGTGCTTTGTCCTCTTTGCTGGGACTTTTGGCATCTTTCTCTCTCCCTGGGGTGGCTGGGGTTGGGATGGGGTGGCTTAGAAACAGTGCCCAAGGCCCAAGGCGTACTGTGCCTTGTAAGGCGACAGAACCCACCTGACTGAGCAGCCATCACTGAAAAATATGCTACTCTGAAAAGGACAGAGATATGGCCTTCCACTGAGATGCCTAGGAGACTGGAGCATCTTCTCTGGGGTGGAGCAGCATTTTTGTCTGGCCCGAGAAGGCTCTCTGCATCCAGAGGCATCAAGAGCATTCCATGCTGGAGGATGGAGGCCCCCTTTCCGGGGACCAGCTGCCAGCAAGATGGTATGCAGAACCCCAGGGGTGCGGAGTCGAAAGCTTGGTGCTCTCAGACCGTCTGAGCCTGCCTTGTGCCTCCTGTCACCTCAAGACCTTCTCTTCTCCTACCAACTGAGGAGAGTGACAGGCTCTGTGGGCTGCCCAAGCCTGACCCAGTGGGCAAGCCTCTGTCAGACTGCAGCCTAGGAGTCCTGCACCTCCTGATGCTGGACTCGGGACCAGGCATTCTGGGATAGCCCATGGCCAATCAGCTCTGCCTCTGTGCCCCCCACCCTCTGCTAGAATCCCTTCCTGGTCTCCTGATGCCCAGCAAGGTGCACAGGGACAGTCCCAAAGTCCTCTGGGTTCCTAGGTAAAGCTGAGATGTTATCTGCTCTCTCCCCTGGGAACACCCCGGGGACTCATCTCAGTGTCCAGGGAAAGAGGCTGCAGTCCTAATACCAAGCGAGAGAGAGAGCTCTCAGCTCTGTGTCTGAGGACACCCATGAGCTCCACCTACACCCCTGGCCAGGGCACCCATGACTCAGAGGTCAAGGACGCCAGGGCCTTATCTTTGGCACCGTTTTCTTCTGATAACTAGGTGCTTGGTTCAGATTGAGCCTCAATCTCTGCACTGAGACAGGACCAAGGCCATGATACGAGAAGGTGGGTGTGAGCTGGAGGTCACTGCAGGATGTCTAGGAACCCCTCTGGAGAAAGAGGGGGAGGCAGAGGGCCACTCTGGGTCATTAAGCATGGGTGAATGGCACACTGGTTGTCTGTCTCCAGAGGGTTGCCTGTAGGAGGGGAAAGGGCTTCTTCCCTGGCCTCCTGCCACCCCAGGGGGATGAGGGGACTGAGGTGAGGAGACTCAGGGCTTGGGAAGTGTTGGCTGGGCCACTAGACGGGGCAAGTTGCCCCAGGGACCCTAGTAGGCTTGTCCCGTTTCCACAGGAAGAAGTCCCAGCACAGCGGAGTGTTCCCCAAGCTTCATACGGCGCTGTGTGGACAGGCTCACGTTTTTGGCCAGGTAATCAACAGCAGCTGGAAAGAGAGAGAAGCTTCTAGAAACTGAGGTTCTTTTCATGCATTCTTCCACTTAACCTTCATCCATCTGTCCATCTGTCCATCCAACCACCGTTCCATCCATTCTAACCGGCTCTTGTCTAATCTACCCATCCACCTTTAACATCCAATCTATCCATCCAGTCTCCTTTTCTTCCATTCTTCTGCACATTCACAAATCTATTTATCCATCCACCACTCTATCCCTTCTTCAGCCATCTATCCTTCTCTCCTCCCATCTACCCATCTATCTATCTATCTATCTATCCATCCATCCATCCACCCACCCATCCATCCTCCCATCCATCCATTTATTTCTAATTACCCATCAAACCTTATGATCTATCCATCCATTTCCACCATCCATTCTTCTTCACAATCATCCATATACACTGTCTTCCCTTTACACACCTACCAATCTTCTCATCTGTTCTTCCACCCACACTATTCATCTACCCATTGTACTGTTCATTAATCCTCTGTCTATATGCCCATTCATTCATCCTTCTGACCATCAGTCCCTCTTTCCTCTGTTGGCTAATTTTTATTGTCAACTTCACACAGCCTAGAATGACTTGGGAGGTGAGCATCAGTTGAAGAATTGTCTAGATCAGGTTGGCTTGTGGACATGTCTGTGGGGAACTGTCTTGACTGTTAATTGGTTATTACGAGACACAGCCCACTGTGGATGTCACATTCCCTAGGCAGAGAACCCTAAGCTGTATAAGAATAAAGCTAGCCCAAGGCAAGTAAGTAGACAGCATGGATACATTGTTTCTCTCTGTTTTTCAGTGTGGGTATGATGTGACCAATTCAAGTTCCTGCCTTGACTTCCTGTTATCATGAACTGTAACATGTCATTGTAAGTAAAATGAACCGGTTCCTTCCCTAAGTTACTTTTGGTCAGGGTATTTGACACAGTAGTAGAAATAAAATGAGAACACCCTCCATCCTTCTTCCACCCCTCTTTCCCTTACAAATCTCCTTTCTAGCCTCTCAGCAAATATTTACTCAGTGTTTAATATTTGTCTGCTCTTTTGCTGGCTCTGCAGGGAAGTACATGCACACATTCCAGATTTCAGTAGAGAATTAAGCTTCCCTTCCTCAATCCATTTGCATATCCTGGCTAGTGAACCCGGCTGAGTGTGTCCAGGGAACACTGAGGATGAAGGCTCTCTGCTTTTGCGGGGCTTTCAAGAGAAAGCATGAGAGCTGAGACCCATAGCCTGTCAGCTCCAGAGAAGTTATGTGAGCATTGCTGGGGATGCGTGTGAAAATGAGTGGTGTGTGTGTGTGTGTGTGTGTGTGTGTGTATGTGTGTAGGGGAAAGGAGTATCTTCACAAGGCAATACTGAGCATAAGATGAATATTCATACAGAAAAATACCTGCCCATTTGGGACACACACACGCACCCATACATACAAGCAAGCATACACACACACACACCTGTGTGAGCCCCTTGCCCCTTGTAAACAGATACATGGGAACACCTATGCACACACAGGTCCTGCAAGCATAAGAGCTCACCTGAGGAAGACACAAATGTCTGTCATGTGCAGCTACAATGGCTGGCCTGCAGAACATGTGGATCTATTCTAACTGAAGCTCTAGCAGACAGCTTTCCCGACTAAGGCACTGGACAGGCAAGTGTCCAAGGCCTCCCAGGGTCTTTAGGTCTTGTGACTGTAGCCATTGTGCCCCCACAGAACCGCCATGCATAGAGAGGCTGGAGGGGAAAGCTGTGCATGGAGAGTCACAAGGCTCCCTCTGTTACCTGCCTTTCAGGACTCCCTGCAGACTATCTTTGTGCTTCCCCAAACTTGGCATCTTCTGCTTAAAGCAGGTCAGGGGGAGGTAGAGCCAGGAGGCAGGGGACACAGCTTGATGGCGAGGTCAGGGAGGCTAGAGGGACAATCTCAATAGCTGGCTTGGATTTAAATTCTGTGCCTGCCAACCTTGAGTGTGACCTGAAGCACACAGCACTTCAACCTCAGTTTCCTTGTCTGTATCATGGGGTGGAGCATATGAACCAAAGAACTACAGGCAAAGAATCCACACACATAGTGTGAAGGTAGAGTGTGGTGCTTGTGAGCTCAGGCTCAGAAGAAATGTGACCTTTAGCGGTGGCATGGAGAAAAGGGTGGCCATTCCTGGGTACATTCCCAGTCATATGGTTTTGAGCCAACTGGTCTTTCTTTATGTCAGTTTATCTACTTGAAAGCTGGGGTACAGACAATGTTTTTAAACACGCTGTCATAGAAGGTTCAGGACAAGCCTCCCCACTCCTAAAGGCTGTGCAAATGTCCTGGGGTGTCTTTGAATCTCGTGTGTGCCTCCCCAGCCAGGCTCACAGTGGGTGAGTGGAGGGGAAGCTCTGTGCTGAGTTCCTGGGCTGGACCATCGGTGACATCACTCACTCAGCCTCAGGCTCCCAGGTAGCAGAGCAGAGGTAGCTGTGGCCAGCCTTGCCTGGCTGTGAATGAGGAGCAGGGAGTTGCCAACTGAAGGAAAACCTTAAAGCTCTGGCCACACTGTCCTTTCTCCTTGGGTGTCAGGGTCCATGGATCAGTTAGAGGGGTGACAGGCACCGAAGGGATAGAAGCAGAAACCCCCGAGAGTTAGCCCTGTGCTATCCTGCTCCCAATCCTGTACTCAGGGTTCTTTTAGGTAATTTTCCAGCCATGTAAGCCAGATAGTGGGACTGTCCCCTGTCCCTGTTTGATGGGATGTAGAACTAAGGCCTCTAGAGACTCCGACTAAAATCGGCTGGTTCCTCTTACGCTTTCAGACCCAGGCAGGCTGGTGACAGCTCTGTAGCCTTGGGCCTCACCAGCAGCCCCTGGGAATGATCTTGTGGTATCAGCATCCTGGCAATGGCCCCTGGTGTGCACACAGCCCTCACAACTGAGGCCCTCTGCCCACCCCCACCCCCATGCCCACAGTGACCCTTTCCATTTCAGGCAAGGTTTACCAAGAGCACATGTCACCTCAGGTGACCTTTCTTTTAGTCCCTGGAAGCTGTGGCTTACTTTGCCTCAGTCTGTCCCATGCTGGGCCCTGACATGACCACTGCAATTATTCCGGGTGGGCTAAGAGGTCCATCACCAAGCCACGCTAACAGCAAAGGCAGAGCCCACACGTGGTTGGCACTTACTGTATACTAGGGGAAGGTGTGTTCTGTGCCTTGGGCAGGACAGTTCCTACTTGAGAAAAATAAAAACTGAGGCACAGCACAATTGCCAGCCCAGAGTTATCCATGGACGTCCATGGTCACAGCTCTATCGACAAAGCTGTGCAGACAGGAAAAGCGGATTCCCTAGAGTCCATGCAGGAAAGCCAGACATGGTGGTGTCTGGACCCCAGCCCAGGGGAGACAGAGGCATCTGGATCCCTGGGGCTCAATAGGCAACATGCCTCGTGGTCTGTCTAGTAAGTTCCAGGCCAGCGAGAGATGCTGTGGATAGTGTCTAAGATGAGACCTGAGCCTGACCTCTGACCTCCATATGCACAACTGCACACTCATGAATACATATACACGTGAACACATACACACATGAACACATTCACACATGAACACATACACACATGAACACATATACACACATGAACACATACACACACATGAATACACACACATGAACACATATACACACAAACACATACATACATACACACATGAACACATATACACGAACACATACACACATGAATACATACATGAACACATATACACATGAACACACACACGAGCACACACACATGAACACATGCACACATGAATACACACATGAACACATACACGAGCACACACACATGAACACATACACACATGAACACATATACATATAAATAAAGGAAAACAGAATAAAGAATCATTTCTCTGGCACCTCTATCCACTCTCCCCCAGCACACAGTAGGAACTTTCCCTCCTTGAGGTAGGCCAGGAAGCACCCAGAAGCCGAACTTTCCTGCTGACCCCCCGCAACTTCCAGAGCACCCAACGGGCTAACTGTAGGGCTTGCTTGCCTCTTCCTAGGGTAGAGCCAAAAGGCTGGGCGAGAAGACAGGAAGGTGACATTCCTCATTAGGGACTCTGTCAACAGCCCTTGGTGTCCTTCTGTCCCTCCGTGTCTCCCTTCTCCTGCCTCACACCCCGCCTGGGCTCTGAACGTCTCCAATTACATTAATCAAGAGTTGGCAGGAGCTGGGCCAGCAATGCCAACCAGTAAACAGATCCCAGCCATCAGGAGCTCGTCAGAGCGCGGCCCCAGAGGAGGACCCTTCCAGACACAAATTCTTATTAGAGTTGTCAGATCTATTAAAATTCTTTTCACACTCCTGCGTTCTATCAGCCCCATCATTAGTATGGCCCTGGCCTCTGGGAACACCGGGGCCATATTAATCTACCATGTGCCCCATCCCTGCCCCCCCTGCCCCACCCACTCCAGGGACGGTTAGAGATGGGCAGATGGATGGACTTGGCCAGAGCCAGAAGATGTGGAGGTGTCTCTGGGAAAGAGAGAGGCCCTAGGAGCCGGGGGCAGGCGGGGTCTGCTGCACAGGAGTTGGGTCACGTGTGTGTTTCAAACACACCTGAAATTGTCTCCTAAAGACCAGGATTCAGGTGTGGTCACCAACACAGCCCATCAACCCCTCTCCAGTAACTTCTCTAGGCCCCATTTCTGTACTAAGACAGTGAGAATGATCACGCACACAGCTCTGTGTAGCAGCAGAGATGGAGCGCTAACTAGCAATCATTTCTCCTCCCTCCCTGCATATGCAATTTAGCAAGTTACACCCTCGACTCTGTGCACATGCCCAGCAGCACTCCCACACACGAGTGTGCACACGGGAGAGTGTGTACCGATCAGTGCCAAGTGTCTTTCCAAGACTGGCTCACCGATGCTCTGAGGTAAGGAAGCTGAATCACAACTGCCCTGCTGTGGGACCTTGGGAACACCAGGAGGTGGGGGAAGCTCTGTGGCTGAGGAAAAGTACGTATTTCACACAGAGCTGCATGGGCTAAACTCAAGCAGGGGACAGGAGGCAGCAGGTGACAGGTGGATGAAGGCCAACACAGGGGAGTCCAGGATGTGTGACTTTCAAAGCTTATTAGAGAACCTGGCCTCCTGTGTGCTTAGGGGTGTTGGCTGCCAGTTAACAGAAATGCGACATATCCTTGGGCTGCCCCAGAATGTCAACAGAAAAGAAGGCAGTGTGGCTGGAAATGGCTGAGAGAATGTGCCTTGTCCCCAGACCCATCCTGCAGGTGGGAAAAGTGAGGCTGGGCATGTGTGACAGCTGGGTAATACATGGTGGCCGAGGTGCCTCAGTAAGTGACTGGAGACCATGGCACTTGAGGAGCCCTGAGTTCTCCCTGCAGTAACAGAGGAGCCCAGAAAGGGAGGGAGGAGGGAGGAAGGAGAGGAAGGGCAACTGCTTCTCTTTTCTGGTCTCCTGGGCCCCTTCTCTTTTGATCCCCCTCCCCCACCACCCCCATGCTGACTTTGGGGTTAATTTTATTTCCGAATTGGGCAGGCGCCCTGGAGCAGGGCAGGGGCTCCAGGCTCCGGGTGTGACTAACGCCTGCCCGGGGCTGGCCACGTTGCCGCTGCTGCTCTCAAATGTTTTATCAAGAGCATGTGTGTCCTGCGTTGAACTGGGAACATGCGCTAGGTCAGGGGGTCAACCAGGGACGGTGTGGAAAGGCTCCCATGCACACTGGTGCATCCAGCTCACAGATGACTATGTAGAGCTGGCCTTCCCAAGCACACATTCACATGCATGGTCTTGCACACCCATAGGCACACACACAATTGCATACACAAGCCTGCCAGGCACAGCATATGAACACACCCAGGTATGCATATTATGTTCATGTGAGCACCTAAGTCATGCCTAATCATAGTAACCTTTAAGCACAAATACATGCCAAAATATATATGTGCATACAACCACACTTACCTGCATATTGGTCATACACTTTCAACACACACACACACACACACACACACACACACACACACACATGCCAGTGCACACACACATCAGCCCATAAGAGCCCATCTTTGAAAATTTAAACATGTGTGCATATTGCTACCATATACTATCACATGTATGTGTGCCTGTATGTGCTCCTACAAAGCC
Source organism: Mus pahari (assembly GCF_900095145.1). Classification (NCBI taxonomy): domain Eukaryota; kingdom Metazoa; phylum Chordata; class Mammalia; order Rodentia; family Muridae; genus Mus; species Mus pahari. The sequence goes on from NC_034595.1 coordinate 90,685,866, forward strand.
ATATACACATGTACAATGTGTACACAGAATGGCCATCTGTATGTACACGTGTACAGTTACGTGTAAACATACACACGTTCAGCACATGTTGACACACACAGAGAGAAAACTCACTTATCTGGGAAGATGTGGGCACTTTGCTGCTGCTGAATTATTCAAGCCACATCGCTTGCACATAGTGTGCCCGCAGACACTTTGGACTGTAACAATCCCGTGATGCATCCATGAATACAAGCTTGCACATATGCACATGGGAGGTAGAGGCCCACACAGCTGGCCCTCATTTAACCGTGGAGGCCAAGGCCACAAGGTTGGAGCGGGCTGGGGGCCTCAGGAAGCAGAGGTCAGTGTGGCAGGACCAGGCAGCAGCTGGAGAGGGTACCCTTAGGCTGAAGGCCCCACTCTCTCCACACACCCTCCTGATTAGTTTGACACCAGCAGGTGAGGCCTTTGCTGGAAGGTGGCGCAAGGGCAGCCTCATGACCTTTGGCTCCCCCATCCTGTCTGGGGCTGCCCTGCTGCTGGCCCCGGCAGGCAGCGGCCACAGGTTGCGGCCAAGCCTGGCTCACCCAGCTGTTGGTCTGAGAGTTGGCTGTTGCTCTATCAAGCCAAGACCCCAAGGGAACAATGGCTGGACTGGGTATGTGAGACCCTGGAGACTTGAGAGGCATGTCACATAGAGAGCAGAGTCTGTACACAGCCATCCTCCTGTATTCGCGCCACATGCCGCTAGCTGTCCTACACTTGACCTGCGCCTAGCACCATGGGGAGCAGACTCTCAGATGTTTACTTAGTTTTATGTCATTCAAATGTAAAAGCTGGTCTTTAATTTAGTTGGTTCCTGTTGAAACCCTGTTTAGAAAGGCTTGGGTGTGTCCCCGCTGGCACCCTCCTGAGGTTTAAGTGCTGATGAAGGATAGCAAGTTCAAGCCCCATTTGGGCTACAGAGTGAGTTCAGGCCAGTGTGGAGATCTTAGTGAACCTTGTCTCAAATATAAAGTAAGTAGAAGGTTGGGGATGTAGCTCGGGGGTGGCCTTCATCCCCAGTTTGGGCAAGGTCTTGGGTTCAATTCCCAGTACCACCAAAGGACAGCAACAAAAGCCACTGGGTCTGAACAAAAGAATACAAATTATCTCCTGGACATCGCCTGTGGATTGTGGAAACAGTGATCTGGCTATACTGGGTGAAATAGAACATGCTAATAAGGGTGGGTAGGGGAACAGAGGTGGGGGGAGGGGTATGGGAATCTTTCGGGATAGCATTTGAAATGTAAATAAAGAAAATAATAAAAAAAAAAAAA